>NC_143584.1:1951492-2308489 GCF_048544385.1 Mastigoproctus giganteus
GACCATTCCTGAAGTCTATCTAGGTCTCTCTGAAGAAGCTCAGCTTGACAGTGATCATTAACTACTCTACCAATTTTAACATCATCTGCAAATTTAGCCATCACGCCCTCTATCCCTTCATCAATGTCGTTTATGAAAATTAAAAACAACAGTGATCCTAATACTGATCCTTGGGGAAACCCACTTCTTACATCAACCCAATCTGAGGAATAGCCATTTATCACAACCCTCTGTCTCCTGCCCTGAAGCCATCCTGATATCCATTTAAGGATTTTCCCAGTGATTCCAACCTGTTCCAGCTTATAAAGCAACTGCTCATGTGGGACTGGGTCAAAAGCTTTGCTGAAATCTAAATAAATAGTGTCGAAATTATTCCCTAAATCCAGCTCATGAGTGTCCCTTTCAAAATAGCGAACCAGATTTGTTAAACATGATTTTCCCTTTACAAAACCATGCTGAGTATCCTTGAGAATTTCAATTTGATCCAAGTGATCCTGCATTTCACCCTTGATCATTGCCTCCATGATTTTCCCTACCACTGAAGTCAGACTGACAGGCCAATAATTTCCCACTTCACTCTTAGAACCACCCTTATGTATGGGAGATACATTGGCACTTTTCCAATCCAACGGAATCTCCCCAGAGTCTAGTGATGCTCGCATAATTAGCCTCAGTGGTTCAGTGCACTCACTTGCTGCCTCCCTTAAGATTATAGGGTATATTCCATCAACTCCAGGAGCCTTGCTGGCCTGTAAGCTTGAAGGTTTTTTCATTAAATAATCTTGCGAAATTTCAATATCATTAATTACATATTTTTCTACTTCGCTCCCACAATTTCCCATTGCCACAAAAGGTTTTTCTTCTGTAAATATCGATGCAAAATAATTGTTGAGTTGTTCATTTGCAACGGCAGCTGGTGTATTTAATACTGTCCCCTTTCCCTTACGTAAAGGTCCGATCTGGTTTGTCCTGCTCTTCTTAGCATTTATATATGTGAAGAATTCCTCTTTGCTGTTTGCTAGCGATTTCTCATAAACTGCCTTTGCTTGTCGAACCTCTTTTGTGGCTCTCTTACAGATCATCTTGTTGCTGTTGTAGGCTTCAGTTCTTTTTATTGCTCTCTAACTTTTCCATGCCACCTTTTTCTGCTCAAGTAATGTGTCAACTTCACTATTTATCCAACTTGGAACCCTCCTCGTGGAGTATTTTTTTTTTAATGGTAAATACACATTAAAGGCGTCTGTGATTAATGTTTTAAAAGCATACCACAGTTCAATTGTATTCGTTCTCTGTGCAATATCTACCCAGTTAATAGAGGCCATGCCTTAAGGCATCGTAATTTCCTTTTCTGAAATTATAACCCATTCCTTTGCCTTTTACTACTGCTACCTCTCTTTTCATCATCCACTGAAGAACTCCGTGATCACTTCCTGCTACTGGTTCCTCTACTGTCAGCCCTGTTATGTCATCTGATTCATGCGTGATGATGAGGTCTAGGATATTCTTTTCTCTAGTACTTTCCCTGACATGTTGATTCAAATAACAGTCATCTAGTTGATTTTAAAATTTTGTTCCCCATGTCGAGTTTCCTTCCCATTTTCTCCAATCAATTAGAGGCAAATTGAAATCACCCATAATAAGACATTGACGCTTACTTGCCCATTCCATTTGCATGTAGAGGCTTTCATCATAATCTTCACAATCACCTGGTCTGTAGATTACTCCTACTTGCATTATACCTTTGTTTCCAACTATCTCACACTGTACAGATTCTCTACTAGCTCCAGAAAAGCTATCGTCACACACAGGCTGCTTCTGATAAGAAGCCTTACCCCACCATCCCTTTTATCTACCCTATCCTTCCTAAATGCATTATACAAGCCATACTGAAACTCATCATCCCCTATTTCCGGGTGGCACCACGTTTCCGTAAGCCCTATTATGTCCGCGTTACTTGTTTTAACCAGCAGTTCGAATTTGCTCATTTTATTGACAACACTTCTAACATTACTATATAAACAATTAAGACTTACTGTTCTTGTACATTTAACAACCTTAACACAGCCCTTGAAGTTTTTTAGGCTCTCTTCGCTGGCATTAGCTACCCACTTGCTTGAAACGTTTCTGCCCCCAGAACATCTGGATAATATGTCCAGTTGGGGAAACAGATAAGAACTCTTGAGGTATGTACAAGAGTTACCTTGATCAATATTATCAGATAAACGCGTCAGTATTACCCACAGTCCCCCTGACTAGCAGTTTCCCTGAACCTTTAATAAGGTATCCTCAATAATACTGGCAAAAAGTTTTGCACCACCTTTGTTTAAGTGTATCCCATCTCTACAAAACAAATTCCTTCTACCTACAAGTGTGGGCCAAGCTAATAGAAATTTCCCCCCTAAAGCCTTGCAGAATCCAAGTCTTCAGTTAATCCACAAGGCTTTTAACATATAATCCCTCCTATTGTGTCTGGGCAGAATTGCAGACACATAGACATTGTGGCCTAGCTCGCGGCATTTCCTCAGCATGGTCCTGTATTTTTCCAACAAATCGTCAGATCGTGTATGTTTAACGTCATTAATCCCCACGTGAATAATAATATTCTCTTTATCCCCCTTAAAATCTGACAATCTGTTGGTGACATAATTAATAGTTTCTCCGTACCTTGACAAGGTATGGTATGATGATATTAATGTGTTTGACATCTTAATACAGCTACTAAACTATCACTAGCATTATTTTGCGGAAAAATCTCATTGATTGTAGGAATATATGAGAAAGAAGAATACCAGCCCAACCAATTATATCCTGCTCTTGTTAGAAGAGTACAAAAATTAAATTTACATAGAGAGTATTTTGTAATCAATTTCTTATTCAACATTGATAGAATCAACTTTATCCTTTTTTATTTTAATTGATCAGGGAAAAAATAAATATTTGTATGTAGATAAAGTCCTTCCCACCACATGAAGCATACAGTTAGTTTAGAGGACAGCCATACATTATTTCTGTCACCAGACCAAAAGAGTAATGCACTACAAAAACTGTCATGTAGAAAAATGCCTTTTCTGGTAGATTCAAAATGAGGAGGATTAGGTATTTCCAGAAATTGAGTGACAATGATTTAATGAGAATGTGCTATAACCTCTAGTTGAATATTTTGAAGATACCTGTGCTGGAAGTCTAGCCAGAAGCAGAATAAAAAGACTCCCCTAGGTTTTCTATTGATTGTTAGAAAGTCTGTATTGCAGTCAAAGGATAGCATAAAGCACTTAATTCATTGATGCCTTGTAGACGTGATGCATGATGGCCTAATATGCCAATTTGCCATAAAACAACAAATCAACATCATTTGATGCCTGAAGAAAGAGTAATGCATGGATAATTTGAATTGGAACAGTTTGTTTCTGGAGCTGAACCTCTAACTTCTAGAAACTATTTTTAAAAAATATAGTTGCAAGAATCAGAATATAATGGAGAGGTATGGTGAAACATCAAGTATTTGCATGTATAGTTTCTAACCACAGGTGAGAAACTGAAATAAGTAAGTGGAAAGATTCATCAAAAAATAAAACTTTAAAAACAGACTTTTCTAAATTGTTTTTTAAATACTGGTGGCCTTGTTATATCTTGAGCAATTTTTATTTTATTAGCAATAATCGATTTTAAAATGACTTTACTTGCCTGCTATGTGCTCCTGCATTTCAAGATTTTAAACAAAGTACAAGATCTGTTCAATAAAGAATGATCATAATTTTACATGAACAGGCACACTGCTTGCTATTTTTAACTGAGCTTTTGAATTAAGATCAAACCAAGCCACACAGCAACTGCATAGGTGACTCATGTGCATGGTGTGACATTGGCAGTCAGCCAAGTTTATGCCTGTTTGGTTTTGCCTACATAACAATGGCGTGGCATGCAAGGAACAGTATGCTGCTCTCAAATTTTGCTTCTGTCTCAAGAAAACATCAGCTGTGGCATATGAAATATTAAAAGAAGCTTATGGTGAATCTATGCTTCCATATAGCACAGCCCACAGGTGATTTAGAATGTTTAAAGGTGGATGCAAATCAATCACAAAAGTCAGCAGTCCTGGAACTCCAACCACTGCCATAACCACAGAAACCATAAGTACTGCTCCTGTAATTGCAAGAGAAAATCGTTGTATATCAGTAAGAAGCATTCATGATATTCTCCTTGACTATTTGTATGTGACACATGCTTGTGCACGTGGAGTTCCAAGACTACTCACACTTGAGCAACAGAAAATTCGTATGGAAGTTTGTCAGGAATTGCCATGGATGGTTACTGAAAATGATGTTCTACACAAGGTGATAACAGCTGATGAGACATGGCTTCATCATTTCAACCCAGAGAATAAGCAACAAAGCTCTGTTTGGAAGGCAATGCCATTGCAGGAAAGGTTATGGTCAACTCTTTTTTTGACATTCAAGGAATGGTTTACCAACGCGTTGTGCCATGTCATACAACTGTTACAGAACCTTACTATAGAGCTGTACTGCACATTTTTGTGGGATCGCATTCATTGCAAACAACCACAGCTACATGCAGGTGTGTAGATGCTGCATCACAACAATGCAATGAGCACTTAGCCAGCATTAATGTCAAATGTGTTCCTCATCTGCCCTACAGCCCTGAGCAGATGAGGCAGAAACGTTGGGGTAAGTGCATTTCATTAAATGGGAACTGCTTTGAAAAGGACCATCAAAATATGGATGATTACAAAGATACGTTGCGAAAAAAAAAAAAAAATTATGATCATTCTACATTGAACAGCCTTCGTATGTGTAAACTATAAGTCGCTAGTAACTACCATGATTACTGTAAACATAGTTGTACTGATTTTTAAAGCATATTTAGTTACTCTTTCTTTTCCACTTAGAGAGAGATTATAAATTTATAATCCATGATCCTGTAATGTTTCTTCTAAATCAGTGATTCCCAACCTTTTTTGAAAATGCAACTCATTTTGACAATTTAATATGGCTTTATGGCCCAAATCAATTCAAAACTTGTGGTGGGGGGGGGGGTGATGACTTCATTTGAAATATTTTTTGAAAATTCTGAAGTCAAATGAAGCCGTTTTCATATTACATCAAAGGGGTGGGGGGGGATACACTCTTCTTAAATGAATCATTTCTGGAATTTCTATGCATATCCTTTCCTGCTGTAATTATCAAATAAATCCATGCATTTATTAACATACTATCTTTTTACTGAACTTATTTTTCAAATAAAAGGTAAAATAAAATTTATAACTTGCTGCTATAATTGATACAAAAACAGATATGTAAATAAGATTGTGTGAAGCAAATATCAGATTTGCTCTGCTTTACTAATGAAAAAAAAAACGTGTGTCCACCTTATGTCTGTGGTATCAAGCAATATGATTTCGCTAACAAGAAACAAAGGCAGGCATATATTTTGCAGCTAGTAGCTCTAATCTGGTTCATTGTTTTATTAAATATTACTTATCAGTATTTTCATGTCCCTTAACAAATCTAATGATGACCCATGCTTGTTGGTTCCCTTAGGCTGGGTACCACTGTTCTATATGAAATAAAATGAAGGGGTTTTTTTTTTTTTTTTTTAACCTAACTGTATAGTCTAGTGTTTGCTATGAATTCTCCCCTTATTCTTTTCTCAAATTTATATTCTTGATCTTTTTCATCACTGCATTTTAACTTGCAGGTTTTGGTCTTTTGTTGGTTTTATATAGAACCTTATGCAAATTTCACTGATATTGTGAAATTCTCATTATTGTTGTTGAAACAAAACAAGGTATACTTTCAGATATTGAAACAAAACAAGGTATACTTTCAGAGCTCAGTGTTTGACCACTTAGTTTGGAAAGAATGACATGACAGTAATGTAATGGCTCAGTGGAAGTTCTGGTCTAGTCCACTGAGGTGTATGTTATGGATGTTTAATGGTGCATAAGCCATTGCAGCTTATGCACCACTAAACACCATTAGCATACACGCCATTTGTCCAGTTAAAAGCTGCCCTACTGGATAATTAGAGAAGTATATCCATTGACACCTATTTTAAATTGTTGTGAAGTGATCCCGTAACAATTGCACATTATATTACAAATTAAAACTAAATATTTGTTACCTTTTCTAATGTCCTAATACTTTTTGGTAGCATAGTGAATATAATGTTTATAGTGTAAAATATGATATTATATTAAATATTTATTATTTGCTCATTTACTTTCTGTGCATTCCTTTTCTTATTATTGCAGATTAGAGGCTCAGAAGGAAGAAGTATGGGGTGATCGAGTAACAGTAGTATCCTCTGATATGCGAGAATGGGATCCTCCTGAGAAAACAGATATATTAGTTTCTGAATTGTTAGGTTCCTTTGGTGATAATGAATTATCACCAGAATGTCTAGACGGAGCTCAAAAGTTTCTAAAAGGTAAGTGTAATGTAGAATGCTCATATAATATGCTACATGAAGTTAATGAACAGCATTAGCTTTAAAACATCTGTCTTATGAATGCTGTAATTTAAAAATTAAATTTTTTTTAGATAAGCAGTTCTCAACTTTTTTCCACCATGTCAGACTCAGCAGACCATTCTCATGTGTTCAACATACTGTATACTACAATCTGCCAAATTTTTAAACAGGCAGCATATTGTAAAAGTATTGCACAAAAACTTATTAAAATTTTTCAAGAGCACAATTGAGAACCACTGGTTTGTGATGCCATTCGATATAAGATAGCCAATGTTCACTTCACTTAATGAAATTTGTAATAGAATTGTGTTTCATAGGTTTGGCTCTGGCTAATTATATCTTGAAGCCAAGGACAAAATCTTAAAACCGTAGAAATATGAATTAATTTCATATTCCTACAGATGTAAAGTGCCCAGAAAGCCAGTTAACGTATTACTTACAATATAATTGCAATCTTCACACATGAGGAGTTATTCAAGGAGGAGAGGGCTAGATATTTATCAAACTCTAACAGGGAGTTAAATGACTTTGTAATAACTGAGAGCAAAGTGGAGGAGAAATTGTTGAAGTTAAACATAAGAAAGGCACCTGGGGTGGATGGGATCTATCCAGTTATATTAAAGTAGGCAGCAAAGAAAGTAAGCAAACCTTTAGCCATAATTATGAGAGCATCCTTGGACTCCGGGGTGGAGGGGTCCCCATGGACTGGAGATGTGCAAATGTGTCCCCAATTCACAAAGGGGGGATTGAAGGTTGACACGAGTAATTACAGACCAGTTAGTTTAACTTCTGTCCCTGGTAAAATAATGGAGTCACTGGTTAAAGATTCATTGCAGGATCATCTAGACAAGACTGCAGCAATAATTCAGACACAGCATGGGTTTGTTAAGGGGAAGTCTTGTCTCACCAATTTGATTAGATACTATGATGTGGTCACAAAGGAACTGGATACAAAAAATAATTTTGATACTGTTACACATGGAAGACTACCGTACAAATTGGAGCAGTATGGCATTAAAGGCAAGTGGCTACAATGGATAAAAGGGTGGTTGAGTGAGAGAAGACAGGGAATGGTGATAATCAATAGATACTACTCTACATGGGCTGTTATTAGTAGTGTCCCTCGGGGTTCAGCGTTAGGCCCATTGTTGTTTTCTATATTTATCAATGATATTGATGAAGGTATATCAAGCTTAATGTGAAAGTTTGCAGATGATACAAAGGTTAGCAGGGTTGTTAATAACAGGATCTGGAAAAGCTGGGCAGATGGGCTGAGAAGTGGTAACTGAAGTTTAACATTAAAGTGCAAAGTACTGCATATGGGTAGCAGTAACCCCAGAGAAATGTACCGACTGGGTGGTGTTACACTCAGGGTAGTGGAGAATGAAAGAGACCAGGTGTACTTGTGCAGGCAGATATGAAGTTTTCTGAGCAGTGCAGACAGGCTGCCAGAGGTCATGGGGTCTTGTCAGTGATATACAGGAATTTTGTGAGCAACGATAAGGAGGTGATTATCCCCTTGTATAAGACAATAGTCTGGCCACACCTTGAGTGCTGTATACAGGTCTGGAAGTGTCATTTTAGGATGTAGAGTTGCTAGAATGAGCACAGAGGACAATAAGACTGGTGAGCGGAACAGAGGGGGCCCCCTCTTATGAAGGAAAGGCTTAAGTTCTGCAAATTGATGCTTCTGGAGACTAGGCACCTGCGAGGCGATCTGATTGAGGTGTATAAGGCTTTTACTGGATTGAGCAGGCTCAATGCTGATGGGATTCTTCCTCTTGCTCAGATTACAGACCTAAGGGGGCATAGATTGAAACTGAGGATAGATGGTTATAGAATAGATGTGTGGAAATTTGCCTTTAGCTAACAGGTAGTTGATTGCTGGAACAAATTTTCCATCTGTTGTTGGAAGTTGATAACTTAAATAAATTCAAGGCAGAACTAGACAAACATTTGGAACGAATGGATGGGTGAAATGGGAAGGTTTTTTTTTTTTTTTTTTTTGACTGATGCTGTATAAGTTTGCTTTCTTGCATCATATGCATCTACTAATGCTAATACAGCAGTATTAAGCACTGAAATCTAAAAATTAGGGTAGAATTATAAAATATCAATAAAAATATGTTCTTGGCAAAATGTCATATCTTTTATGGGAGAGTGTTAAATAAAAAAAGACAGATGGACTTTTAATTTCTTTTCATTCTCATTGTAATTAAAATTGAAAAGAAATATGCTTTTATGTGACTCATAATAATCAGATCATGCCCAAAAATTGTGTAGTTTTGCATAATTCAAACATTTGTTATTAGTAGTGGCAAATGATGCAAGAAAGCAAGTTTATACATCATCAAAAAAAAAAACGTTCCCATTTCATCTATCCATTTCCACCAATAGTTTGTCTAATTCTTCCTTGACTTTATCCAAGCTATCCACTTCCACAACAACAGATGAGAGTTTGTTCCAGCAATTGACTTCTCAATCAGTCTATACTTTTTAGTCCTACAATAAAAATCATTAATCATTGCTGGCTAAAGGCAAACTTCTGCGTAACTATCTTCAACCACCTTTCCTGAATTTGAATTTATGACCCCATGTTTTTAGTCTGAGCAAGAGGAAGAATCTCATTAACATGAAGCTTGCTCAATCCATTCAAAGCCTTAAGCACCTCAATCAGATCACCTTGCAGGTGCTTAATTTCCAGATATTGTAATTTGCAGAGCTGAAGCCTTTCTTGGTAAGACAATCCCTTTGTTCACTTCACCAGTCTCATCTCCCTTCTCTATATCTACTCCAACAGCTGTACATTCTTCCTAATGAAGTCTCTAGTCCTCTATGTATTACTCAAAATGTGGCCTGACCGTTGCCTTATACAATGTAGCAAAATTCGTGAATATCATTGACAAAATCCCAGGTTGTTTTCATTTTTCACTACCCTGAGTGTAGTGCCACACGGTTGGTATGTTAATCTGGGATTACTGCTACCCATATGTAGTACTTTGCATTTTTCAATGTTAAACTTCAATTTCTATTTTTCAGCACAACTATCTAATTTTTCTAGATGCTGTTGCAGTAGCAGACCAACATTACTGTCAGTAACCATGCTGCCACCTTCATATTGTCTGCAAACAGACATTAAGCCTGATATACCTTCATCAGTATCATTAATAAATGCAGTAAACAATGGGCCCAGCACCGAACCCAGGGAGACTCCACTGATAACAACCCTATGTCTTTTCCCATTCAACCATCCCTTGATCCCTAGTAGTAACTTGCCCTTAATGCCACATTGCTCTAATTTGTACAGCAATCTGTTATGTGAAAAAGTATCAAAAGCTTTCCTAAAATCCAAGTATATGATATCAAAATTTTTTTCATTCAGTTCCTTTGTTACTGCAACATAGTATTCAATCAAATTGGTCAGACAAGATCACCCCTTCAGAAACCCATGCTCTGACTGAGTTATAACTGCACTCCTCTAGACAGTTCTGCATTACTTCTTTAACCAGTGATTCCATTATTTTCCCTGTAACAGAAGTTAAGCTAACAGGTGTGTAATTACTCATTTAACCTTTTGATTCTTTGATGTAATAGGGAATATGATCATCCTACCCCATAATTAAACAACTCTCATGCTGTTTACGAGACTGATAATAGAGTCTTTTGGGTAATAAGTATTGGCTGCAACTTTTGAACATCTCTGTTCCCACCTCTGTCAAAACCAGATGGTTCTGTTGTCACTTCAGCCAAGAATAAAGCTAACCTGCTAGCATCCCATTTTTCTTCCAACTCATGTATTAATGATCTTGGTAAAACACCTCCCACCATTCCCAACACACTCCATTCAATGTCTACTGTGGTCTTCTGTCAAAAGGATGTTAGAATTTTGACAAATCTTGATGCTAAGAAAGCTGCAGGTCCTGATGGTATTTCTTCACTTTTTCTCAAGACCTGTGCTCCTAAACCTACTCCTGTTCTTTGTCGCCTTTTTTCATTTTCTTATTCCAAAGGTGTTTTTCCTTCTGCTTGGAAATTTGCTCGTATCCAGCCAGTTCCTAAAAATGGTGACAATTCCCTCCCATATAATCATCGTCCCATTGCAATTACTTCTACTCTTTCTAAAGTGATGGAAAAATCAATTAACTGCCATCTCTTCAACTATCTAGAAACCTTCTGTCTGATAAACAATCGCCAGTATGGATTCTGGTAGTGTCAATCCACTGGTGATATTCTGGCTTATGTTACCCATTTATAGACAAATTCAATGGAAAAATTCGGTGAAACACAAACAGTTGCGCTTGACATCTCAAAGGCTTTCGATCGTGTTTGGCATATAGGTCTTCTAAACAAGCTTCCATGTTATGGTTTGCCAACTGTTTTTAGTAATTGGTTATCCAGGTTTCTCTCTGATTGCTCACTGAGGGTGATGGTAGATGACTCTGTCTTCTAACTTCTCCACTAATGCTGGTGTCCCCCAAGGTTCAGTTCTTTCCCCTACTCTTTTCCCCTTGTATATTAATGACCTTCTTCCATTGACTGGAAATCCTATTCATAGTTTTGCCGATGATAGCACATTGCATTCCACTTTCCATTTTGAGAAACCTTGCCCTGCTCAATCAGCTTCAATTTCTCAAAAATCTGCTACCAATTCCCTAAATGCTGATCTTCAGGTAATTCTCCAGTGGGGCAAAGACAACTTAGTTGATTTCAACCCTTCTAAAACTCAGTCTTGTCTTATTTCTCACAAAAAGGATTCTTCTGCTCCTATGCTTATCTTTAGTGACACTCCGATTTCTAGGCAAAATGATATATCTCTTTTGGGGATTACCCTGACTTCTAATCTCTCTTGGCACAAGCACATTACAAATATTGCTTCTTCTGCATCTAAAAAACTTGGTTTTCTCTATCGCTCTCGGCATTACTTTTCTTCCAAACAGCTGCTCACTCTGTATAAATAGCAAATCCTCTCTGCCATGGAATATTGTTCCCACGTCTGGGGGTGGTGCCCCCAAAACCTCTGTCAGGCTTCTTGATTCCATTCAGAAGAGGGCAGTTAGGTTGATTAATGATTCATCTTCACTCGCTGTCTCATAGAAGTACTGTTTCTGCTGCATGCCTCTTCTACAGATACTTCCGTAGGCACTGTTCTTCTGAATTGGCTTCTATAATTCCCGCTCTTTCTTTCAAAACAGTCGGAACACGTGCCACCACCAGCCAACATCCATTTACTGTTCAACTGCCATTTTCTCCAACAACCTTCCTTCATACGTATTTCCTGAAGATTACAGTGTACAGAAGTTCAAGTCCAGTGTCAACAAATATCTTCTTTCATCTTCTCAACCTGCAACCCAACCCCGTGGTCTGCCCACACTACTCCTGTTACCTCTAAATGACCCATAATTGCACAAATTTTGATGCAGACGCGCAAACAAACGGTGGTCCAGTACATGTCTGTTTGGGAAGCGTTCTCCATAAATTCATTGAGCGGCTCGTCCATTGCCCTCTGCTAATCCATACAATAGGTTCATGTCTGCCAGCTCACAGTTCGTATATCGATGCATGCTCATTGTGCAGCGACTACTGCTTGAATGAGTAAACCAGAAATTTTCCCTCTCGTGAACTGATGAACAGCGCCTTGTTCTGACTTACGGTGACATTTCCGGTAATGGGTTCCTATGCGATTCACATTCCTTTAGATGTTACTACCTCCCCTAAACGTTTGTACCAATATTTTTGAGACATCCTGTATAATTGTCTGGTACCCTCTTTAGTTCCTTATGAACTGTGAGGACATAAGCATCTGGGAATGTAAACACTGTTTTCCCTTTCCATTTGACACCCATAAAATACCTGTACGGTTTACTTTTTTTTCTTTTTTTTTTCTTTTTTTTTTTTACATACAAATAGAGCTTTGTCCTCATTTTAGGCTGTTTACAACAGCTACAGGTGTTGTGTCAACTAATTGTTTTTCCTCCTTGTCTGTCACTCCTGTGTACTCACACAGTGGTAGGTTGGGAACAATCTGCCATATTATGGACTCCTTCCATGCTTGTCACATTTAACATGTATCTATGAATTGACTGTAGTTCACTTGCTGCCATTAGGGTAGATAGTCTTATTTGCCTATCTTACCCCATCAGTGGTTTTCTTATGTCTGTTTATTACTATCATATGAATTGGGTTCACCTCAATTCGCTAAATGTAAGAAATTATTTCAGTTTTCTTTTGCAAGTATGCAAAAGAATACTTAAGTATAATGTTCTCCTTAACTGTAAGGGTTTTAATTTTTTGTCAATGCTATTAATAATTAAGATATGTGTGAAAGGGGGATGATACATGATTAGCCATTAACTGTGATCTAAAGGAAATTAAAAACTCTGGGCAATTCAGTTACACCACACGATAAAGTTTTTAAATGTTTATTGAAGTGAAACACATCAATTTACGCTTAATACTTTGGCAATGTTTTGAGGTTTGTCTGAACCCCATTGTCAGCCTACAGGGGAAGTTAAAACATGAAAGAAATCAAATTAAAAATTGTAGGCTTATAACAGTGTTGCATTGTGAAGTTACATTAATGAATTTTAATGCAACATTGGCATTCTTTTGATTAAGTTAGATAAATTACTTAAATTAAATTCTTTACAAAATTACAAAGAAAATTTGCAAGAAATTTTCAATAAGGGCTAATGAGAAAATTGCAGTTTAAATTTGGAAACTACAAGGACTACTTGGTGTTATAGAAAAGAGGTGCACAAAAACATACAGAAAGTTAAAGTAAGTTAACTCTAAAAGGGAGGGAACATAGAAGTAAAATCTAAAGAAGAATATCAAATAAGTAAGATTTTGGAAAGGCAACTGGATTTGCCATTTGTCATTCAGTTGAAGAGAGGTCTGTGTTTCAATCTCATCTGAGAGAGGAAATTCTTAAATGCTCTTTCAGTCAAGGTTATTATTATTCAGCGTGAAGTGGAAAGAATAGGATTTCTCTTGTAAGTTATTCCTGCATTTTCAGCTTGAACAACATGCAAAATGGCATATGAAGATGCACATTTACAATAATATGACAAAAGTTACATCTGGGATGCCATATGAACTGGTACACATTATGACCAAACTAGATGATGCATCAAGAAACTCTCAAATCCTTTTTAAGATTTTGTCAGAAATCTCAATCACTAATGTTATATGTTTGATATTAGATATTATTTTTACTTGCATAGAAAGCGAGGAACATTGGAATCAATTTGTAGTTGTTTATTTTTAAACAAATTTGTAATATTGAGAACTGTTCTTTATAGATGATGGAGTTAGCATTCCTGCATCATATACATCTTATATAGCTCCTGTTATGTCACCAAAACTGTATAGTGAAGTAGCATTGATGAAAGAGAGATATAAGCATCCTCTGGTATGATTGTTAGTTCATTTTTGTTATTATTTAAGTGATAAAATATTTTTATTTTTAAGGACAAGATATTTAGAAGGGTAAGCCGAAAAGTAATGCTTCTCATTGCATAACTTTTGGAGGAATAGAGATAAATCAGAAAGAAAAAATATATATATACTATAGACAAAGAGAAGTTGTCTTTAATTTAATGTATCATTTTTTTCTACTAACCAGTTTTTGTATTCTGTTCACGAAAAATTCTTTTCACAAAGAAGCCAAAAGTTGCTTTAACTTCATCAGTTATATCTGTTGAGATCTTTAAGCTTTTAGAACAAAACGGGTAAAAATTGAAAGATGAAGAACAACTCGTCAATGCTGCATGGCTGTAGAAAAAGTGAAGCTGCTTGTTGAAGTAAAGCAATATTGCTGTATTTCCCAGAGAGTTTAAGCTTGTCCAATGTCTCTTCAGTGTATTTGACTTAATTGATCGTCCCTTTTTCCAAAAATTCAGTGTGAATGTGGCTGAACAGCCATTGTGCTCCTAAAAACCTCTGAAGTGGAAACACCTCTGAACCACAGTTCAGAGGTATTTCCATTTAAAATAGTGTAAATGAATGCCACACAAACCCTCCTGTATGTGTATCATCTAGAAACTATTAGTTATATGCAGTGGTGAGCTGTGAATATTTTAACAATGGGCTCGCAGTTTTTCCAACTTTCTACCGAGTAAATTTGATCGGTCACGGAAGTGACGTCATCCGCAGCTTGCACTAGAGGTGCTTCCCACGCTCGCACTACTAGTACTGTGATTATAGTGCGTGACGCATTTTTCGTGACCAGTATGATATCGTGAGTCGGGAAATTTAGGGGGGGGAACAGTTGCGGTTTATTACCCCTTTAACTATGCTTATAAGTAAATGTGTAAAATGTTCCTAGGTCTATCTAAAAAAAAAACTTAAAAACCTGGTCGTCATGCCTCGCCTTATGATGATAACTGGATACAACGGTGTCTGGAGTTCTAACTTTTTAGAATTTTTGAATAGTATGACGTCAAAATCATGCTTCCTGAAGTTACTACTGCAGTAAGTATGATTTCAACAATACAAATATTTGTCAACAATTTCTTTTTTCGTCGTGCATTTCATTACATTCCATTGTTAGGTGCCCCTAACAGTTGCGTAAGTCGCTTCAACTACAAGATCGGTACATCAATCTGTGCTATTTTACAGAGATATTTAGATACATTGCACTGGCAAGTATACATCTCTTACTTTGGTTATCATAAATCCATTGTATCTTGTCTTCCAGAAATTATGAAAATCTGTGAATGATCAATAAAATATTTACAATAAAAAAGCTCTTATTTTGTAATCGATATATACAAATCAAAGTGCCTAAAAGAAACGCGAAAGACATCTACCGCGTGTCCTCGGCATACGTGCAACTTTTTTATTCGACTCTTTTTTTTAACAACTAGGTAAATATAGTGGATATATTTTTTTCATGATAAAATTTTAATATTGCGAATAAAAAATAACATGAAATATTTCCCATATCACAAATAACATAAAAACTATCACAAAGCATTCCACAATATAAAAACAAATATTACATAAAAACAAACTTTCCAGAAAAAGTACACAAAAAATCACAGATTGCATGAAAAAAAATTATTTCACAAATATTCAAGAAAATTTTATTCTAAAAATTGCCAATTTACTTCTTCATTAATATTTGTTGTCGATTTTCTGCTTTGCTTTGCTCAATAGCTGAGCGATGATTACAGAGGAATGATTTGACATAACGATCCGGATCAAATTGAAGCAAAGGTTTTCCATTTAGATGTATGGTTATCATAATCTGCAACGTGTTTAATTGTCAACATTATTCATTCATTCACTCAATAGTATTCATTACACTGAAAACTCGCTCAGCTTCAGCACTGTTAATGGCAGTGGTTTCAAAGATATTTCTGGCTTTCTTAATTGAAAAGGGAATTTCACTCGAATTTAAAGATAAGCTGTCTTCGACAAATTCTCTAAAATCATTAATTTTTATTTCATATTTTATCAGAAAACTTAAATTTCTTATTCGGTTTTCACTGTCTTGCCACCGAGACGAAAGTTTTTTCAAATTCATGATTTCGGGTGGCATATGTTTAAAAAATTTTTCAATGGTATCGTTATTTGCTTTATTTAATTTAAAATCACCCTGTTCCATTAATAAGTTATCCTTTAAGGATAAAACAATGCATTTAATAACTTGTCACAATGTAATTTTTTACTTTCAATTTTGATTCCTTCCAATTGTTTCCACCTCAACATGCTCTCAATTTTAGCTTCATAATTTCCTTCAGAATTTTTCAAATTAGCAATAACATTGATAGTTCGAAGAATTAATTTATATGCTTTTACCATTGTGATTCTGTAAAGCTTCTGAAAGGTAAGAGAGCTCTTGCAGGATGTTGACCATTAGTGCTAAATGGTTAAGAAATTCCAAATTTAAAAGTCGATTTAATAATCCCGAATATTTAACTTCTGATTCAAAATGTTTGCACAAAGCAGGATGATTCCTCCAACCCACAATTACCGTCTGCCAGCTAAAAGCTGCCCGTCGTGGCCCGAACACACGACCGATCTTTATAGTTTCCACATCAAGTTCTTTAGTAATCATCCTTAATTCGTACTAGTTTTTTGGAGATTGGTGATGGTTTTTTTTTTTTTATTTTTTTTAATTATTGCCTGTATGCCATTATATTATAGAACATTTTCTACACAGTAAAAGGCTTGACAAAGTTTCAAAATCTGCCAACATTTCATCTTCGTAAAGTTTATATAATATCTCAGTTGCCTCAATTCCCCCCCCACCTTCTCTACATTACTCTCCCACTAGTTCTTTGAATACTGTGCAAAATATCTAAATCACACGGATATTCAGCTACTGTGACCATGTAAACATAGACAGGAGACATTTACTGGAAGGCAAGGATCACTCACTTCTCCCAAAAACATATGACTTCTTGTAGGAGTAAAGGGGAACCACAACACAGGTTAACCAGAGGCTATAATCCATGTCGAGAATCTTCTTAATCCTCTGACTGGCTATGGAAAGCGTATTGACTAGCACGACTTCTCGTTATATGACTGCATAGGTTTTATGGACACCACTAACATTGTGAAACGGTAATCTCTTTCACCCTTAATTCGCACTTTCTAATTACCTAAATTGCCTCAAGGCCAGAGGTGAGAACAATGCATACACAGTTGTCTCTCCTAATCCGTTTGTTACATGAAAATTTTCTTCGTTCAACGGAAACTATTTTAAATGTAATTACCAAGGGGAATCAAAAAAATTCGCTATAAAGAAGTTCGTTAAACAGAGGTCCGACTGTAATTAAATCAAAAAATTAAAATGCTGGGAATGGGGCCGCGCTCACCCCACCTAAGTTTCGGT
This sequence comes from Mastigoproctus giganteus, assembly GCF_048544385.1. NCBI lineage: Eukaryota > Metazoa > Arthropoda > Arachnida > Uropygi > Thelyphonidae > Mastigoproctus > Mastigoproctus giganteus. The sequence goes on from NC_143584.1 coordinate 1,968,825, forward strand.
TCTGGATACTCAATAATTGCATTCAGGATTTCATTTGTAAAATAAATCTCAACAATGGGCTCACAAATTTTCAAAAAAAAAAAAAAATAACAATGGGCTCTCGCGAGCCCACTATAGCTCACCACTGGTTATATGGAGAATCTAGTTGGAACTGCCACACCACCTGATGCTAAGGGATATGAACTAAGAGGCATTACTTTTTCATTCCACCCTTGTAGATTTGGTTACCTGCCATCTTTGTTTTCACACAAAAGTATGAAATAATTGCTATTTAAAACATTTGCATGTAACCAGATTGGTAGTGTAATTATGAACACTTATTAATGACTGAGTTTAAATGAAAAGCAAATGTGATTAAAACAGCGGAACAGTTCCCTCAGCATTGGATTGGAAAGTGTAGACCAGTGGAGCGGCCACCACAGTTCCCTGACTTTGCATCTCTGGACTACATGTTCATTTAAATGGTGTAAATAGCAGAAATATTTAATGCTTCCCTATAATTCCCGACTTAGGAGGATACCATGCATAAGAAGCTAAATTTTGTGAATAATCATTTTTGTTCTCTCTCCCTCTATGCTTCAGATGTTGAATGAAGTTTTTAAGTCAATTTACTTTGAGGTTTTGCAGTTTGTGCCATCAATATTATAAATGAATCAAGTGAAGTAAACATTTTCATTCAATAAATGAAACAATTATGATTTTAAAAAAATGAAATTGCTTTGAAAGTTTTCAGTATTAATTAACTGATATTAATAAATAATGTTATAAATAAATGAGCACCATAAATTAAATGACAGAATACTTTAACTCGGTTGATTACTCACATTGTGTTAGAACAAGACAAAAAATTCCGAATGAATGCTATTTTAGATGAGAGTGCTTTTGCATGTGATCAGAAGTCCAATATTATTTGAAGATTTACAAATACTACAATCAGAAACAGGTTGCCAGCTAAAAGACCTTCCGCAGAAAACTACATGTAAATGGAGAAATCTTAATATCCATTCCTGAAAATGACTAACTTAGCCATGAGGTTAAAAAAAAAAAAAAAAAAAAGCAAATAATAAGAGTACTTCATGCAAATAAAGGAAGTGTTTGACACACTTCCTTCAAAGTTGCAGCTGAGGGTGTCACATGTTCTCTCTGATATACCAAGCTGTGCTTGCTACCTGGGAGTCTAAAATCTCTACCACATTCTGTCAAATTCATCTGTTGCCTGAATCTTTCTCTCAACTCCACTGATCACTTAGAATTCTTCCTCCACTCCATCTTTCCTTGGTGATTTTAATGTTTGCAACTCCGGCTGGTCGAGATCCTGAGGCTTTTGCAATTACTAATGACCTAACACAGATTGTTCATTTACCTACCAGAATACCAGACAATCCTAACCACACAGCCAACACACTTGATCTTTTTCTCACAAACAACTCTTCTAAGTACACAGTTGAGGTGAGTGGTCCTCTAGGCACCTCAGATCACAACTTGGTGATGGTCTCTTCTCGAATGGACGCTTTCTCTCATGGCCATTCTCAACCTCTTGTTGTTTGACATTACAAGAATGCAAAATGGGATGATCTGTGAAATTTCTTCATTTCCTTGGTCGGGTTACTGTTTCAAAAATTTTGGTGTCAGTGTTTGCTCAGATTGTGTCAGTGATATTGTTCTTGGGGGATGGAATCCTTTATGTAAACCTTGGATTTCCTATAACTGTGCTAAGAGAAGAATGTTGCATATCTGTTCAAGAGAAGAATGTTGCATATCATAATTGCTTGTTTCCAAATCTTCAGTTTCATTTTCTACCTACACCAAGGCTCACAACAATTGCAAAGCAGTTATTAATCAACCGAAACTAGATTTAGAACACGCTAAGAGTAGAAAACTTGCTTCTTGTCCAACTGGTAGCCGGGCATTCTGATCTCTTGCCAAAGCTATTGGCTGCAACATTTGCCCATCTATGTTCCCATCTATGTCTAAACCAGATGGTTCTATTGCCACTTCAGCCAAGGATAAAGCTGATATGCTAGCAGCCTGTTTTTTTTTTTTTTTTTCCCAACTCATGTATTAATGATCTTGGTAAACCACCTCCCACCTTTCCCAGTATGCTCCATTCAGTGTCCCCTGTGGTCTTCCGTCAAAAGGACGTCAGAAGGAATTTGAACAATCTTGATGCTAAGGAAGCTGCAGGTCCTGGTGGTATTTCTACACTTGTTTTCAAAACCTGTGCTGAAATGAACTTACTCCTGTTCTGTGTCACCTTTTTTCACTTTCTTATTCCCGAGGTGTTTTTCCTTCTGATTGGAAATTTGCTCATATCCAGATGGTTTCCTAAAATGATTGACAAATCCCTTCCTTCCAATTATCATCCCATTGCAATTACTTTTACTCTTTCTAAAGTAATGAAGAAATCAATTAACCGCCAACTCTTAAACTATCTAGAAACTTTCCATACAATCAATGATTGCCAGTATGGATTCTGTCAGTGTTGATCCACTGGTGATATTCTGGCTTATGTTACCCATTTATGGACAAATTCAATGAAAAAGTTGGGTGAAACACAAGTAGTTGCTCTTGACATCTCCAAGGCTTTCATTCGTGTTTGCCATAAAGGTCTTCTAAATAAGCTTCCAGCATATGGTTTTCCTACTGGTTTTTTGTAATTGGGTATCCAGTTTTCTCTTTGACCACTAACTCTTTTCCTCTTGTACATTAATGACCTTCTTTCATTGACTGGAAATCCTGTCCATAGTTTTGCTGATGATAGCACATTGCATTCCACTTTCTAGTTAGAGAAATCTTGCCTTACTTAAACAGCTTCAACTTCTCGAATATCCACTACAATTTCCTTAAATGCCGATCCAGAGTAATCTTCAAGTGTGTCAAAGATAACTTAGTCGATTTCAATCCTTCTAAAACTCAGTCGTGTTTTATATCTCGCAAAAAGGATTCTTCTGCTTCTATGCTTATCTTCAATGACTCTCGGGTTTCTGGGAAAATGACATATCTCTATTGAGGATTACCCTCACGTCTAATCTCTCTTGGCATAAGCGCATTACAAATATTGCTTCCTCTGCATCTAAAAAACTGGGATTTTTTTTTTCTCTTTCGCTTCTATCTCAGTGTTACTTTTCTTCCAAGCAACTGTTCACGCTGTACAAATCGCAGATCCTCCCCGCCATGGAATACTGTTCTCTGATCTGGAGCAGTGCCTCCAAAACCTCTCTCAGGCTTCTTCTAATCAGAAGTGGTCAGTTAGGTTAATTAATGACTCGTCTATAACAGAGTCTCTTCACTCTCTGTCTCATAGATGTTCTATTTCTGCTGCATGCCTTTTCTATAGATACTTCCATGGCCATTGTTCTTCTGAATTGTTTTCTATAATTCCTGTTCTCTCTTTCAAAGCAATCCAAACACGTGCCGTTACCGCTCAACATCCTTTTACTGTCCCCCTTCAAACTCACAGAACCAACTTTTGTTCTTCCTCATTTATTCATTCAACTTCCGTTTTCTGGAACAACCTTCCCTCATACGTATTTTCTGATGATTCTAATCTACAGAAGTTCAAGTCTAATGTCAACAAATATCTTCTTTCATCCTCTCAACCTCCTACCCATGCACATTACAGCACTCCCTGATTAACATAAGGGTTGCATTCCGCGGAACTCTACATAAGTCTGAATTTTCCCCGTGCTTGTGCAGCACTCGCAACTGTGCTCGCTGAATTGATTGAATCAAAAAAGAAAGGTTCAATGAACATGTGAATAGAATTATTTATTGTATTTATTCAATTTTTTATCTCATGTGCAGGAAAAATGACAAGTGTGCAATTTAAAAAATTACAAAACTATAAAATTACAAAATAATGAGAGGAGACAGGCATAACATCAGTAAGCTTTACCTCTCAAGCTTCATTGCCAGAATTGACATCTTCAGCTGATAAGTATGCCGCTGCGGAGGTTGAAGACTGGAGATTTAGAAGGGGTCAGTCACTCAACCAACCTTACGAAAGAACATATTAATGGATGACTGGACGATGGCTTTTTTCTTTTCATTGTACATTTCTTTGTATTTATGAAAGGAACGTCTTTGTCTTTACAATATTTTTCAACCTCGGGAATGAAGCAGCATTTAAACCAATCCTCAAGCATATCATTCACCCCTCTATTAACTTTTAAGAATCATTCGCTGTCAGGATCCATCTTCTCAAACCTCGTCATTGCCAATGCAATTTCACGAAATGCCATTGCCATCTCTCTGGTGATGAAGCATCTCAGCTCCTCATTTGGTTCATCTTGAGCTTCGTCAGCATTTTCTTCTTTCACTATCGCCTGCAAGTTAATAAGTTCTTTGTTAGATAATTCCTTCTCTTCTTCCTCTATTAACTCCTCCACATCTTTGGCAACAACCTCCAACTGAAGTAGCTCTGCAACCTTTACAATCTTATCTGTAGCCTCTTCATATGATTCGTCTTTTTCAAACCCTTTGAAGCATTTTGGCGGTAGAAATATGACTCTCGTTCGAATTGAAATCATCTAGATGCATAGGATGTCCAGGAGCATTATCTAATAGAAACAAAATCTTGAAAGGAACGTCTTTGTTTTTACAATATTTTTCAACCTCGGGAATGAATCAGAATTTTAACCAATCCTCAAAGAGAGATATTGTTATCCATGCTCTCTCTGGTTCAATCGGAAATGCATGGGTAGGGTGGCTTTATTGATGCTCTTAAATGCACAAGGATTTTCAGAATGGTACACAGGCAGTGGTATTAATCTGTAATCTCCCACTGCATTAGCCCCAAGCAAGAGCATGCCTTATCTTTTGAAGCCTTGAAACCTGGCATTGTTTTTTCCTCTTTGGCAATGTATGTTCGATCCGGCATTTTTTTTCTAATACAGTGCAGTCTCGTCGACGTTAAAAATTTGCTTCGTTGAATAGCCGCTTTCATCAATAATTTTTTTCAACACATCACAAAATTTCTCTGCAGCTGCAGAATTGGCACTGGCAACTTCACTGCATACTTTAATGTTTTGTAAGCCAGCACGATGCTTGAACCTATTAAACCACCTGTTGGTTGCAATGAACTTGGCTTGGGGTTTGCCACACTTATCATTATCTTCATAAATACTTGCTTGAATAAATGGCCATTTTGCTTCATAAATCTTGCTTGAATAAATGGCCATTTTGCTTCATAAATCTTGCTTGAATGGCCATTAGATTCAGGGGCACTCGCTTCTGAATCTGATTTTTGTCCATATTATTAATAGCTGTTCCATCTTCGATATAGCATCTGAACACTTTTGGGATCTCTGTTGGTCTTAAGTGCATCGATCCTTTGACATGTTCTTTTATATGCACACTGTCCTTTCAAATAGTATTCACTGTTGAAGCAGCAAGACCTAGTTCCATGCAGTAAATGACAAACTTTGTACTGCTTAATTAATCATCTTCATTTCTAAATCAATTTTGCTTCGTTTCCTAGCACTGCCAGCACTTGCACTTTCCGTTGGTCCCTTTCCCTTCATCATTGTAATAAGTAAATAGGAATGAAGAAAAGTTTCTGAAAATTTGTTTTTTTATATGATTGAAGATTTCAGTATAAGGGAACACATTTCACCATAATGTAAAAACCCACAGGATTCCAGTTATCGGGATTATCGCAAATGCAGTAAGATCGAGTTTACTACCCGTTTATAATAGATTGAAGAGAAGCCCAATAAACCGAAAAGTACAAATTGTTTTTAATGGTTTTTTTTTTTTTTTTTTTGGGTCATGACCTCCAGAAACATGTTTTAGAAAAATATCACAAAGGTGTTCAAAATTGATTCTTATAATGGAAAGATATGATAACAATGAAAATAGTTCAATTTCCATTATAAATATGACCTTTTAGAGAAATAAATAGCTTAGTAATATCGTGAAATTTTCAACATCTAAGAACTTGGAACGAATTGCAAAAAAATATGATATTGGATTCACATTACATATTTTCACAATACTTCCATTTATCCCTGCCAATGCAAAATCTTACATAAAGTCGCATTTCTGTAAGTTGAATATTACATAAGTCGGAGAGTTCCTGTAGTAAGTACTATAGGTTTTGATAGCTCATGTTTTAGGTTGTAAAAAAAAAAAAAAAAAAATCCTATATTCCACAAGAGAAGTAGTTTTGTGTTTGTTTTGAAGCCATTTGTGTGGATTCACTTTGACCTCTTCATCTGATGAGAACTGATGTCATTTTATTGGATAGGAAAAGTGATATTCACTGGGAGCTCAGTTGACTTGAGTATGGAAGGTGAGATAATACTTCAGACTTCATCTTCTTTGTATCTTGTTCACTCTAGAATGGGTGTTGAGGATAGGTGTTATCATGCTGCAAACCATGACGTTTCATTTGAAAATTTTTTATTTAGTTCCATATTACTTGCTTTGGAAGCACATCACAATATTTGTCACTTTCCACTCTTTTTGCTCTCTCCAGGTAATATCCCAGAACCACTCTGTTTTTTATGATCCCAGAATACTGTGAGTAATATTTTCCCAGCTGATACATGGGTATGGACTTCCTTCGGTTGTCGAGGTGAGCCTGTATGGTGCAATTTTGAACTTGTGTTTGCTTTATGGTGTATAATAGTGTGCTCAGAAAATCTGGTTCTTGTGAGTTCTATTTGTTGTTCCTTCAGTTCTGTTATTAAACACAAATCCATTGAGCATACACTTTTGTTGCTAATGATAGTGCCTATTATCATTAGCAACTCGTTGCTAATGATAGCAGGCACTGAACCAATCTTGCACACTGGCAGTTTTTTCAGTCATAATGCAGTAGCTTCCTCGTGAGTTCTGGTGTCATGACACGGTGCATTTGCCTTGATTAAGGAGGACCTCAACACTTCATACTGTTCTTAAACTTATTCTCCTGCTTGTAGGTACTTCATACTGAGCCAACATTCAGTAATCAGATTACTTAATGCAGTAATGTGCCTCAAATCTGTCAGATTTTTTGTCCATTACAGTATCTCCTGCCGTCCTATATCATTACATTGCATAGGGTAAGTACAACCCATTTTTAAGGGGAGTGTACATATAAAAACTATTAGCAATTTAGGTGGAACCTGAATAACAGCATTTGTCTTTGTTGGACATAAGACCAAGCTCTTGAACAGAGTTTTTGGTGTCATTCTTTTGAGGGGGGGGGGGGTGAAGAAAGTTCCCTCTGAGTTTATGTACCTAGTGCAATGATGTACTTCAGATCTTTTATAATTTTTGTATAGAGTTCACCAAGAATTGAATTTCTTCAGAAAAGAGTGGAAAGGTGAATTAGACAGTTTTTATCAATGGTAGACTGCTACAAATTAGAGCTGTGCACAATACATAAGACAGTACAGATAGACATCTGAGTCAACAGAGACTGAAACACTACTGAATAGCAGTGCTTATGAGATTTTTCAACTGAAAATTTTTTCACTTCTTGAACAAACCTGAACAAAACTGTTCCATCTGTTTTAATATCTTGCAACTAGGCCTTAAGGTAATGTGAATTTCCTTAAACATTATTTCTAGCAATTAAAAATGACAAAATATTTAATCAAACAATTCAGCAAATCAAACAAGCACCTGGTTTTGGAAGGAGTCTGTATACGTACAGTCGGTATCAGTATTTAAACATGAACTGTCCTAGTGAATAAAATTTTCAGAAATTCGTTTGTCCCTTTTGTAAGCAAAGTTTAATAAATGTGCTGCATAGCATTTTTGTTCAAATTGTGATATTTTTTATATAATATTTTCTTAAGAATTTCCTTAAACATTATTTCTAGCAATTAAAAATGACAAAATATTTAATCAAACAATTCAGCAAATCAAACAAGCACCTGGTTTTGGAAGGTGTCTGTATACGTACAGTCGGTATCAGTATTTAAACATGAACTGTATTAGTGAATAAAATTTTCAGAAATTCGTTTGTCCCCTTTGTAAGCAAAGTTTAATAAATGTGCTGCATAGCATTTTTGTTCAAATTGTGATATTTTTTATATAATATTTTTTTTCTCTAATCATATTATTGTCATATTGCTTTATAGATCTGCATATTCTGTGAGTGTGTGAAATTTGTACATAAATAATTGTGCGTGTGTCATAATAAACAATTTCAGTGAGAAACACGTTCTTCATAAACAAATCAACATTATTTTATTTGTGCTATTAATTTGTATATCTTTATTATCAGATTATTGACATATTAACTTATGCCTCTTTAGGCTAATTTTGAGATGCCATATGTTGTCCGTCTCCATAACAGAACTGAATTGGCAAAGCCACAGCCAATGTTTACCTTTCACCATCCAAATAAAGGTATGTCTTGCAATAAATTGTAGTAGTAGCAAATAAAATTATGAAAAAAAAATAAGCTATAAATTTCTGTGCTGGTTAAAGGAAAACACTAATTTTATGAGAGTATCATTATACCACTTATAAAATAAACAAAAATAGAGGAGGATTACAGAACTTCACACATCAACTTGTGTGCTGTAAGTTGCATTCTGCAGGGCACACTTGAAGTTTAGTACAAAAAATACTTTGTTGGTGATGCATTGGGAAGTGTGGACATATACTGTACTCAATGCATTACCAATTCCATAGCAGAATAACATTTGAGAGTTGCCTTTATGTTCTTATTTCGTGCTTTGTTGTACTGGTAGAAATCATTTTCCAGACTGAAATTATAGGATGCAAAGTAACAGCATGGCTCACCGATTGAATACTGCCCAATATGGAAATTAGGAAGTGCATTTGAATTGTTTGAAATGCACATGGCTTGTACCAAGTTATAGTAAAGCAGAAATTATGCCAAATTTTGATTAATGTTAAGTTTTCTGCTTTAGGCTTCTTATCATGTGTATGAAAGTAATGTGTTATGTATTTGCAGAATTAAATTAAGTACTGTAAAATTAGCATTAATAGAGGCATACGATGCAAGAAAGCAAACTCAGGCAGCATCAGCCAAAAAAAAAAAAAAAAAACACTCCCACTTCACCCCTCCATTCATTCCAAATACCTGTCCAGCTCAGCCTTAAATTTATTTAGGCTATTAATTTCCACAACAAAAGATGGAAGTCTGTTCCACCAATCAACTACCCGCTGGCTAAAGACAAACTTCTGCACATCTATCCTACCACTGTCTTTCTTCAATTTGAATTTATGCCCTCTAAGGTGATTATTCTGGGCAACAAGAAGAATCCTATCAGCATTGAGCATGCTCAAACCTTTATACACCTCGCAGGTGCCTAGTCTCCAAACACTTTAATTTGCAAAACTTAAGCCTTTCTTCGTAAGAGCAACGCTTCGTTCCATTCACTAACCTTGTTGCCCTTCTCTGTACTCGTTCCAACAGCTCTACATCCTTCTTAAAATGAGGCCTCCAGACCTGTATACAGTACTCAATGTGTGGCCTGGCCATTGCCTTATACAAGGGGATAATCACCTCCTTATCCCTGCTAGAAAAATTCCTGTGTATCGTTGACAAGACACCATGAGCTACTCTTGCAGACTGTCTGCACATCTCAGAAAACTTCATGTCTGCCTGCACAGTTACCCCCCAGTTCCTTTCATTCTCTACCACAGTCAGTGTAGTACCACAGAGTTGATACGTTACTGCTTCCCATATGTAGTACTTTACATTTGTCAATGTTAAACTTCATTTGCCACCCCTCAGCCCATCTGCTCTAACTTTTGTAGATCCTGTTGCAGCAGCGTACTGCCATTAGTGTCCTTAACAACCCTGCCGGCCCTCGTACCGTCTGCAAAATTGGACATTAAGCCTGATATACCATCATCAATATCATTTATAAATACAGAAAACAACATTGGACCCAACACTGAACCCTGAGGGACTCCACTAATACCATTAGTCCACAATGAGCAGTGTCCATTGATTACCACTCTGTCTTCTCACACTCAACCATCCCTTTATTCATAGCAGCAGTTTGCCTCCAATGCTACACTGCTCCAATTTGTGCAGCAGTCTTCCATGTGCAACAGTATCAAAAGCCTTTCTAAGATCCAAATATATGATATCAAAGTTATTCCCTGCATCCAGTTCCTTTGTGACCACATCATAGTATCCAATCAAATCGGTCAGTCAAGACTTCCCTTAACAAAACCATGCTGGGTCCGAGCTATAACTGAAGTCTTGTCTAGATGATCCTGCAGTGCTTCTTTAACCAGTGCCTCCATTAATTTCCCTGGAACAGAATTTAAACTAACAGGTCTATAATTACTTGTGTCACCCTTTGATCCTCCTTTGCGAATTGGGGTCACATTTGTACATCTCCAGTCCAAGGAAGCTCTTATAATTATGGCAAAGGGTTTGCTTACTTACTTTGCTGCCTCCTTTAATATAACTGGATAGGTCCCTTCCACCCCAGGTTCCTTTCTTATGTTTATCTTCAACAATTTCTCCTCCACTTTACTGTCAATTATTAAAAAATGATCTAGCTCACTGTCAGAGTTTAATTTGCCTCTGGCATTCCCCTCCCTGAATAACTCAGATGCAAAATACTCATTTAGTTTGTTAGCCATCTGAACAGGATCATCAACAGTTGAACCATCAATATCCAGTGGACTAATCTAATTCATCCTTTTCCTTCTAGAGTTTACACAGGTAAAGAACTCTTTGCTGTGTTTCTTTGCATCCTTTGCCAAAGATTTCTCATAATCTGCCTTTGCCTGCCTAATCTCCTTTGTGGCTTGGTTACAGACCAGCTTATATCTATCATAGGCTTCCATGTCACTCATTAATTTATATGTATCCCATGCATTTTTCTTCTCTGCCACACGTGTCATTACTTCATCTGACATCCATTTAGGCCTAAACCTTGAACCATATTTCTTAGTTGGTATGTAAGGCCTAGTAGCTTCCAAGATTAATTCTTTGAATGCTTCCTATTTTGAATTTGCTGTTGGTAACATCATCAGTTGGTCCCACCATATAGCGTTTAAATACTGTCTCAGACCTCCGTAGTCACCTTTACGAAAGCAAAAACCCTTCCCTTTACTCCTGATGGTAGTTACCTCTTTGAGTAAATCCCACTTCTGCACACTGTGATCACTACCACCTAGTGGTTCCTTTATCTGCAGATTCTTAATGCATGAAGAACCACTACTGATAATCAGATCAAGAGTATTACCCTCTGGTTGCCTCCCGAACATGCTTATGTAGAAAACAATCGTCCAATAAATCCACAAAAGCCTTGCTAGTGTGTGAGTGACCAACCCACAAATTCCAGTCAATATCTGGGAAATTAAAATCCCCAATTATAAGACTCTCTGATTTACTGGCCCACTCTATTTCCCTGTACAGTTTCTTATTATACTCATCAGAGTCATTAGGCCTATAACACACTCCTACTCTCAATTTTGATCTCCCAGTGCTTATGTAACACCAAACTGACTCGACACTGCCCTGTCCAGTGATGTCGACTGACTTCATTTCCTTGGATTTTATCTGTTTCTTAACTAATAGCATAGCCCCTCCTCCCTTCAAGGCGCCTCCATAGCCAGGTGGGAAGGAGCAGCAGTGCATAGCACATTCTTCTTGATTAGACCGGGGTTCGAGCCCGTCACCACCAAATACAGAGGATGTGGAAAGGTCAGGGAATGACCACCGCATATCCCGGAGCAATATGGCCTTAGTTGCTAATGCTCCTAAAAAAACCAAATAACTAACCTCCCTTCGTATCCTGTCTATCCTTCCTGTACACATTGTACTCCCCAAATTCCAGTTCTACATTCCTTCTATACCTGTGTGACACCACGTCTCTGATATCCGAACAATATCTGCCTTTGATGTTTTGATCAACACCTCAATTTCATCAAATTTATTTACCAAACTCCTAGCATTTGTGTACATGCAATTATACATGCACCTGCTCCTATTCGCCGACCGGGCTAGCCGAGTGGGTAAAGTACCTGCCCGGCAACCCAAAGGTCGCGGGTTCGATTCCCGCCTCGGGCTTGGATCAAAGTACTGCAAAAAACCTTGGGAGGTGCAATATGGCCACCGAAGCCGATGCGCCAACTACCAAATCAATCAACCTGCTCCTATTCTTTGCTACCCTGACACAATCCATGTGTTTATTTGTACTGCAATGACCCCCAGCAGTCTCTGAAATACCCTGGGTCTTGTTTTCCAGGCTCCTGCTCATTCCAATAGAACCAGTGCAAGAATCACTTTCACCTCTGCCAACGGCTACTGTTAATCTATTAGTCCGTGTATCCTCCCCAAGCTAGCAGTTTTCCGACCCACCTAACACTGCCTCGATAGCGTCGGAAAATATTCTTGCACCCTTTCTATTTAAGTTTATCCCATCCCTGTAGAAACAGTCTCTCCGTTAACAAGCACAGACCAGGCTAAGGAAAATTCTACCCCTTGAGCCTTGCACAATCTCTCCAGGGCTGAATTTATTGACAAGGCTCTCGGCATATACTCCCTCCTATCGTGTCTTTCAAATTCAATCCTAATTCACGGCTTTTTTTCAACAGTGACCTGTACTTGCTAAGTAATTCTGCTGGTCTCCTACTCTTAATATCATTAGTGCCAACGTGTACAACAATATCACATTTTGTGCCGTTAAAAGATGATATCTGCTCTCTGCAGCATCATCAACCTTTGCCCCTGGCAGACATACCCTGGTCCTGTTCCACCTATCCTTTTTTCACAATATATTCCCCATTTCTCTGACAATAGAGTCACCGACAACTACTAGTTCCTGTGGGACTGGCGCATTCTGCCTTGGAGGTTGTCGCTGTGTTGCATGATGATGAAGTGCAGGCTCTGGCGTTGATGTCAGCAGCTGAGAGATTGATGGGCTCTTCAATTTAGATCTTTTGAGGACATCCACCCTATCCTTCAAGCTCTCATATAGGCATATGAAATCTTGTATTTTATCATATATACAGCTTGTATCATATATTTTCATTATAGGCCCATAACAATGCTGAGTTTTTGCCTGATTTCCTCACAGTCCTTACATCACACGTGCACACACACAGAGACATTCTCCTTGGCAATATCATGTCCCGTACCTGATTGTCCACAAACATTAAACAAGCAGTTCATTTTAAAAGGCTGTGATTCAGAGGGAAATTGCCTCTCCCCCCCCTTCTCTCCTGAGTGACAGCACTCCCATTATATCCCAATGCAGTTATAACACAATATATATTTTATTTTTTTTTTTTTTTTTTATTTAAGATGTTAGTTATAGTGGTAGCATCTAATGGTGTAGTTATAATCAAAATTTAGCAGGTTATAGTGTATACCGTGAAACCAACCGGTATGACATAACGGCCCAAGAAACATAAGAACCTATGTAAGCGCCTACGGCAACCTGGAAAAAAATATATATATGCAATATAACATAAGGCAAAACCTTACATATCAAAATTATATTATAAAATAAAATTATATTAATTATAGGTATATGGATACATTGAAAGGGACTTTTTCGAGGGCTAACCCTCTCAATGTATCAACCATAATCAACAGGCTATCCGTTTCTGTAGCCATCGTCCAGCTTAACGGAGTCCAGAATATAGCTATGTAGTATGAGATAGCAATATCAAATGAAGGTAATGTAGTATTAGATCACAAAACCAAAATATATTACGGTTAACTAAAATTAATATATCCCAATTTAGTTGTTAGCTGGCTAGATGACTGTTAGCCCGACGGATAGCTAATTTACAAAAAAATAATAATACATAGCTAATGTAGAATTATATAGAAAGAGATCCATCCTTTGTTAAACATATACATATGTGGTATATTATATATCGTATAGGTAGCATTAGTATTAGTAGCATACGCTAAAAGTAACAAGAAGCAATAGTAGCATAAGCTAAAGAAGGCGAACGGAAGTAGAGTAAAGTATAGATATAGTACCTAAATCCCCCTCGAATTACTCTAATAGTTCATGAGGTATGAAAAGTATTATTACAGTAAAAGGTAAAAAGAATAGAAAAGGTGAAGCGTAATTTTACTTAGGATAAGTAAAATTAACTACATAACTTAGGTATGTAGGTAATACATAAGGCTATTTTGATAGCTATTAACAAAAGGCACAATAACCTTAACCCACATCTTATTATGGATAAAATCTTGAGCCACACTTATACAGCATAGAATATGTAGATGTATTTCGTTTAAGTTACTGTTGGCATAGGTAGCTTTTGTTGGACATGTATATATGTACATAGTAGGCACTGCCCATGGAGTAAGGTATATATAGCTTACACTCATTGAAAAAGTTGTACCTATATTTACTCTATGGGTAGGAACCAATTCTATTATCCTCTACGAAGTCTCCTAGAACTATCTATTTGTTGACATTACTATATGCTAGTTCCATATTTATATACAAAATTGCAGAGGGCACTATAGATTTTAGAATTAATTTTGGCTATTCAGTGACATTAACTACAGTTACTAGGGGGTGCTTCGATCGGTTAGGTACGCATATATGCTACACGTGTGGATTTATTCTGTCTTTCTTACATTTTCTTTGCAGTGGTAAGCATTTTATATATATAAATTTATCGTATACTTATTGACTCTTGTTATATCTAATAACCAGGATCCCTTACTATAAGAGACGGGAAGTTACGCCGACCGGGCTAGCCGAGTGGGTAAAGTACCTGCCTGGCAACCCAAAGGTCGCGGGTTCGATTCCCGCCTCGGGCTTGGATCAAAGTACTGCAAAAACCTTGGGAGGTGCAATATGGCCACAGAAGCCGATGCGCCAACAACTACCAAAAATCAATCAATCAATCAACGGGAAGTTACGCTCCCGGTTTTATCCTAAGTAAAATTACGCTTCACCTTTTCTATTCTTTTTACCTTTTACTGTAATAATTCTACTTTTCATACATCATGAACTATTAGAGTAATTCGAGGGGGATTGAGGTACTATATCTATACTTTACTCTACTTCCGTTCGCCTTCTTTAGCTTATGCTACTATTGCTTCTTGTTACTTTTAGCGTATGCTACTAATACGATATATAATATACCACATATGTATATGTTTAACAAAGGATGGATCTCTTTCTATATAATTCTACATTAGCTATGTATTATTATTATTTTTGTAAATTAGCTATCCATCGGGCTAACAGTCATCTTGCCAGCTAACAACTAAATTGGGATATATTAATTTTAGTTAACCGTAATATATTTTGGTTTTGTGATCTAATACTACACTACCTTCATTTGGTATAGCTATCTCATACTACATAGCTATATTCTGGACACCGTTAAGCTGGATGATGACTACAGAAACGGATAGCCTGTTGATTGTGGTTGATACATTGAGAGGGTTAGTCCTCGAAAAAGTCCCTTTCAATGTATCTATATACCTATAATTAACATAATTTTATTTTATAATATAATTTTGATATGTAAGCTTTTGCCTTATGTTATATTGCATATATTTTTTTTTTTTTCAGGTTGCCGTAGGGGCTTACATGGGTTCTTATGTTTCCTGGGCCGTTATATCGTACCGGTTGATTTCTCGGTATACACTATAACCTGCTAAATTTTGATTATAACTACATCATTAGACGCTACCACTATAGCTAACATCTTAAATAATAAAATTATATACAGACTGATGTAATGTTAAATCATATAAGATGGCATTAATCGGATCTGTGTTGGTTTATTTATTGATTAATAATTTTATATACTTTGGAAATATATATATATATATATACATACAGCCAGGCCTCGCATAGCGCGAGTTCGATTAACGCGATTTTCAGTTAACGCTATTTGAAAAATTATACCACTTTTCACTTTACATGATGCACCTTTCCAGTTAACACGTTTTTTTTTTTTTTTTTTTTTATGCAATAGTTTAAAAATTAGATGAAATCTTTCGTATCGCATAGAACCTCAAACAAAAGATTTGAGGTTCTCTGCGATATTTATTTCTCCGGGGCCCAGAGAAGATTGTTGTCGGCTATCGGAAATTGATTGATGAAAAGAGAAAGTCAACACTGTTCAAATATTTCCACAACAGTCATTTCTTCATTGTGTATTTTATGTCAGAGGTTCCCAAAGTTTCTCAGTTCACGGCACTTAGTGTCTCAGTAATTTTTTCAAGGCGCACTCAGACCAAAAGATATACCTAACAGTTCCGTTTAGTAGTTAGGTCCAAACATCTTAATAAGAAATGCTGAAACTGTGAACTACCTCGAGCTAGTAGTTCACACAGTGTCCGTCAACTGTCGAGTATCGCTGTGTTTCCCTCGAAAATTTAAAATATTCCGCAGCGCACAGTTTGGGAACTGCTGTTTTATGCAATAAACATTTAATTCCATAATTATTTTCATTATCTTGTACATTGTATACAGTTAAAGTTATTTAAAAGGTATTTTTAAAATTCTTTATGGACATTCCAGAAGGTCAAGAACCAATTATAATTTTTCATATTGATTATAATATTCAATTAACGTGTTTCTGTTTTGCGCGATGCGCTCGCGGGATGAATTAATCACATTAATCGAGGCCAACCTGTGTATATATATATTTTGGTATAGATTGTTATCTCCGAGTTTCATTATATAACTTCCGTATCAAGTTATGTATTAATTAATAATGTTACATTTGTAAAATCTAAGTCGTTATATGTATTTAGTTAAAAAAGTACAATTAATTGACAATGAAGTTTAACAAGATTAATAAATTTTACTGATTAATTTATAATATTATATACTATACTAAGCTGCGCTATCTAGTACGGGATATAACGTATCATATAACAATGGCGGCAAGTTACAAACGGTAAATCTATGGACATTAAGTATTAATTAACTTTCAAAATCTCGCTATCTGAATTCAGAATAAACCAAGGATCTTGACTAGGTCTATAAGCTACTTATAGAAAATAATTTAATATAACAATTAAGTCAATAAAGCGGCTAAATATAGCTAAAAACGTACCGTTCACCGGAGATGCAAAACTTGTAAAACACCTGGGCACCTCCGTAGCCAGGTGGGAAGGAGCAGCAGTGCGTAGTACACGCTTCTTGATTAGACCGAGGTTCCAGCCCATCACCACCAAATATGGAGGATGCGGAAAGATCAGAGAGTGACCACCAATATGGCCTTAGTTACTAATGCTCCTAAAAACCAAATAACATGTAAAACACATAGATTGGATACCCTTACCAATACTAAATAATAACCTACAGAATCTCTATCAAATTTAAAAATTAAATTAAGTATCGTAACTAGGAATATAAAGCTACTCTAGGAAATAAATTGGTATGCCAATTTAAGTTAATAAAACAAATTTTAAAAAACTTCTCTATTAGCCGGAGCCATAAAAACTTCACCTCCACAAGGCTACTCTCATTCCCATGATGTGCAGTAGTCTTTCAGAAAGTCTACCAAGACCAAGGAATTTATGGTTAATTCCTTGAATGAAGTACTAAATTTTATTTGAAGATATGTTGCAGGAATTTTGACAGGCTAACAAAAGCAAACTTGACTGTTTTATTGAAACAGTTAACAGTTTATTAAAACAATTAACAGCATGTGTGGAGTTGTTTTATTGAAAGCCTGAGTACTTGGTGGTTTGCTGCCAAAATTGAACAATGGTTCATCCCTTTGGGCCAGAGACCAAATGACAAAGTAAAATCTGCTATGAATAATCGGTACCATTTATTTGTTTCACTAATTTGGTATGAGAAAACCAGCGGAGAAATTATTGCAGCCAAAAGAAGGCACTTGGGACTGGTGGAATCCATCTAATTATTTAAAAGAAGCAGCAAAATAGGAAGTTGGACCTTTAGCTATAATCATGAGAGCATCTTTGGATTCGGGGAATCCTTCAAGATTGGTAATGTGCAAATCATCTCTCCGATTCACAAAGGCAGTGTAAAGGGTGAAGTGAATAATTGAAGATGTGCAAGTTTTACATCTGTGCTAGGGGGAAATTATGGAGCCAGTCCGTGGTTAAAAAAGTAATACAAGATCATCTACTACATAGTAACAACATTATAAGGGAAATCATGTCTGAAAAATTTAATTAGCTACAATGATGTTTTCACAAAGAAATTGTATGTAAAGAATAATTCTAACATTATTTACAGTTGAGTTTAATCAGTTCCACATCAATAACTGGGCACAAATTGGACCAGTGTAGCATTAAGAACAAGTTACTTATGAGTAAAAATAATTAATTTATTTATGAAACAGTAGCTGTGAGAGGGGTCGTTATAGGACCCATTCTCATAATTACTATTTCTAATATTTTCTGTTGATGTTAATGTGGTGGCATATCAAGTTTAATGTCTGTTTCTGATGATACAAAGGTAGGCAGGGTTAATGAGTGTAAGGGTGCCTGCACATTGGCTTGAATGAGTGCTTTCACATTGCCAGCGAATGTGAGTGAGCTACAAAGCAATGTTGCTGATTCTTGAGCGAGATAAACGTTTTGTGCATGTGCGGCGAACTGCACCTCCCTGCGTTGTGCAAGTGTTGCTGCTGTGAACGGATTGACCTTGTGAAAGATGGCAAAATTAAACAAAAATTTTAATAAGTGAATGTTTTTAGTAAAAGCACCTACGTGTCTTTACCCTGTCCATCCTTCCACATGCAACAACTCGACTCCTAGCAGTAGTAGTAATAATAAATGTTAGCTTATTTATTAGTAATAGTCATATTTTCTTTATAATAGTAGTATTAATAATTTTTCTGTTTTATATGTTTTATTCTTTAATAGGTGAATATGATTTATTGTATTGTTCTAAAATTCTATCCACAAAATTTTTCAGAATTCACAGACAGCTCGAGTTCAGAGATTTCGCAACTTATTGCTCACTCTTTTGCACACTCACTCACGGCAATGTGTAAGCACTCTAATGGGGATATAATTTTGTAAAGACCAGGTACTGCATTTGGTTAACAGTAATCTCAGAATAATTTACCATTTGCCTAGCATCAACTAGGGATAATTGCAGAGGTGTACATTAAATTCTCTGAGCAGAACACGTGGCTGCTAGAACAGTGCATACACAATTCGTGGGATTTTTTTCAATAATATACAGAAACATTGCTAGCCAGGACCAAAAAGTGATGTTGGGTCACATCTTCATTACGACATACAACTTTGGAAAATTAATTTTAGAAATTTTCCATGCTGCTTCATAAATGCATCAGCTGGAGTAATAAATGTAAACAAGTACAGTCAGTCCTCGTATAGCACGATAGTTGTGTTCCTAGAAACCCTCGTGCAATGAAAAATCGTGCAATATAAACAACAGGCCCTATGGGAAAAATAGGGTTAGGTGCCGACCACCCAAGATTGAACACACATTTTAACCAAAACATTACCAAACAATAAATAATCGTAATAAAATATTGCTAATGCTTTTGCTTTGTAAGCAAACTTGTTTTTTGTTTGATTTTCTATCCAAACAGATGACAGCCGTTCCATCTCTTCCAATTCTTTGTGTCTTAATCTAATGGATTTTAATTACGCTTTGAGTTGTTCCTGCTATAAAAGTTGTTTTTATTTTCTCTGCATTCTTTGTAATTCTCGGCGTTGCCTCATTTAGGTCTGTAGCACGTGCAATATCACATGGTCTTTCATTTCGCTCAAGGCGTTTCACAATTTCATATTTTTTCTATATCGACAGAGGTGGACTGGCCATAAGCCTTCCCGGAGAAACCCCGGTGGACCGGAGACCAGTGTAATTTTGGCCATAAACGCTAGTATGAGGTCACTACAAATTTTCCCAGGTAAGAATTTTTGAACCAGTCCGCCTCTGTTTATCAATATTGCTTTTATTTTTCTCTCTGAATCTGCAGTGTCTTCACCAGGACGCTTCCTTTTCACACCTTTTAAGTATTTTACTCATTTTTAGGGAATAAAGCACAATTACAAAACGAGGAGACATGCTTCATACACATACACAAAGCTGCGCGCGTGTAGCAACTGAATAAAAAACACCATAAAGGCAGAAATTAACACCACATTTTACTAAAGCACATTTCTAGGGGTTACTACCATAAAACAATAAAAACAATTTCCAGTTGCGTTTCTGCTAGTGGAATCTGTTATAGACTGATAGTAAACTCGATCTAATTGCATTTGCGATTATACCGATAGCTGGAATTGTGTTGGTTTTTACGTTATTATGGTGAAATGTGTTTCCCCTTCACTAATATAAAAAACATAAATACAT
Organism: Mastigoproctus giganteus; assembly: GCF_048544385.1. Taxonomy (NCBI): domain Eukaryota; kingdom Metazoa; phylum Arthropoda; class Arachnida; order Uropygi; family Thelyphonidae; genus Mastigoproctus; species Mastigoproctus giganteus. The sequence goes on from NC_143584.1 coordinate 1,989,065, forward strand.
TTTCAGAATCTTCTCTTCATTCCTATCGTGTTGCATTCGGTTGGGGTGATTCTGCGTTCGACTGCCATTTCTTGTAAACACAAAGACGAATCGTGCTTAAGCGAATTCGGTTCGTGTTATATAAGATATCGTTCCCCTATTTATAAATCGTGTATGATCGAATTCGTGTAATGTAAACACGTTATACGAGGACTGACTGTAGTATGAAACATACAGTGTGTGTCTTACAGCGACAAGTGACATTTTGTGCAATTAGGCCTTGTGACATGAGCAGCATGTCTTGCTAAAAAAATTGTAAGAAAAATTGATTTTTCCATTTTCACCATATGAATGGTTAGACACTATTAAAAAATAAGTTTAAAAATTTAAAAAAAAAAAAACGGTTTGTTGTCCCGTGTATCATTTTTAGTTTAACCTTGTAGTTGATGATTATTAATTTTACAAGAATGACAGTGAAAGAAATGTCAGCTATGAATTCGTACTCTTCATAAAGCTGCTAGAAAAATGGCTGACGTAAAGCAGTACCATGCTATTGTTCTACGAGCATATGCTTTTTAATAAGTAAACTTTTACACTTACTTCATTCCTGGCATAAACAAATACATAAATAAAAACTGAAAAATCGGGTGGTTTTTTTTTTTTTTTGTGAAATCCCCAAACACGAGAGGTATTAGAACCTATAGTACTTAGTACAATGCATGGGTTGGAGGTTGAAAAGACAAAGAAGTTATTTGTTGACATTGGACTTGAACTTCTGTAGACACTACATATGAAGGAAGGTTGTTCCAGAAAACGGCAGTTGAATGGATAAACGAGGAAGATGAAAAGTTGGTTCTGTGAGTTTAAAGTTGGACAGTAAACAGATGTTGGCTGGTGGTGGCACGTTGGTACATTTTTTAGAATGTCAATAAAAAATTGAATCTCTCTAAACCGTGGGCCAATATCTCTCTCTCTGTCTGTGTTGAACTGTTTAAAGTAATAAAACACTGTCTCCATGTCTAATGTATTAAAGAATGATTGGACTTTGTCTACTCCATTGATATTTAATGCTCTTTAAATTTTTGTTTGATAGTAGGAGGAGATCTGTTCCAGAAAACTGGAGTTGGTGGAAGATTGTTTTAGTTGGAGAAAAGCTCCCATTTTTGGACATTCTTATTCATTAATATTTCTTTTTAATAGGTTTCTAATATTAGAAACCTATTAAAAGTCCATTTAATAGGTTTCTAACGTTTGCAATTTTATTTTTCAAACAATATATCATTATGTAAAAATAAAATTGTCTTTTGGTGGGAACAAAAAAAGTCTGCCACTGCAGGGTTGATCATGGCTACTTTAAGTTTTTATCATTTTATTTTCCACAAAAATAAAAGTAAGTTGTGTCTTTAAAGAGAGTTATATTGTTGGTTTTTATATATGTATTTTATTTATTTATTTTTTTTTTTTTTTTTTTTGTAAATAAGTAAATACCCATTTAGTACAGAGAGAGCTAAGCAACGGTAGTTTGCATTTAAAATTTACAACAATGTTGATAAAAAAAAAAAAACTATATCTTTGTGTATATATACAGTAAAACCTCATTATTTCAAAATTCAAGGGACCAAAAAAATATACCGCTTTGAATTATCCAGGTTCGAATTAAACGAACTTTTAAAAAATCGAATTTACTTATTGCATCGTTCCAGCAGGAAAAGTTGGCCAATCGCAATTCTCAGAGCCAAATGCTAAAATAAACTGTTTATAGAGATGAGAAAGGAAAAAAAAAATTTAACAATGAACTTGATCATAAAAAAGACAATTGAAATAACATTTGCACAAACTTTTTTTTTGATATTTTGTCCATTGCATCTGCTAAACTATCGTCCTCACACAAATGCTTATGTAGCACATTCTCCACGGTGGAAATTTCCACAAATACTTCCTTGCGCGTAACATGCATCTCTTTCAATGGCTCTTGTTCCTCGTCTTCCGATTCAGCCTCATCACCTTCTTCACAATCGGTGCTATTTTTCTCTGGAGCACGGTCATTTGCAGTAGTGACGACATTGTCATCACTACTGCAAACGACCTTATATATAGACTTTATATAGTCTTCAACAGAGATGTGGCAAACGAGGCTCCTACCTCAGATTAAAAGGTGCCAAAAGAAAGATTAAATAATTGCCAATGTTACCATGATTAACAGTATGGTGCAATTTTTCATTCTCGGCTCAGTACAGCCCTAGTCTTCAAAATTGGTTGCACACTCCATTTCAACTTGCTGCTGCTCAGGCCATATGAAGTCTTATGCGTCATCATCATCAAAATTTTCTTCACCAAAAGCAGCCTTTCTGAAGCAGTTTTGAATGACAGAGGAAGGAGTTTCTTCCCATGAAACTACAACGTTCCTCGTTGCGTCCAGCATGCTCCATTTCCGTAATGGGAATGTTCCTGGACATCTCCCTGATGAGGTATCTCACCAGTTTTTTCCGGTATAACCCTTTAACATGTTAAATAATTCCCTGATCTAGAGGCTACATGTAGCTGGTTGTGTTTGCTGGTAGTTAAAGAACTAATATTTTTTAGAGCGAGTCCTTCGCAGTTGTGTACTGCACATTGGTCCATCAAGAGAAGAATTTCACAATTTTGTCCAGCTATCTTTCTATTGAGACATTGCATTCACTCATAGAATAATTTTGCTGTCATCCATGCATTTTTGTTAGCCTTGTAAATGCAAGGCAGTCATTTCACTCCTTTGAAACATCGTGGTTTTTCTAATGATCAAAAGCTGCAACTTTTCGCTTCCATCTGAATTGCAAAAAGGCAGAACTGTTACCCTTTCCTTACTCTTCTTCCTCCTCTACATGTTTCTCCCTTCATTGCCAGGGTTCTATCTGGCAGTATTGTAGAAAACTCCGCTTTCACCCATATTAAAAATATTCTTTGGATCGTAACTCTCCAAAACAGGCTTTGCATTTTCTCACCATCTTTCTGCAGCCTCAATGTACACTGAAGATCCTTTGCAAAAAATCCGTAGTGTTACAATATTGCGCCATTTTTTTAAATTGTAGCAACCACCCATTGGAGCATTTAAAATCTTTGCCTAACTTCAGTGAAATTTTTTCAGCCCTGTGTTTCATCATAGGTCCTAATAGTGGAATATTATTAGGCCTGCACTGAAAAAATCACTCTAACAATTCACTCTCTATGTCTTCGTACTTTGCACTCCATGTTCTCTTCATCCTTCCCATGTCCGTTTCCTTTCTCAAATTGTTTTTCTATGGCATCACGATTTTTAAGAAATGTTGAGAGATTTGAAAGTGGAATACCATATTGTTTTGCAATTTCTGTTTTGGTTTGCACTTCTTCATCAACCTCACAAATCAGATTTAACTTTTCCGAAATATTTAGCTCTATATATTTCCTCTTCATAGCCATTTTGTAGTCCTTTCTTCTTTTTAACAAAATAGAATTTTTCTATAAGAGAAAAAAAAAACCGCCTCAAGGGGAGCGTAATCTCACACACAATAGTATTTTATCATATTGCATTTAAAATTTATACAGTAGAACTGTATAAGTTTTGATTCTTATCAAAACTAAAAAACTAAAATGGTCTTGGGCAGGACACAGCTCGAAGACATGATGACAGATGGACTAAGAAAAATAACAGAATGGTACCCAAGAGGAGCTAAGCCCTGGAAGACAACAACGGAGATGGACAGAGGAAATTCATGAGTTTGTGGGTAGTAAATGGATGGCCATTGCACAAAACAGAAGGAACTGGAAAGTTGCTGGAGAGGCCTTCATCCTGCAGTGGATGAAAATGGCTTATGATGATGATGGTAGAACCTCTTAAATCCTGTGCTAATAAAACCATAATAAAATTTAAAAAGCATTAACGATGCAACTTACCATGACGTGCTTTCTCAAGTTCGAGGCTATGTCCCACACAGACTTCGATAATCCTGAATGACTTTGAATTGGCATCCGATAAACCAACAGTGTATAGCTCTGTAAACGGAGAACAAAAATGCTATTTGTGCATGGAAGGTTTCCGTGTAAACACACAATATGATTGGAGATTTCGAATTAAATGATATGTTCGCGGGTCACTGGACCAGGTAATAACTCCTTCAAATTTCATTGTACACATATTTTGAATTATCTGAACTAAGAAGTATGCAAAATCCGATGGTGTTTGCCGGGGGCTACTCAACTTCGAATTATCTGATCTCGAAATAACAGGGTTTTACTTTATATATATTTAATAGCTGTAGTGATAGTTTATTTTCTAATACTTATCTTTGTACATGACAGTCAATATAATTTACATTTCAAGTTTATCTTATTGATATTTTTAAATTTTAATTTCAGATAAAGTAACAGATAATTCAAGATACAAATGTGCTACCTTTGACATTTCAGCCAATTGCACTTTGCATGGTTTCAGTGGTTATTTTGACACAGTGCTATACAAAGATATTACACTGAGTAAGTATCCTCCTCCTTTTATTTTTTTGATTATGGACAATTAGATTCTCTTAAAACGCATATGAAGCTCTAGAGCTCTATATTCATATATTCACTGATGTAGATAGTTGTTAACAATTATATCTTTATTCCTTCTTATAAAAGATTACCATATTTCATTGAACAAATATATAATTTTGGTTTGTGTTTTCACCATTCATTAATATCATGTCTACATTATGACCCATATGGACAATGACGTTATTTTAAACAAAGTTTTTTTAGTAAAATTAACTAATACTTTTTTTCTTTTTTAACAATTGTTTACAATGTTGGTGAATTCTGTTCAGATCATGTCAGTATTAATTAATCTCAACCTGTTAATTAATCAAGAGAAATTTTTATTCAGATACTCTTATTAATTGCACAGAATATTCATAATTCTCATTTAAAATATTAATAAATCTTTGATTCTCTTGTAATACATCTGAATAGATAGCAATTGTGCTGTAAGGAGAAATTCAGTAAATTTCTTGCACATGATAACAAAATTGCTAAGTTTTATTTCTGCTGCTGTAACATTCAGCAGTACGGTGAATACAAGTTACCCATTAAAACAAGTACTGTTTTGTTCATTACTGTGTAATTGTATACAGGGTGATTCACTACCGGTGCGACAAACTTGCAGGAGGTGTAGGGGGCACAAAGACGAATCGGAATCACATAGCATTGCAGGGTCCGAAATGCCTTCGTCATGCGGTAGAAGACATTGAACGGGAGGTCGTGTGAACAGCGATCCCGCTGGAAGTCAGCATTTGCAAACCGCTTCCCGAGGCATTCGGATGGACGAGTATTCAAACGTTGAACTGGCCGACATGCACCTTGTGTATGGAGCTGCGGACTGTAAGGGTGCGCCGCTCTGCGCTTCTACCAGGAACGTTTCCCGCACAGGCGTGCTCCTCATCATACGCTTTTCGCACGTGTGCACAGAAGGTTACGTGAGACTGGTTGTTTCACAAGAGGTACAATGAATCGAGAGCGAACGACGAGGACGCCAGATAATGAGGAGAATGTCCTACGTCTTGCAGAAGGCAATCCGAGTATGACTATTCGAGCGATAGGCCAACGATTGGGTATTTTCCAATCCACTGTATGGAGGATACCATCAACAAACCAAATGGTTTCTTCAACGGAAACGGTGATCCCGCTGGAATTCGCAAATGCTGAATTCAAGCGGGATCACTGTTCACGCGACCTCCCGTTCAACATCCTCTACCGCATGACGAAGGCATTTCAGACCCTGCAATGCTATGTGATTCCGATTCGTCTTTGTGCCCCCTACACCTCCTGCAAGTTTGTCGCACTGGTAGTGAATCACCCTGTATACTATATTTCTTCGATTCTAAGATGCCATCGATTATAAGATGCACCTTAATTTCAGAAAAAAAGCTTTGATTCTAAGGGGGAAAAAAATAAATAAAATATAAAACACTAAAATAAATCTAACAAATATTTTTATTATAATTGAATTCAATTTACTAACAACAATAGTACGAGTATTTATCAGTGGGTATGTTATTCATCACTTCCTTCTGAATCTTCTGAGCCGTCGATATCTGCATCTCAATCAATATCATAGTCTACTTCACATTCAGGGTGAGATTCTTCTGAACCGTCGTTATTTTCATTATCCCATAATATATCATCTTCTGAGCCATCGAGAGCGTTGGTGATGCAACATTTTTTAAATGAGTGCTTGACTATTCTTTCTGGGATCAGCTTCCAAGCTGTTGATACCCATTCTGCCAATTTTGATGCCGGCGCTTTCTTAATTTTTCCAGGTGTCAGCGGAAGGTTGTCGGTCAACAGCCAGAATTCATATTCCTCTCTCAAGTAATCTTTAAATCGTTTGTTGACTGAAACGTTGAGTGGCTGCAGTTGGCTAGTCATGCCACCAGGAATCACAACCAAGTCACCACGTTTTTGCACGATTTTATTTTTAACCCGTTCGCACAAATGTCCACGAAATGCATCAAGTACTAGCATGGTGGGTGGGTTACGAAGCCAAGACGTCTATTCCACACAACATTTAGCCAGTCTTCCATAAGCTCTGCCGAAATCCATCTATTTTTTTACGCACGCGCATTAGCATCTTTGGGGGAAATTTCATTCTTCGTATGGTTTTTCAATTTAAAATTAAATATGGTGGCAACTTTTGACCATCAGCAGTGATGCATCGCATCACAGTGATACACTGCTTTTCGTAGCCCATGCTTATAATCTTGATTTCTTTAGCACGTTTAGCATTGACGGTGTAATTTCAAGGCATATCGAAGAAGACCAGGGTTTCATCAGCATTTCCAATTTGACTAAACTCATGGTTTCTTTTTTTCCTTAATTTCATCACCTGTCGCTGAAAGTCTGCAGGAATTTTTTGACGGATGTTCGGCGCCTTAACGATAATCCACTACGACGCACGAATCTGTCGCACTCGCTGCGTCTTTAATTTTCACATGGATTGTCAAGTGATGTGTAATCCTTTTGCGTGTGTCTCCATTACAAAATGTATCACAGCTTCATCGACTTGTGGAAATCTTCCTTTCTTAGGCCCTGTTAAAGCACTTGGTTGTTGCTTTGCACGAAAATGTGGAATTGCGATCATTTCTCCAACGACGAACAGTTACTTCACTAATGTCAAAATGTCGACCCGCAGCTCTATTTCCATGTTCTTTTGCATACACAATAACTTTTCATTTCAATGCGGCTTCATAGGGCAATCTTTTTAACATTTTTAAGGTGCACTAAGGGATCAAAATTAACGAAATACGGTAACTCCACTTACGTACTTTCGAAGATACAAACAAAACTTCCTAGTTTTCGCTGAGTGAGCTCCACTATGATGAAATAACGGTGGCTTCACATTTCGAAAGCATGTGAAACCACCCACGCCACTTTATTCTCCATTGGAATTGGAGAATGCGATGATAGTCAAACTTGGAGACCGGGTTTCCACATAAAAACAAAACGTGTGGTGCTGTGCAAAGCGCAAGAAAATTAAAAAAAAAAACTGCGATTCTAAGACGCATCCCATTTTTAGATATGTTTATGGGGGGGGGGAGTGCGTCTTAGAATCGAAGAAATATAGTATATTCTAGAGAGATAAAGTATCCATATTTTGGAATATTATTTGCTGTTTAATACACGTAATCCAGGGTGGTGTTTCTCTCATTTGCATTATCACTTTTAGCAAACTACATAACTAAGTGTGAACTGTTCTTGCTACAGAAGCCAGTGACCAGCTTGACGTCACTTTGGAACACCTGAGAGTGATAGACAGAAAATGCTCAGTGTCTGAATACAGCTGTGAACACATTTGATTACAGTTGCAAAATTTTAACTCTTTATACAATTGTGGTTGGGCACTTGTGAATAGCCACTGCTTGCAGAAATAACCATGGAAGCTGTGTGAAAAGATGATGTTACAAATACATGACTAAAATAATGCCAAAAAAAAAAATCTGCAAAACGAAGGTAAAATTTCACAGCTGTAATTAAATGTATAGTTTTAAAGCTATATTTGAAAAGTGGTGGACAGGTAAATTCGTTCCTCACATTAAAAAAATTTGTCTCGTAAAAGTCTTTATGAGACAAATTAATTTTGTTATTAGATAACACTCCATCTCATCCTCCATTAGAAAAACTATCTGCAGAAATGGCAATATTGTTGCCATTTATCTTCCACCCAATATAATGCCATTGGTACAACCTATGGACCAAGGGATGATTGAGAGCCTGAAACAATTGTATAGAAAGACTTTGATGATGAAATTTATCACGGAAGAAAAGAATCATTTTATTTTGGAAGAAACTAACACTTAAAGATGCTATCTATAACATTCCTACTGCATAGGTGGAATTAAAAACTGAAACAATTATAAAATCATTCAAAAAAATATTGCCTGATGACTGTAATAGCTGAAAATAATTTGGAAGTGGGAGACTCAAATAACACTGTAGAAATCTTTCCTGATATTTTAAACTCGGTTCAAAATATTGAATAATGCGAAGACATAGACGAGACAAGTGTTAATAAATGGTTAAATATAGACAAAAATGAACCCGGCTTTTGGATTAATGATGACTTAAGGTCCTGTCTATGGCAGGACCTGACAAAGACGATGGTGAAGAACTACAGCCAGCTTGCAAAGTAAGTTATAATTGAAGTCGTAACAGCCGCAAAGACATTAATTTAATTCATGAAAATCAAGGTGGTGTAGATTACAGGCACTCCCCAGCTTGTGTAATACTCGACTTATGGAAATTCGACTTTGCGCAAGTTTTTGCCGGTGTGTGCAAACTTAAAAAAAACGTGGAAGCGTATTTTGTATCCCATAGGAATAAATTGGAGATATTGTGAAAATATAATGTGAATCCAATATATCACTCGTTTTTTTTTTTTGTTTGTTTGTTTGTTTTTTAATAACTAAGCTATTTATCTCTCTAAGTGGTCATTTTTATAATGGAAATTGCACTACACTTTCATTGTTATCATATGTTCTGTTATAAGAATCAATTTTCAATGCCTTTGTGATATTTTTCTAAAACACATTACTGGAGGTCACTACCATTAAACAATTTGGGCTTTTCTGTTTGTGCAATTTATTATAAACGGGTAATAAACTCGATCTTATTGCATTTGTGATAATACTGATAACTAGAATTCTGTGGGTTTTTACATTATGGTATTATGGTGAAATGAGTTCCCCTTCACTGAAATCTTCAATCATAAAAAAAAACAAATTTTCAGAATCTTCTCTTCATTCCTATTTACTTATTACAATGGTGAAGAGAAAACGGCGAACGGAAAGTGCAAGCGGTGGTAGGGCTAGGAAACGAAACAAAATTGATTTAGAAATGAAGATGATAGAGTTGGTCATCTATTGCACAGGAATTAGGTCTCGCTGCTTCAGCAGTGAATACTATTTTAAATACAGTGCACGTTTAAAAGAACATGTTGAAGGATCGAATCATCATTGACCACAAAACAGTATTCAGGTGCTGTATTGAAGATGGAAAAGCTATTAATAATATGGATGGAAAATCAGATTCAGAAGTGAGTACCCCTGAGTCTAATGGCCATTCAAGCCAAAAAAAACAAGTATTTTATGAAGACATTAAGGATAAGTACGGCAAACCCCAAACCAAGTTCGTGGCAAGCAATGGGTGATTTAATAGGTTCAAGCATCACGCTGGTTTCCAAAACATTGAAGTATGCGATGAAGACACCAGTGTCGATTCTGCAGCTGCAGCGAAAATTTGTGATGTGGTGAAAAAAAAAAACCTTCTAAATCTCCACAGTCCTCAACTTCCGCAGCAAAGTACTTATCAGCTGGAGAGTTAATTCTGGCAACAATGCTTGAAAGGTAAAATTTGCTGACGTTATTATGTCTGTCTGTCTCTCTCTTTTTGTAATTTTTCCTGCGCATGAGATAAAAAAATTGAATAAGTAATTCTATTTACATATTCGTCGATTATTTCTTTTTTGCTTGAATCAAATTCAGCATGCATGGTTGCGAGTGCTGCATAAGCATTTAGGGAAATTCCGGCTTAAGTAGAGTTCCACGGAACACAACCCTTACATAAGTCTGGGAGTGGCTGTGTATTGAAATTTTAAAATCCGTGGACACATGAGAAAAATAAAAGAAAAAATAATGTTAAAAAAAATTTTAAAAATCACAGACTTTCTATCAAAATTACTAAAATGTTATTTTTGTTGTTATATACATGTAATATCTTGTGTTTTTGTATGTTTTGGAAGTTATTTAAACAAATAGAAAGATAACTTTGATTTACCGTGTTTTTCAATTATCCGGGCTCTAGTGTCCCCAAATTACCATGGATATTCGATGTTTTACTGTAATTATAATTAGTAATTTGGTGCTGTGGTACAAAGTCAGAGTTTACTGAATGAGTGAGTGAGCTAAGTATGAAAAAAATGTTGAAAGGATTAGTAATAGTAATAGCTATATAGTGCAAGGAAGCCACAGGCTTTGCTGCACTGGCCAGTAAAAACAAAAATACATAAGAAAATACCCGTCACCACCAAATACGGAGGATGCGGAAAGGTCAGGGAATGACCACCGCATATTCCCGGAGAAATATGGCCTTAGTTGCTAATGCTCCTAAAAACCAAATAACAACAGCATAAGAAAATACAAATTATTTGCTTCCCTCCTTGCATGGGTAACTATCCAGTTGACCTTTGAATTTATTCAAACTGTCAGCCTCAACTAGCTGTTCCTACAGTCTAGTCTAAATCTCACACACTGTAATTTGAATTATGCCTATAAGTTCTGTAATTTTCTATAACAGTGAAAATTCCACCTTCATTCATTTTACTAACCTCAATCAGATAACTCTTAGGTGCCTGGTTGCCAAGCTCTCTAACCCACATAATTAGTCCTTCCTCATATGGTTGCCATTTTGCTGATCTCACCATGCGTGTTGCCCATCTTTGGACCTTCTTGAGAAGCTCAATTCCCAGATCCGCTTCTTCCTCTGTTGTTTTTAATTCAACCTCACCAAGTGTATAATTTATTTTAGGGTTGCTATTCCACGAGTGTAAGATTTTGCTGCATTAAAACGTAATTGTCTCTTCTGACCATTTTTGCAGCCTGTTTAAGTCATCCTGAAGGAGCACTACTTGGTAACTGATCATTAACTACTCTACCAAACTTTATTATGTCATCTGAAAATTTTGACATCAAACCTTCTATCCCATTGTTGATGTAGTTTATGAAAATCAGAAACAACATTAGTCCAAGACCCAATCATTGGGTGGCCCCACTTCTGACTTTACATGAATCTGAAGAATATCCATTAATCACAGCCCTCTGCCTTCTGCCCTGCAGTTACCCAGCACAGTCCATCTTAGAATTTTTTTCAGTAATTCCAACATATTCCATCTTATACTGTATCCTCTCGTGAGGACTGAGCCAAATGCCTTTGCTAAAATCCAAATAAACTATGTCAAAATAGCTTACCAAGTTAGTTAAACATGATTTTTCCTTAACAAAACCATGTTGTGTATTATCCGGAATGCCATATCTATCTATATGTTCCTGCACTCTTAATCATTGCTTCTAAGATTTTCCCTACCACTGAAGTCAGACTAACCGGTTAGTCTTAGCCATTTTTTCCACGTGGTCCTGTATTTATCCAACAAATGGTCAGTTTGTGTTTATTTAATATCGTTAAGCCCCACCTGAATAATGATGCTTTGTTAAAATTTGACAATCTGTTGGTAGCATCATCAGTTGTTGCTCTCAGCAAACAGACACTGGTTCTGGTCCACCTATCTTTATTACAAAAAATATTACCAATTTCCCTGACAATAGTCTCCCAGTAAAATTAGATCACCTTCAACCTGAGAGGTATGCACTTGACTGTTTCTATCGGGAAGCCGAATCGGAGGTGCATCACTTGATAGGTCACAAGATACTCGAGTCGCTTTATGTATTGGTGATATTATGTTGCCACTTCTTCAATCCAAAGGAATCTTTCCCAAGTCCAAAGATGCCCTTATAATTAAATTCAATGGTTCTATACACTCCCTCATGGCGCCTCCGTAGCCGGGTGGGCAGGAGCAGCAGTGCATAGCACACGCTTCTTGATTAGACCGGGGTTCAAGCCCATGATCGCCACATATCCCCGGAGCAATATGGCCTTAGTTGCTAATGCTCCTAAAAACCAAATAACAAACAAAACACTCCCTCGTGCTCTCCCACAAAACTACAGGGTATATGCCATCAGCTCCAGTAACCTTACTTGCCTTTATGCTTGAAAGTTTTTCTAATAAACAGTCATCTGCATTTTCGAAATCACTAATTTCATATGACAGTTTTTTCTCGGCATGATATTTCTTCAGTAAAGACAGATACCTATTCAATTCACCCACATCAGCTGGGATTTTTTTCCCCATGCCTAGTGTGCAAGGGTCTGATCTAATTTGCTTTTTTCTTCCTTGTATTCATACGAAAAATTCCTTATCCCCATTCTTTGCTCTCTTAGCCAGTGCTTTCTCATACACAGCCTTGGCCTCTCTCACCTTATCTGTGGTACTATTACAAATAAACTTGTAACTGTCTGATGCTATCTTTTCTGCTCTATTTGTGACCTGACCAGCTCTGCAATCATCCATTTCAGCATCCTCCTCCTGCAATGTTTTCTTAATAGTATACGCCGATGAGCCAAAACATTATGACCACCTACCTAATATGGTGTTGGTCCTCCACGTGCAGCCAAAACAGCTCGTGCGCAGCGAGGCATGGATGCTACAAGATTTCTAAATGTGTCTTGTGGTATCTGGTACAAACACATAACCAGCAGATCCTTTAATTCCTGTAAGGTACTTGGTTGAGACACTGCAGATCGGAGTTGCTGTTCCAACATAAACCACAGATGCTTGATGGGATTGATGCCTGGGGAATTTGGAGGCCAGGGCAATACCTGGAATTCTTCCTCGTGTTCTGTGAACCAGTCTCGAACAATTCGGGCAGTGTGGCATGGTGCATTATCCTTCTGATAAAGGTCTTTCCCTCTGGCGGTGCCAGAGGGAAGGACCGTTGCCGTGGAAGGGTGTATCTCATCAGCAATGATGTTTAGGTAATCGGTAGACGTCAGAGTGCCCGACACATGGATGACTGGACCCAGGGTATCCCAGGAAAATATCGCCCAGATCAGGACACCAGCTCCCACGGTGCATCCAGGCACCATCACTTCCCCAAGTAAACGACTCACACGTACCCGGCCGTCCACATTGTGCAACACGAAACATGATTTATCAGACCAGACGACCTTCTTCCAGTCACTCAAGGTCCAGTTTTAATGCTCGTGTGCCCATTGTATGCAGTTGCCAGTGAACCATGGGCACTCAGAACGGCCTCCGGCTATCCAGGAGAGCCTTTGCTCACCTCGAGCATCAATGAGCCGTGGTCATCCAACACCCCGCCGGCGGTTTGTGGGTTTCCCTCCTCAGACCACTTTTGATAAGTACTAACCACGGCTGACCATGAGCATCCCACCAGCTGTGCCATTTCGGATATGCTCTGATCCAGTTGTCTGGCCATTACAATTTGGCCTTTGTCAAACTCATTTAAGTCCACTGCCTTTTCCATCTGAAGAACAAGAGTAACACTGGTTAACAGAGCTCAGTATCGGGTATTTTTTATACCGTGTCCCGACCCATGCACGCGCCGTAGTTCACCTGCAGTTGCTTCGATTGACATAACGACTCGCTGGTCATAATGTTTTGGCTATTCAGTATATATACATTCATGGCTTTTGTGGTTTTTGCTTTAAAGGTATTCATTCCACAATTCAAGTGTAATCCACCCAATTAATAGATGCTGTATGGCACCTAAACTGTTAAAGTCCCCTCTTCTGAAATCAAAACCTGTGCCTTTTACCTTTAACTACTGCAACACATCTTTCTTCATCTTCCAACTGACTACTGCATGATCACTATCTGCCGGTAGTTCTTGTATTTTAAGACCTGTGATATCCTCTAATTCGTGAGTAAGTAATGATGTAGTCAAGAATATTCTCACCCCAAGTATTATCTCTAACATGCTCTTGTAGATAATAAACACTTGGTTTATTGAAAAAAAAAAAAAATTTCAAGGGAAGTTTCCTTCCCACTTATTCCAATAAATCTGGGGCAGATTGAAGTCTTGCTTGTCCATTCCATTTGCATGTAAAGATTCTCATATTCTTTGCAATCTTATGGTCTGTAGATTACTCCCACTGTCATTATACCTTTGCTTCCAACTAACTCATACCACGCAGATTTTATGCTGACAGGTAACTTCAGACTCGGTAAAAGCTCTTTTTGTGCTCAGACTCTTTCCTAAATACAATAGTGGAACTCGTCATCCCCAATTTCCAGGTGGTACCTCGTTTCTATCAGCCCCTATTATGTCAGGATTAGTTGTCCTAACAAGGAGATTAAATTCAGCCATTTATTGACAACACTCCTAACATTACTATGATACAATTAAGACCTATAGTTTACTGCCCTGACACACTCCTTGAAGTTATATAGGCTTGTTTCTCTGTCTTTCTCATCCCGTTCATTTGAAACAGTTGTTACCCTCAGAACGTCTTGTCTCCGCTGTTGTGGCAACAAACAAGAATTCTTGAAGTGAGTGCATTACTTTGACCCATATCATCAGAAAAATGCAGATCTATATTTCCCTTCCCCAGCTAGAAGTTTCCCTGAACTTTTAAGGTACCCTCAATGATACTTGTAAAAATCCTTGCACCACCTTTGTTCAAATGAATACCATCTGTACAAAATAGATTCCTACCACCCACAAGTATGGGCTATGCAGATTCCCTGAAGACTCGATTATATACTGAAAGCCTTAATCCATAAGGCTTTCAGTATATAATCCATAAGGCTTTCAGTATATAATCCCTGCTATCTTGACTGCAGAATTGCAGACCCATACACATTCTGACTTAACTTGCAATATTTTTTCAACAAATGGTCAGATTGTGTTTGTTTAATATCATTAGTCCCCACATGAATAGTGATGCTTTCTTTATCCCCATTAAAATTTGGCAATCTGTTGGTAACATCATCAATGGTTGCTCCCAGCAAACACACCCTGGTTCTGGTCCATCTATCTTTATTACAAAAAATATTACCCATTTCTGTCACAATAGAGTCTCCCGAAAAAACTAGATCACTTTCAACCAGAGAGTGGTACGTGCTTCGCTATTCTTATCTGGGACCTTAATCAGGGGTGCATCACTTGACAGGTCACAAGATACTTGAGTCTCTGATGTGCTCTCAGTTACATTTGTTTCTAGGGCAAGCACTCATTTCTTCAGTGACTCAAACTCTCCTTGTCATGTACCAAGTTCTAATTTGAGATTGAATGTTAAAGAGTGTACAAGACTTTACAAGCATTAAAGTGATATCAAAAAATTTGATTGCGTGTCTTTAAAAGGTATGTATGATTATATATAATAAACATGGTGCGTTATTTTAATATATACCCTGTATAAGTTGAGCTGCGCAACTATTATGGCAGCAAAAACAAAATTTTGCAATCCTTGTTATTACCTGAGAAATTGAAAGAGATTTCATATACATTGCTGTGAATGCCTTAAGAAGTGTTTTATTATTTTTTTTTTTTTTTTTATCCTTCAGTTCAAAAGTTTATTCCTCTGAATTACATTTATTAACATTCTCATTCTGCATTGGGAAGTCATTTATTTCATGTCATTGGTGATCAGTGTGTATTTGTGTGTGGTGGGATTATGCAAAATGACTTAAGGAATAAGGAAGGTTAACAGAATATGGGGAAAAAAATATAAATAGCGATCTCTCCCTTTGATACAGCGGTTCCCAAGGCTTGGTTCGTGAACTCCCCAGAGGTTCATGAAAATAATCTGTGGGTTTGCACTAAAAATTCTGTAATGGTGTCTGCTTAGATTTACAGGCGCCTCCGTAGCCAGGTGGGAAGGAGCAGCAGTGCGTAGCACACGCTTCTTGATTAGACCGGGGTTCGAGCCCGTCACCACCAAATACGGAGGATGCGGAAAGGTCAGGGAATGACCACCGCATATCCCGGAGCAATATGGCCTTAGTTGCTAATGCTCCTAAAAAAAAACCAAACAAGCTTAGATTTACATAAGTATATTTTTGTAAACTACAAAATAGTTTTATTATGTTGAAAAAGGTTCACGAGTCAAACAAAAAGTTGGCAACTGCTGCTCTAGTAGATAGGTTAGCAGGTAGAAAAGCAAAGAAAAAACTAGAGAAATACTTGGCAAGCTGTGTACAGAATGCATGACTTTTTTTATTCAGCTAAGTTATTGAGTTTAAACACAACTCTACAATTAAAATTATGATTCTTCAACAAACTTATTTTTGAAACTTTATATGCCTCTTATTTTTTCACTGAATACTACAGTCACATTAAATTTACTAATGAAATTTTTATTTGTTAGGTATAGTCCCTGAAACTCACTCTCCAGGAATGATCAGTTGGTTTCCTATATTTTTTCCTTTAAAGGTAGGGCAACCTTGGTGTTATTTTTGAATACTTACTAACATTTTTTATTATACATACTATATGTACCACATTGAAGAAAAGCAGCAAGTATATTTCTAACAAAATTTATTTTGATAATTCACAATTCAATAAAATTCTGAAATCACTCAAACAAAAAAAAAAAAACAAGTCATATCAGCCCTGGGAATTAACTTACTTTTATTCCATATTCTTTAGTGGCTTGCTCACAAATCGAAACCTTGGTCTGTTACATTTACCTAAGAAATTATTGAATGTACAGTGTGGCATGTGTTATCTACCATATCATAAACCACTGCAAAAAGAAAAGTACGCCAGATAAGGGCTATACTAGACGAGTGCTTCAAGTGCGAGCATAAGCTGGCATCATGAAAACCTCCAAAACAGCAAACTACATGTAACGCTCCTGATGTCTGATCGTTTAAAACTAGATGGGATGCTTCTAACATTTCATTGGATATCATCAGCAACTCACTTTTTCTATTCCAAGTTTCAAGATGGATGTTGTTCAAGTTTGATGTATTGCATATTTATGTAGTGTTGTTGCGAGTAGAAAGAAAAAACGAGGATGGTGGATTCATACAGCAAATTCAAATAGACTAAAAAAAAAAGTTTTATACAGTGAATTCCGGTTATTTGAACCACCGGTTAATCAGGGCAGCCGTTTATTTGGGGCAAATCTTTAAAAACAGAAACCAATCGAGAAAATAGCCATGGTTTACTTTGCTTAATTGGGACAGCATGCCATTTAATCAGGGCAGGAGGCCGCAGCACTGGAGATTACCCTACGATTGTCTCCGACGGTACCACGTGGTTCGGTCGAAATTCTGGAGGTCACAACCATAAAACAATAAAAACAATTAGCAGTCACCTGTTTATTGGGCTTTTCTGTTAGTGAAATCTATCATAAACGGACCGTGAACTCGATCTTATTGAATTTGCGATAATACCGGCAGCTGGAATTCTGTGGGTTATTATGGTGAAATGTGTTTACACTTCCATGAAATCTTCAATCCTATAAAAAAATTAATTTTCAGCTCTTCTCTTCATTCCTATTTTTAAAGCTTTGTAACTCGTTACTCCGTTCTTGATTGCACGTATTGTGTTACTTGCAATTTGTGTGTGCTGTGTTCTTTGTTATTGATTGCTTATCTTTTTACTGTTTTGAATTTTAACCCCCACCCACAAATGTCAACTAGTTCGTATGTACATATTACAGTACGTATTAATTGTTCCGATTATCACGTATATTCTTCCGATTTTCACGTATCATTTAATTTTTTTAATTGGTAAGGTAATAAAGGGTAAATTTGTGCTTAATATATCTTTGCTTTTATAGCCTGTGGATATTCCTCCTATTTTTGCTAATTAGAATTGCTGTTTAATAGAATTAAAATTCAATCAAACGTGATTACAATGACCGGCACTTACTGCACATCGTATAGTGAACGGTACTTTACTATGTTGAGTTCGTCATAACGTGATTTAGTTGTACAGTGAACCAATTGTAAAGGGGGGGGGGGATACATTGTATTTTTATCTATTTACGTGAAACTTCGGATAATTGGGGCAGCTGCTTAATCGGGCCAAAATGCACTAGTCCCAATGTGTCCCAAATAACCGGAATGGACTGTATTATGTTTGAAACGCACAGGAAGTCTCCCGAGAAGTGTTTTTTTTTTTTTTTTTTTACAGAACGTCGATACTGAGTTTTGATGAACTTCTAATGTTAATTATTGAAAAAAACACAAAATTCGATACCATGATGAAGAAATCAATACCAATGTTTGGCATCTATGCTTTATGTGCTGTACTGACAGGCCAACTCACTAATTGAAATTTTTCTGAAATGTTTTCTTTGTAAAATTATTTTATTTCTACCCACAGATTAAGGTATTTGTAAGACTGGTGTCTTACAGAATTACTTTCAGTAACATAAAGGGTAACTTCCTGTTTGATTTTACCACACGGGACTTCTCAGAATAAAACATCTACCGTTACTGTCTTCCCACCACTCGACATTATTTCCAGATGAAATATTGGTGAGTACTTTCCGTCTTTATGAAGCAGAAAACATTCTCCACTATCCACACTGCAATGGAGTACTTTTCACGCAATAAAGGATTGTTTGATTTTACGAATGGTCATGAGAAGACACCAGTTTCAAAGTTTGTAACGCAGCTATTAATAGAAATATTTTCTTGAAATTTCGTAAGGAGATCAAATAATTGATCCCTAAAAACAATTACAATAACACAAACCGGTTTTGTTTTTTTTTTATCAAATGCACATTGCAGTGTTACCAGTTTTTCCCATTTCCAGTTTGGCTTCCAATAGATGAATTTCCTCAATTTTGTGTTAGTAGATGCAATACACATTGAAGAAAGGAAGTACAATCTTTTCAGTTTTCAAAAACAATCCATTGCAATTCTTTTGGTCATGTTTTTTATGCCCAGAAACAGTTGAGTTTTTTTTTTTTTTTTTCCTGTATATTTTTTTTCTGCAATGTACAAAGTCGCTGGCAATGACTGTACTTTGCGGCTTACTGCGTGCTTTCACAATACTTTTCAAAAAAGAAAGACATCGAAGTTATGTTTGAAATGAAAGGTTTTCAAAATTTGTTTTGCAAGAAGACAGAAACAGCACGTGATTCTCATTTGTTAATGCCGACATTAGTTGTACCGTGCAGTGGCTATTCAGAAGTTTTCTGATTACTGTTTTCATTTTATTTAATAATAATAAGGTTCTTTATAAACTTAAATTATGTACATTCGTGAGTCCATACACAGATAACCCAGAATCTACCAATAAATTGTCTCTGTAAGTGAACAAACTTGTATTTCATTAACTAATGAAACAGTACTAAAATAGAAGTAATATTTAAAATAAATATAAGGTTCAGAACTCAGTTTCTGGTTCTTCTCATCATTACATAGTTCATCTAAATTTGGAAACACTTCTTTTCCAATTTCAATACAACACTTTGCCTTTATTTCTTTGCTGGATAGTCTTTTAATGACATGTTGTGCAAGGGCAGCCTCCTTTCCACCTCACAAATAAACTCCTCTGTGTCAAAGAGCATCTTCCCCAAAGTATTAATAAATAAACCAATTAAGGCCAACCACTGCATTCACTGGGAGAATGTCTCCTCAGGCTATGCAAACGCCAAGGCGTACGTGCAGTAATGCATCTGAAAGCGTTGGCAGGCATTTTATGCCAGCTTACATCGTCCTGCATGGTGTTCGAAGTGCCCGTCTAGTCTGCAATACACACCCTCTGCTTCCTGTAAAACCGGGCATTGGAAGGCATCACCGATGCTGCGCTTCAAGCACTCGTCTAGTATAAGAGAAACAGTTCAAAAATGTTTTGAGGTTTTAAATGGCTGGGCTTGAAAGGCTCAATCTCAAAATGGCATTGCTGCAACAGAAACTGGTGCATGTACATGCTCATGCTACAGTAATAAGGTTCTTTATAAACTTAAATTATGTACATTCGTGAGTCCACACACAAATAACCCAGAATCTACCAATAAATTGTCTCTGTAAGTGAACAAACTTGTATTTCATTAACTAGTGAAACAGTACTAAAATAGAAGTAATATTTAAAATAAATATAAGGTTCAGAACTCAGTTTCTGGTTCTTCTCATCATTTGGTTGAGACATTTTCAAGAAACTGTTTTCTAAAATGTGGGCATTCTTGCACTGACCCTCCAAACTCAGAAGGACAATAGAACAGAATGTTGGGCCACTCTGTCAAATGTCAATTCTCCCAGGATCCCCTTCAACCTTCTCACTTATGTATGGGAGGGCTATGAATTGAATAATTATCTGGCTTTTTGTTTGGCATTCTGGCACATAATGGAAAGTCATGAATCATTTAAATTATTATAATTGACCATGCTGATATCCTCAAATTATATTTGAAAATTTAAATGAGGAATGTTTAACGGGAATTAATTTGAAGAATAATTTACCTGGAATATAATTTTAACACACCACATTCATTAAACTGTGTTTAAGGTGCTGTTTCATCCTGTCAGCATTCATTGTCTGTCAGTTGGATGAAACTGGCTAAAAATTTATATAACCAGTGGTGTATTCAAGCCAGAACAATGTTCTGGTACTTTTTTCTAAATGTCATAATAGAAAATCCAGCTAAGATAAAGAAAGCCCACACGAGAAGCATGCAAATGTTCGATGAAATTTACCAGTAAAAGTACTTTGCCGTAACAGCATTTGTATCGTTGCTCACTCGGTAAACAGACGGTGGGTGTTATCGCTGGAGTAGAAGTTGAATCCCATGGGAGCTTGAAACCCTCCTGAAGTGGGAGCAGTAGTAACCTGACCTTTTTTCTTTGGGATCACTAGGGATTGTCTTTTTCCCGGATTTCAGTAATCCCGAGATCTGGGGATAAAAATGTTCATTTCCCGAGATTATTGTAGGTGGAATTAAAACTGAAAATTTCACGGCATTTTATTTATTCACACACATATATATATATATATAAACTAAAAATTGAAACAAATTCAAAACTTACTTTTCAGAAACTTAACATGTTCTTTTTAAATCTTGACAGACTAGTGACTACATTGTTAAACAAAAATTTATTTCACTTTAGTTTATTTTGAAACTGATTTGACAATTGACATGTAATATGAACGTAAGAAACACAGGCAATTTACACATTTATCGCTGAGTCTAGTTCTAAGTTTGGAAAGCGTCTTCTGTCTTTCTCTCTCACTGTCACACTCTTTCTCGGAGTCGGAATGTGACAAATCAGATTGCGATGATTCAGAAAAAGAAAACCCAAGACGAGTTGGGTTTTATAGTATATATATATACTATAAAACCCTACTTTTTCATATCGTGAACTATTAGAGCAATTCGAGGGAGATTGAGGTACTATTGCTATTCTATATCCTATTTCTGTTCTCCTTCCTTTAGCACGTGCTGCCTATTCAACATAGAAAATATAAAAATATAACTACAGTGGATGGAACTCTTGCTCTATTATTTGCTTTATGCTACTTTGCTATCTGTCGGGCTAATATCATCTCGCCCGTAAACTACAAATCAAAATCTGCTCATTACCTCCTCCAAACTCAGAAGGACAATAGAACAGAATGTTGGGCCACTCTGTCAAATGTCAATTCTCCCAGGATCCCCTTCAACCTTCTCACTTATGTATGGGAGGGCTATGAATTGAATAATTATCTGGCTTTTTGTTTGGCATTCTGGCACATAATGGAAAGTCATGAATCATTTAAATTATTATAATTGACCATGCTGATATCCTCAAATTATATTTGAAAATTTAATATGAGGAATGTTTAACGGGAATTAATTTGAAGAATAATTTACCTGGAATATAATTTTAACACACCACATTCATTAAACTGTGTTTAAGGTGCTGTTTCATCCTGTCAGCATTCATTGTCTGTCAGTTGGATGAAACTGGCTAAAAATTTACCAGCATTAGGCCATGATATCTTATCATTTCTAAACGACTTTACTACATTTCGGCTTATCAACTTTCGGCCTTTATTTCATAATACCACTAAATGTCTTGATTCACTATGATACTACTGTATTATCTTATTTTCATAATACGGCTAAAATTCTTTATTCTCCATGGTATTACTTTATTACTGTCATACTATCTTTTATATACAGACATACCTCGGTTAACGTTACCTCTGATAACGAAGCTTCGATATAACGAAGTCGGCAATTTCAAGCCCCATTTAACATAAAAAAAATATATTCCAGTTTAATCACCTGAAATCTAAACAAACTGAAGAAATTACGGAAACCTTTGGGGCTTCTCGTGGTTGGTTCGAGAAATTTAAAAAATGGGCCAGGATTCATAGTGTAAAATTAACAGGAGAAGCTGCAAATAAGTTTCCAGAAAAACTAAAGGAAATAATTGAACGTGAAAATTTTCCAAATTTGGTGTTCAATGTTGACGAAAGCGGTTTGTTCTGGAAACGGCTACCAACAAAAAGCTTCATATCTATTGAAGAAAAATCAGCTGCTGGGTTCAAAGCAGCCAAAGACCGTTTAATGTTACTCTTTGGATCAAATGCCTCTGGCGATTATAAATTAAAATTGTTATTAGTTTACCATTCAGAAAATCCGAGGGCGTTAAAAGGTAACATAAAAATGAATTCACCTGTAATATGGAAAGCAAATAGAAAAGCGTGGGTTACCAAGGAGTTATTTACTGATTGGTTTGTTAACCACTTTTGTCCTGGAGTAAAACTGTATTGTAAAAAAAACAACTTTGAAGAAAAAGCTCTTTTGTTGTTGCTCCGGGACATCCTACTGATCTTAACACGTTGGACACATGCATTCCTGTCAAAGTTGTGTTTCTTCCAGCAAACACAACTTCCCTGATTCAACCATTGGATCAGGGAGTAATAGCATCATTTAAAGCTTATTATCTGCGTCGAACTTTAAGCAATTTAACTGAACTAGAGGATAAAGTGGAAATGACAGTTAAAACTTTTTGGAAAAACTACACCATTAAGAACGCAATTGAAAACATTGATAGTTCTTGGAAAGAAGTCACTAAGAAATGCTTAAATGGAGTTTGGCGCAAAATATGGCCAGAAGTTGTACTAGAAGAAGAAAATAACATCCAAGAAATTGGAAATGAAGTTATCCAGATGGCTCAATCAATAGGTTTCGAAAATGTCAATGAAGAGGATGTTAGAAATTTATTGAATGCAGAAGATAATGGTTTTTCAGGAAGATTTAGAAAACCTTGTTAGCAATGAAGACGAAGTT
This sequence comes from Mastigoproctus giganteus, assembly GCF_048544385.1. NCBI lineage: Eukaryota > Metazoa > Arthropoda > Arachnida > Uropygi > Thelyphonidae > Mastigoproctus > Mastigoproctus giganteus. The sequence goes on from NC_143584.1 coordinate 2,012,405, forward strand.
AAAGAAGTTCCTGCCGAAAAAGTGTTAACAACCAAAGATTTAAAAAGGTGCTTAAATGACATTGAAAACGTTAAATGTTTTTAGTGAAAATGATCCTGATTTAGGAAGAAGTGTTATTGTTAAGCGATCAGTGTTAAGTGCAATAACTCCGTATAGGCAATTGTTAAATGAAAGGGAAAAAGAGCATAAATAATCAACTTTAGACTCGTATTTTAAAATGTGATTTCACTTTGTATATAAGTTGACTGTTTATTTAATAAAACTTTTCTTTGTCCGAAAAAAAAGCTTTTCATTTTCTTTACGTAAGAACGTATCCCTATTCTGGCCATAGTATTTTTACCTCTGAAAACGAAGTTTCGCTTAACGAAGTAATTTTGTGGAACGCATCCTATTCGTTATTCGAGGTATGCCTGTATATTCAAAACTAGTTTTACAGGCGGCTGACAACAGAAACAGAAAGCTACGTCAATTATGGGCTGATATATTGAGAGGGTTAGCCCCAGATAAAGTCCCTTTCAGTATATCTACTAACCCATAATCAACACATTTTATAATTTTGCTTTATTGTGTCATTTTTATATTATATTTTAAATGTTTTGCTCTATCATATTTTGCTTTACCACATTTCTATTTTGGTCACTACCACCACTACTTTTTCGCCTTCTGCTTTACCGTTTTACTTTACGTTCTATCTCATTTTGTTTTACTCTCACTTTACTTCTAGATTTTAGCTACTGTGCCGGTGTTGGGACTTTGCATGTTACTTGGGCGTTTTTGATACAGGTTTTCCGCAGACTGTACCTAATCTCACCTAACTTGCTACCACTTTGCCAATCCGATAATTTTTTTATTTTTTCTGTCATATCTAGAACATATCAATACAAACCGATGTAATGCATAATCTGTCACTTAGATGGCATTAATCGGTGCTGATCTATATTAAAATTTAGAAATAATGTTTACAAGTAAATTCTTTGCCTGATATATATATATATATATATAATGTGTATGTAAGACTGTTAATATTGATTATTAAAGTTAGTAATTCATACCGGGAAATCCCGCAGCAAAAATCTCCCGGGATCCTGAAATCCTGAGAAACAATCCCTAGGGATCACGAATTGAATCACAAGCTGAGTCATATTGGAAGTTGTGGCATCATAAAAAATGTTTGTAACGTAGTTTCACCGGTAAACTTTTTCGAAGTTTGCCGTGCTTCTCGTGTGGGCTTCCTTTACCTTTGCCTTTTTTTTTTCTTAATAAACAATTTATCCACTAGTCCATCGGTGATTCTAAAGAAAAAAAAAGGTCAGGTTATCCCCTCCACTTTGGGAGGATTCAATTTATACTCCTGACAGATAACACTATGTTTACTGAGCAAGCAACAGTACAAATGCCGTTACAGCAAAGTACTTTTACCGGTAAATTTATCGAACTTTTGCATGCTTCTCGTGTGGGCTTTCTTTACCTTCGTCGAAAATCCTTAAATTTATACACCTAATATTATGAGACAATGGCATAATCAATGGGGGTGGGGAGAAATATCAATTTTGCCCATTGCTACTAAAAATATATATTAATATCTTTAAATATATATTAATATATTAAAATATTAAAGATATATTAAAATATCTTTAAAAACAAAAATATAAATTTCGCAATGAAACTTGAATGTTTGTTACTAATGTACAATGTGGTAGATAATGAGATCCAGTGAATGAGATATACTGTGATGCGTGGAAACACGGTATTTTGATTTGCCATGAGCTGAATGCTAGAACTGGTTGCTCTATGAACCATGAGTCTGAAGTCTGATTCAGTTACTGTACAGTCCATGTGGCATTATCATATAGTCTTCTTGAGAACTACCATTCCGGTACTAATATTTTTAGCAATACACCTCTGTATATAACATAATGGCATTAATGGTTACAAACCAGTATGCAAGTTCAGTGCAATTGCATCATTTTAGTACATAGCCAACTACTTAAGTGATGACAACCCAGTTATGAAGTATAAATCCACAATATGAGAGCTGTCTGATGGTGTGGAGTAATTTTGATTACGATATAGTTTGAGGCTAAAGCTTTAGGTTACGTATCTTGCAACACCAGGGTACTTGTCCACCCACTGATGAGGAACCAATAAGCTCCAAAATGTGCTGTGTAGGTGATGGTATCTGCTGAGAATAACAACAATAGTCTTCTCCTATGGTGAAGTGTTGCTTATTCAAGGTAGTGCAATATCATGGCAACTCATTGTGGATATTCACAATGAGATATACTTAATGATGCCAATTTATAACTACTTAAGTAGTTGACTATATATTGAAATGATGCAATTGCACTAACTTATACATTAATTAAACTCCTTAACGATCTTTGAATGCTTCCCATTTTGAATTTGCTGTTGGTAACATCATCCGGTCCCACCGTATAGAATTTAAATACAGTAATACCCCGACTTACGCGAACTCGGAGTTACGCGGTTCTTGATTTTTTCGTTTGGCAACGCTGCCGCCCACTATCTTCAAGGTCGTTTTTCATATGTTATCGATATACGGTGCGACGGCGGAGAATGAGAGCGAAAGATGAACAAAATTCAACTTTGCTGCTTTTATGTTTTTTATATCAGTGAAGGGGAAACACATTTCACCCTAATAACGTAAAAACCAACACAATTCCAGCTATCGGTATAATCGCAAATGCAATTAGATCGAGTTTACTACAGTTTATAACAGATTTCACTAGCAGAAACGCAACTGGATTTTTATTGTTTTATGGTAGTAACCCCTAGAAATGTGAGGCGTTAATAGTGTATCTCTGTCTTTATGGTGTTGTTTATTCAGTTGCTACATGCGCGCAGCTTTGTTTATGCGTATCAAGCGTGCCTCCTCCGTTTGTAATTGTGCTTTATTCCCTAAAAATGAGTAAAATACTTAATTAAAAGGTGTGAAAAGGAAGCGTCCTGGTGAAGACACTGCAGATTCAGAAAGAAAAAGAAAAGCAATTATCGATAAACAGAGGCGGACTGGATCAAAAATTCTTACCCGGGAAAATTTATAGTGGCCTCATACTATGGTTTATGGCCAAAATCACACTGGCCCACCGGGGTTTCCCCGGTAAGGCTTATGGCCAGTCCGCCTCTGTCGATAGAGAAAAAATATGAAATTGTGAAACGCTTTGAGCGAAATGAAAGACCATGTGATATTGCACGTGCTACAGGCCTAAATGAAGCAACGGCGAAAAGCACATGACAATTGCAAACTTGACAGGTTGAAAATTGAAAAGGGCTCAATTGTAAAGGGCTTAAAAATTTTAGAAAACAGACTCCAACGAAGAACGCGTTATAGCTACAAAGCAAGGAATAAAAAAATTATTAGCTTGCTACGAAGAAATTCTGCGTGAAAAAAAGAAGGCGCTGTGTCGTCAGACGAATTTGTTAGATTTTATGAATCCATCGACATCGAAATAACTTTTTTACGTAAGTCATTTGTTTTTTTAATACATATTTTGTATTAATATGTATAAAGAACTGCAATTTTATTAATATTTTTCTTCTAAACTAGTGTTTTTGTTAGTCCTTGGTCCCAATTAAGCAAAATTTATATGTATTTATATGCAAAGTTGTACCCTGACTTACGCGAATTCGACTTACGCGATTTTCGTCGGACCCACCTATCGCGTAACTTCGGGGTATTACTGTACTGTATCAGACCACCATAGTCACCTTTACGAAAGCAAAAACCCTTCCCTTTACCCCTGAGGGTAGTTACCTCTTTGAGTAAATCCCACTTGAGCACATTGTGATCACTGCCACCTAGTGGTTCCTTTATCTGCAGATTCTTAATGCATGATGAATCGCTACTGATAATCAGATCAAGAGTATTACTCCCTCTAGTTACCTCCGGAACATGCTGCTGTAGAAAACAACATCAATGGTAGTTACATCTTTAAGTATTTCCCACATCATTACATTGTAATCACTGCTGATAATCAGATCAAGAGTATTACTCCCTCTCAAACATGTTTCTGTAGAAAACAGTCATCTAATAAATCCACAAAAGTCTTGCTAGTGTGTGAGTGACCAACGCACAAGTTCCAGTCAGTATCCCCCTTATAAGAGTTAAGTTAAATCCCCCATTATAAAACATTCTGATTTACTGGCCCACTCTTTCTCTGCACAGTTGCTCTTTATACTCATCAGATTCATTAGGCATATAACACACCCCTCTCATTTTTCTTTTCCCAGTGCTTATGTCACACCAAACAGACTGAACATTACGTTGTCCACCAACATCAATTGGATGCACTTCCTTAGATTTTGTGTTTCTTAACTAACAGCATAACCCCTTCTCCCTTCCTATCCTTTCTGTACACATTGTACTCACCAAATTCCAATTCGGCACTGCTTATAGCCGTGTGACAATACATCTCTGATATCCCAACAATATCTGCCTTTGATGTCTTGACTAGCACTTTATTAACTATACTGCTAGCATTGGTGTACATGCAAGTATACGTGCACTTGTTCCTACCCTTGGTTACCCAACACAATCCATGTATTTACTTGTCCCACTATGACTCCCAGGAATCCTTGAAATGTCCATTACGTTGCTTCCCAGGCTGCTGCTCATTCTAATAGAAGCAGTGCAAGAATCACTTTCGCCTCTGCCTGCGGCCGCTATTAACCTTTTAGTCTGTGTATCCCCACAAGCTAGCAGTTTTCTGACCCATCTAACACTGCCCCGATAGCATCAGCAAATATTCTTGCACCCTTTCTATTTAAGTGTACCCCATCCCTGTAGAAGCAGTCTCTCCTGTCAACAAGCACAGACCAGGCTGAAAAAAATTCTACCCCTTGCACAATCTCTCCAGGGCCGAATTGATCGACAAGGCTCTCGTCATATACTCACTCCTATAGTGTCTGGGCAGAATTGCAGACACTTTCACATTCAATCCTAACTCATGACTTTTTTTCAACATTGGCCTGTACTTGTTGAGTAAATCTGCAGATCTCTTACTCTTAATGTCATTAGTGCGGTGGCCCTGGAACAGATTAATATCATAAGGCAGAGGTACACTGTATTGTATAGCTACGCGCATGGTTATAATGCTTGAAAAAAGTTTGAAATCTGGTATTTATGAATGTTTAATGTTGATATTTTCGATTTTGTTGATACTTGGAAAAAAAAAAAAAAACTTGTAAACCTGGGAACTCGTAATGCAGGAACCCATTGAAGTTGCAGCTGTAGTACTTTTTTTTTTTTTCCCCCAAAAAAAATAATGATTGGAAAGAATGATTCAATTTTAACATCATGGATACACTCTGACTCAAATTAAAAAAGTAAACAGGTTAAGATGCAGTGTGAGAAATTCAAGGGTGCTGTTTTTGTTTTTTTAAGCACTAGCAACAGATTATACATCTTTTGTTATTATCTGACTTTAACTTCTCCGAGTGGTGGAGACTCCAATTTAATCCATCCTTGGATAATCGAGATTCTACTGTGGTCTCTCAGAGGACTTTGATTGGTGGATGTGTGCAAACCTCTGAATACTGTATAGTAAAGTAAGGAGTAAAACTTTAGGCTAAACACGACTTTTGTTATGTACATCTCTACATAAAGATACACAGCTCAATAAAAGTTGTGATATTATACATGGTAATCCAAAATGAAAAAACTCATTTTGTTAATTGTGCACAATTCTTACAAAACTATATATAGCAGCAATACTCCATGTGCAAAAATGATTGTATGGTTACACACTGGTCCATATTGTTTTGTTTCTGATGAAACCATAACGTATTTATAATTAAATAATTCTTTTGTAATAATGAATGTGAATGTCAAATTTTTAGCATTTATTTTAATTACTGATGTGTGAATTGTATGAATCTTGAATCATGGCGTTTCAGTCCAGATATCAATAATTCTTTTGATGTCTGTGTTGTGTTGAAATATATCTATGCAACCTACATTATTGAATTGAGCTAGGCAAACAGTTATTTCAACGCTGGTACTGAATATAATCTTAACCTTTATTACTGAACTATGTAGAACAAATGTGGCAAAGTATTAGGGAGTTAAAGATACATGTGAATTTTTTAATTTGAAGTTTCACTTCCATAATCAAGTGGTAATCCTTCAACAAATGCCAGATTAATTTCAGATCAATACTAACAGCATGTTAATTATACAATTAATATGCTGTTAGTATTGTCATACATAGCTGTAGAAACAAGCAGATGGCATCATACTGTGAATCCCTTCATAAAATTCCCTGTTCATGCATCTTGAATAAGAAACACTTCTGAAGTATTTTGCTACCTATTCTCAGATGAGTACCATCACCCAGGTGGCACTTTTTGGAGATTGTTGTCTCCAGCTCGGTACCCCAAGTGCAGGAACCAGGACTTAATTCAACAATGAGTGCTGCCACAAGGTACAGACAGAGTTCCATGCAGTATACAGAAAAGCTTCAAGGTACAGAATTTTCACAAGTAACATACTGTTGTGTTACTGTTATTTAAGGTGCATGAATGTGGCAACTCGTGAAGGCATTCACAATGAGATGTCATGAAACGATTCTGTTTGTGAAAACTTTTGTTTGCTTTTTATATAGTTACATACGCTGGTGTGCAAAACTGAACCAACACTATTTCTAAAGGTTACAACTACAAAATCTTTGCTTAAGGTACTCTTTACTGATGAGAGTAGATTCAGTCTCAGCAGCAATTCTGGACGTCGGCTAATCTGGCAAGAGGTTGGCACAGTATCCCTCCACAAACATCACTGAAAGGGAGCGATGTGGCGGTCGAGGTGTTCTCGTCTGGGAGGCATTGTCTTGGATGGACGTGGACAACTCCAGATACTGTTGTTATTTGGTTTTTAGGAGCATTAGCAACTAAAGCCATATTGCTCCGGGAATATGCGGTGGTCATTCCCTGACCTTTCCACATCCTTTGTATTTGGTGGTGACAGGCTCGAACCCTGGTCTAATCAAGAAGTGTGTGCTGCGCACTGCTGCTTCTTCCCACCTGGCTACAGAGGCGCCCCACTACTGTACTGAGGTAATCCTTCCCCATGTGCATCTATTCTGAGGTGCCATTGGCCCCCGAGTTCGTGTTTATGGATAATAACTCCATACATCGCACTGCAGCTGTTGATATGCTTTTGGAAAGTGAGGGCACTTTTCGTATGGATTGGCCTGCCCGTTCCATCGAACACATGTGGGACACTCTGGGGAGACGCCTAGCGGCACATCCACACCCACTAGAAAATGTTCACCAGCTGAAGATGGTGCTGGCAGACGAATGGATGATGTTACTGAAAGAACTTACCATACTTATCAACAACAATGTTGTTGATAAGTATGGACAGGCGGTGCAAAGCCTGCATTGATATTAGGGGTGGCCATATCTCCTACTGAGGATCACCTCTTCCCTTTGTTCCATCTTTGGCAGTGATGCATCTGTAACGTGACAGCCAGTGCTATGTTGCCATTTTTGAATAGTCTTCATTTGTCTGCCTCACGGGGTTCCTTTGGTATGCTTTTCCCATATCCAGTCGCTCCTATGAGAAGCTACAGGCGAACACCTGACTGGTCCTTAAATTTTGCACACCAGTGTTATAGGCTTAGCTTAGCATAACACTAGTAGTACATTAGCAGTTTTTAAATTAAAAGAATTCCATAAGGTAAACTTTTTTGTTTTGTAGTCTGCTGCATTGGAACAATTGATGCATTGAATGTATTTCCAATGAAATAAATTTAAAAATTTTTATTTCTTCTCTAAGTATGAACAGTGATTTTATTGTAACATTTCATGCTCTTTTAAGTAATACCTTGGTAGTCAAGCTACACACTTGCTGGTGCAGTACAATAACTGAATTGGAAGAGAGAGAATTGGCATTTATTCCAGCTATCAGTATTTTCACAAATGCAATAAGATCGCATTTACTATCCCTTTTATAATTGCTTGCAGTAACAGAAAAGCCCAAATTGTTTTATGGTCGTGACTTCCAGAAATGTGCTTTAGAAAAATATCACAAAGCCATTCAAAATTTTTCTTATAACATATGATAACAATGGAAAGGTAGGGTGTTTAATGATTTGAATTGGTAATTAATACAATTTACATTATGAAATTGACCTTTTAGAGAGATAAATAGCTTGCTTATACAGCAGAAATTTCAACTTCCGAGGGCTTGGAATGAATAAAAAAGAACAATGTGTTATTGGGTTCACATTGCGATAGAACGGATTAATATCATAAAGTGGGGTACACTATATTGTATAGCTACGCCTGTGGTTTGAAATGTAGGATTTGTGAATGTTTAACATTCATATTTTCGATTTTGTTGATATTTGGGGGGGAGGGGGGGGCTTGAAAAGCGGGAACTGCCTGTATAAACTTTTAGCTTAAGCAAAAGTGCTTGCGAGCACCCATTTTAGGATCAGTCATGAGAAAAATTTATTTTTTAGAGAGCACAATGGTACTGGCAAGCACTAGGTTAAGAAACCCTGCTCTGGAGCTCATCATCACCTGTGAACCAAATGTCATAATAGGGCTGACAGTGCAGGAAGTGATCACAGAGTTCTACTTTGGACAATGGGTGCCTGAGTGGTATTTTGAAATACCCTTCACGTACCCTAACATTTTCTCTTTGATGTCTTCAACATTAGAAAATGTTTTCCTCCTTAAATTCTGTTTGCTTTACTACAATCACAATTCCGGGCAATAGCAACAAATTAAGCAGCAGCAGCTGTTTTTAGTGTTGAATCAAAATACAATTGCTATCAAACTTTTCTTTGTGTTTAAGTTAATCACCTATCTAAACGAACTGGGTCTTGCCCTTTGAACATTTGCACCATTGCTGTGGGCTGTTTTCGAGCATATTTGTAGAGTAGCTTTAGTGTGAGAGAACTGTGAGGTGACGACACTACGAAAATAAAAGATATTTTGGTTAATATTTTTTCTGATTTGAATACATGTAAACAATTCTTTACTTATGTATACATTTAACACTTTCTCTTTACCTCTTAGGACCCTGTTTCTCTTCAAGCTGGTTGCCAGTTGAAAGTTCATTTCTGGCGCTGTGTCACTCAGCGTAATGTCTGGTACGAGTGGTGCATCTCACAGCCATACGTTGTTCCCATCCATAATCCAAATGGACGATCTTATACAATAGGACTATAATTTCATATGTTTTCACCGTATTAAGCATGTGAATAAATATATTTTCTTTTTAATAGTGTTGTTTCAAATACATACATTCCAGAAAATAGCCTGTTTCTTCATAACTTATGTAAACAGATTTTATATATTTGTTACCTGATACATCCAGAACAAAAATTTCTTTCATCACATAACAAAGAGTGTGTTCTAAAATGTTAAAAACTGCAAACCTTGAATTTTTAACGTATAATCAGTTGCATGAAATTTGAAAAATCCTATTTTTATATTAAAAACATTTTTAATTTGTGAAATTAACTCTTTAGACAGGTAGCAAGCTAAATGCAAATTGAACAAGTTAGTTAATGTATGCAGTGCATTACATTTCAGGCATGTTTGATTTTTGTTAAATTATTTTTTTTTTTCTGTGATTAATAAAAATGAAATGTAACTTAGTTATCTCCTTATCAATTAACGTATTATATATTAATTATAACTAGATAGTATGAATCAGAGCTGTAATACTCAATATGTTCTACGTTGATAATAATATTAGTAAATTTATAAGAGGAGTTTACCTCAATATAGTACGTGGAACACTTCCATATGATACCCTCCAGAAATTAAAACAGAAAAAACGAAAAAATTGACAACTTACCGGTACATGTGTTCCACGTACTATATTGAGGTAAACTCCTCTTATAAATTTACTAATATTAATTATAACTGCATAATATTTATTACTCTCCTCCCATATTACTTTTTAAGTCTCTTTATTCTCTCTCTCTTGTATCTGCTTACAAGTCTTGCATAACAATACTGCACTAAAACTATGATTTTTTTTTTTTTTTTTTTTTTCTCTCATACAAAATATACATATATTTTGAAAAAAGATAATTGCTAGATTTCTATTTCTCTGATTTTAATGAAATTTGGTTTGGGTTGGCATTTTGTGTTTTTAACAAGCCAAATACAAAATTTCAAAATCTATCCACTATAAGTCACTCTGTTACATGAAGAGATGGGGGGGGGGAGGTAATAGGTTCTATGCATATATATGCAAAACATGCCTAAAAACAGCACAATTCAGTGAGCACCTACAATTAGATGCCAGCCTGTTAATAACTGTGGTGCTAACTGCATGTAATATGAAGCACTTGCATCAATGCCATAAAGACAGGTGCCAATCAACATGTGCATTTAATTAGGTTTAACTTAATTGATGAATTTTTCAATTGCGTGATAACAGTTTCTGGAATTTTCAGTGGAGAAATCAAAACATTTTCAAATATTCTTTTAGTAGCATGGTGTGCAGGTATATCAAAGCACTGCAAATTGGTGAAGTAATGAGCACAAACCTGCGTGGAATGTAATCTACCTTTAATTTCTTAAAAAATTACAACTTGTTCTCAGATGTCTCATCAGTGAACTCTTGTAATGCTGTCCTTGTGACACCATCATCCTGACAAGGACAGCATTACAAAAGTTCACTGAAGAGGGAAGTACCATGAGACATCTGAGAACAAGTTGTAATTTTTTAAGAAATTAAAGGCAGGTTTAAGTGCTCATTATTTCACCAATTTTCAAAAACAGCTAATAGGAGTTTCAGGTGGAGCACAATATCCTATGTATAAATCCTATGTTTCATCAACTTGTGCACCTGATTCAGGGTTAAATTAGCATATCATATATGGTGATATTTTGCCTTTCACCGTGAGCTGCATGGTTAGAATGAGAAGGATCTCAGCCTCCTGCAACTCATACCATATCCAGTCAATAGCTGGATATGGTATTTGTGTGTGTAACCTACTACCTGTCTTCAACAATATCCAATTAATATCAACATATATAAGATATGTGGATACATGACACCTCGGCAACAAAAATTATTTTTAAAAGAAAATTAGGGTTATTATAAATTTATTAAGTCAAATATACTGATGTGCAAAACTTAAGGACCAACACTATTTCTTTATTTAAGGTACTCTTTACTGATGAGAGTAAATTCAGTCTCAGCAGCGATTCTGGACGTCAGCTAATCTGGCAAGAGGTTGGCACATGGTATCACCCCACAAACATCACTGAATGGGATCGATGTGGCAGTCGAGGTGTTCTCGTCTGGGGAGGCGTTATCTTGGATGGACGTACACAACTCCAGATACTGGAAGGTGGTACTGTAACCAGTGCACGCTACTGTACTGAGGTAATCCTTCCCCGTGTGCATCTGTTCCAAGGTGCCATTGGCCCCAAGTTCGTGTTTATGGATGATAACGCCACACCCCATCGCACTGCAGCTGTTGATATGCTTTTGGAAAGTGGGGACATTGTTCGTATGGGTTGGCCTGTCTGTCCGCAGGCAGATATGAAGTTTTCTGAGTAGTGCAGACAGTCTGCAAGAGTAGCTCATGGTGTCTTGTTAATGATATACAGGAATTTTTCTAGCAGGGATAAGGAGATGATTATACCCTAGTATAAGGCAATGGTCAGGCCACACCTTGAGTACTGTATACAGGTCTGGAGTCCTCATTTTAAGAAGGATGTAGAGCTGTTGGAACGAGTACAGAGAAGGGCAACAAGATTAGTGAACAGAACAAAGGGTTGCTCTTACGAAGAAAGGCTTAAGTTTTGCAAATTACAGTGTCTGGAGACTAGGCACCTGCGAAGTGATCTGATTGAGATGTATAAAGCCTTAAATGGCTTAAGCATGCTCAGTGCTTCCTCTTGCTCAGAATAATCGCCTGAGAGGGCATAAATTAGAATTGAGGAAAGACGGTTGTAGGATAGATGCGCGGAAGTTTGCCTTTAGCCAGTAGGTGGTTGATTGCTGGAACAAACTTCCATCTGTCGTAGAAGTTGATAGCTTAAATAGATTTAAGGCAGAACTTGACAAACATTTGGGGCGAGGGGATGGGTGAAATAAGGGTGGTTTTTTTTTTTTTTTTTGTTTGTTTGATGCTATATAAGCTTTCTTTCTTGCATCATGTGCCCTTGATAATGCTAATGCTAAATAACATATTGCATTAATATATTTGACTTAACAAATTTCCATTAATAAATTTATAACCACCTAAATGAAAACATGTAATTTTCTTTTCAAAATAATTTGTCACTGAGTTTACAGAGTTGACCATGTCCGAGATAGGCATACAAAGTATCTAGTGCCCTTTAAAAAAAAAGGGCATTAAGGGGTGCGTCTTGCATTCATTTTCACAAACGAATGCAAGACAACTGAAAAATGACTTGCATCCTGTTATTTACCAGTGCAATATCATTTACATTATTATTTTTAAATGATACTATTAAATATAGCGGCCTACAAGATCAAGAATGTGAATAAATTAGATAGGCTGTAGAGAATTCGCAACCCTGATAAAGTGACAATACATTTGCAACTTATGCAGGATGTACAACTTATCCTCTTCAAAAATCCCCTGAGGCCCAGTGATTTCCCCATTCTGGAAAACTGAGTTCTTAAATTATTTTGTGCATCTAGGGAAAAAAACTGATACAAGTGGTGAAAGAACATTATCACAGTGAGGTAACCAGTCTTTGGAGTTTTACAATTTCTTTCTTCAAATTGCATTGTAAAGCCAGCTTGGAACTTCAGTACAAAATTTGTCGTCTGGAGCATATTTGTGGTGGGTAAACACCCTCACAGTCAAAAAAATGTTAGCAAAATTGCATCACTTAACACATTCCCTACCCTCTTTGAAATGATATTGTCAGTTAAATTTTTACAAAAAATTGCACTTTTCCAATTTTAAAGCAAAATGTAACATTCAGTGTACTCTGAAATAACATGAAATGTGAAAAAACCTCTTTGTTATGAGCTAACCATAACAGACTGCCTGCAAGCTAGTAAGCAAGCAGCTTGCCGTGTGGAGGTAAGGAAGAGACATCTAAACACATTTGCATTCTAATACTCAAAAATACCATTTTTCTCACTTTTGTACTGTTGAGAACTGGCACCAATTTTGGAGTTACTGCAGTTTTCCAACTAGGTATCTTATTTATAATTTTTAAAACAAGTGAGGTGGCAAAGCAAAATTGGAAGGGACTGTAAAAACATTAAGAACTCTACAATTATTGGAGTGTGCCAAAACTACACTAAGTGCAGTGATTTTTTAACTTAGAATATTTATAACAAACCTGTGACATGTTTAAATTATGTAATAAATTTATAATAGCCTAAATGAAAACATGTAATTTTTGATGTAATTCTGAGATGAAATGTTTTAATATTTCAGTGATAAAACAAAACATAGTGCAACTAAAATATATTAAAACAAGAATAAAATTTGTACAGAAAAGAAACCTGACCAGCATTTTGCAACTAAAAGTAATTTCTCCCTCTCATGCAGAAGCTTTAGCCTTATTATGTACAGGAATATACAACTTGAATTCTGCTGGTAGCTCATCCTCAGAATAAAGCCTATCAGAAAAATACACACGACGAACTCTACAATTGGCATGAATCTATAAAAAAAAAATAATAAATTTAAAAAAAGTTTATATCATAAACAACACTGCCAGTGAAGTTGTCTGGATATATTAAAATATGTAAAAACAACTTGATGCAAAAACAATTCTATGAATGAAAGAAGTAACTTTTTGCTCAAAATTATATTACACAGTACACAAATTTTGAGGAAATTCCTGGTTTGTTTCCACTATGCTTGTTTAAATAACGTGATCAAATTGTATTCAAAATTCGAATAAAACTGAACCTTTAAATGTTTATAGCATACTGGTTTTGAATATTCCAGTCTGCACAAACACAGCTGACAACATGACTCATTTTTGCACCTCAATATTTAATATATAATTTCAGAGATCTTTGCCACCTCCTGTGTTAAAATATATAAATTTGGCTCTAAAACTTCAAGTTTCCAGCACAAAGGTTACACCTTCTTCCACAGAACATAAAAACCCTATGAGAAAGAGTTGGAGGGGAATCCTGGGTAACTCAATGGATAGTCTGTGGGAGGAAGGCTGTGCTTTTGCAGTTTCCAAGCATCTGGTGGGAGATTCGTGCATGTTCACTCCAGCACAAATACGTTGTTCTTGTTGATTTCTTCCTGTAAATTTTAGCTAAGCCTGCGAGTTGGTAGGTAGTATTATGGAATAGTTTCGTCTAACTTGGAAAGGGGTGAACCTGCAGGAGGAATAGTTACCCTGCTAATGTTCCTATTGATGGTTTTTGCTATAATCCCTCTGTATAAAAAAAGCTTCCATAAAGTGTTTTTGGCGAAGATATATTTAAGATCTTTTGAATTTATGGTTTTCATTTTTTAAGTGGTTTCATTTTTCATTCTTTAAATCATATAGCCTCTGTGGTAGTACATGCATGTCCTTATCTGTTCTTTTGTAATTTCTGGAGGGTCTGCCCCATTTAAAATTTTCTATACTCACTCAAAGTGCAGGGGGGGGGGATTCAGAAGAATGGGAAAGTTGTTCTTGTATGCACCCTGGCAATCTGCTAACAGGTTCTCCTATCCTGGAATGGAAGAGAAATATATAAACTGCAAATGATTATTAAGATTATAATTGGAAGGGGGTTGAAATTCCAGGCTTAGCTCTGTTTATATTTTAGGGTATTTATTGTAAATCAGGTTATTTTTGATGATAGTTGGCTAGTTCCTAATTGAAATTATGGGGGAGCATATTCTCAGGACCCCAAGTCATACCCTTTATAAGATTATCATGTGATTGGAGCAATAATATAACAAGGACATGACATCATCACCTGTGGGTTATCTATACACCAACAACTAAAGTTTCAGTCTCTTCCTCCAGCACCATACCACAAAAATATCATCCGTGAACCAGAGCCATAAGTTTTTTGGGGAGAATACTTGTCTGTTCAAGTTCAACACAAATGATCCCAAGATCTTAAATATAACTCATTGCCATGTATAAAAGGGTTATAGCAAAACCACTGAATGAATTAGGGTGGGCTACCAATATGGAACTAAACTGACCAAAATGGATTAATTATAGACTAAACCTTATCACTATGACAGAAAAAAAGAAAACTTATACTGGCTCCAGAACTGCCAATTTGGTTAGGTTGTTGCCTGGATCAACAAGGTCCCCACTGTGCTTTCCAGGGTAACAAGGCTGCTAAATGTTACTAGAACAACCATCAATGTCAAAAGTGTAGAAGCGGATGGTTAACTGAAATAACAGGTGACTGTCTCAACCCTGTACGTTATCTTGAATAGAGCACATTACATTATCTTGAATAGAGCACCTACAATCCACAAACAACTTAGCTTGTTTCTATTACTGCTTTGCAAAGCAATAAAATATAATTGAATATATTAATTGAATTTTACTGCATATTTCTTAAAATGTTTTGTATTAAAAGATGGAAAGGGGCAAGACAATCTCCAATAAAGAAAAATGTCTACTCATTTAATTTTACAGGCCTGCTGAATAAAGAAAAATGTCTACTCATTTAATTTTACAGGCCTGCTGAATAAAGAAAAATGTCTACTCATTTAATTTTACAGGCCTGCTGTCTTCAATTTCAACGTTTATTTTAAATTTAATTGTATTCTTTTTATTATAGCCTTGTGCCTATTTTGCCATTGCAGACAAGCCTGCAATGACAAAATAGGCAATGCTCCCTTTGAGACAAGGGTAGTTGAGATTAGGCAAAATTTTAATTTGGAAATCATAACATAAGTGGTAATATTTAGTCCAGTTTTATCATCAAATACAAAACTTTCAGCACTAATAATAAAAAAAAAAGGTCCAGATGACAAATTGTCTAAACCATGAAAACACCCAATACATCACAAGAGAAACAAAGGGAAACCAATGAATTTCAGAATTAGTAAAAAAATTTAAAATAATTTGCTTTTTTTTGCACTGCAACATACCTGTACTCGCAGAGTCTCAACATAATTTGTACCATATGCCCTTCTAGTGAAATCTGCCAAGTTGAATTGTATCTGATTCCAGCCATCATCTAGCCTCATAGGCATTGTGCAGATAAAAGGTTTCACTCTAGTGGTACTCTGATAGTTGCTAGCGCGGAACCTACGCCTCACATTTTTGTCATCCAATACCTTTAAAAAATAAATAAATGCAAAAAATTTGTATTTGAAGCTCTAAATTGAACAAAAATAAATTTCAGATGATTTAATTTTTTTTTCTCTTAAAACTAATAATTTTATTTTCTATGATTAATAGAAGTAAATAACCACCAATTATTAACTAATATATAAAATTGCTTTACTTCAATGAATGATCATAATTTTTTTCACAATGTACTGCTTCATTAATCATGCATATTTCAGTGGTCCTTTTAAAGTTCCCCATTTGATGAAATTCACTTACTCCATCTCTACCAGTCTTCAAAAACATGGTGGAAGCCATTTTTTGACATACGTTTGAGAATTGCCTCCAATGTCTTTACAACTTGTGATGACTGGAAACATTTTTCTTGCAGCTCCTTAACCGTGGAAATTAAAAAAAAAAAAAAAATCACAGGGTGCAAGGTCAGGCCTGCAGGGAGGATGAGGAGCACATTTGACATTGTTGCTGGCTAAAGTACTCGATGACAGTATGAGCAATGTGAGGTCTGGCATTGTTGCAAAGCAGCATCTCTCCACCTGCATGCAGCTGCGATCATTTATGACAAATGTGATCCCACAAAGTGTGCAGTACAGTTCTGTAGTAAGGTCCTGTAACAGTCTTATCACATGGCACAACATGCTGTAAGCCATTCCTTGAAGGTCAAAAAAAGAGATGACCATAATCTTTCCTGCAGAAGCCACAAATTTTGCTTTTATCAGTGTTGCCGATGGCATAGTCTTCCAAAAAAGAGCTTTGTTACTTACTCTCTGGGTCGAAACGATGAAGAAAGGTGATAACAGCAGCAGATGAGATGTCTCATCTGCTGCTGTTATCACCTAGTGCAGAACCTTATCATCTTTGGTAACCATCTGTTGCAACTCCTGACAAACCTCCATGTGAATCTGCTGTTGCTCAGGTGTGAGTAGTCTTCAAACCCAGTGTGCACAAACACATGTCATGTGCAAATGGTCACAGATAATACCGTGCATGCTTCCTACTGACATTCTCAACATCTTCAGTTGCCTTACTGTTATTTGACGATCTTTCACAATTACAGAAGTAGTGTTTACGGTTTCTGTGGTGACAGCAGCAGTTGGAGCTCTGGAACTACCGATTTTTGTTATTGAACCACATCCAACTTTAAACTTTCTAAACTACCTGCAAGCTGTGCTGTATGGAAGTGTAGATTCACCATAAGCCTCTTTTAACATTTCATACTCTTCAGCTGATGATTTATTGAGACAGAAACAAAATTTGAAAGCAGGATGCTGTTCCTCACATGTCACATCCACTGTTAGTCATAAACTTGGCTGACCACCAAGGTCACACCATGCACAAGAGTTGACTGTGCAGCTGCTATGTGATACAGCTTGGTATGGTCTTAAATTCTGCAGCTCAGCTAGAAATACTACGCAGTACAGTTGTTCATGAAAAATTATGACCATTCTTTATTGAACAGCCCTCACACATACCCTCATATTTTAACATAAATTGAAATACAACACTGATTTTTCAAGTCTTCTGTGATTCAATAAAATAAATGTTAACACATGCCTCATAATATATTTTTGTAACTTATGAATTGCCTCCTGCATCTTAAATACTGAAGAGTGTGTATTTTGTGAATCTTCTATAATTAAATCAAAAACAGTAAGAATTCATTATTTATCTATAGTAAATTAATAGTAAAAAGAACTCTTCAAAAAAGCAGACTTTTTAATAGGTGCACTGCTTAAACTGAGAATTTTTTTTTTTTTTTTTTCATGCACCCACCACATTGCAATCGGCACAAAACAGAATTTCCAATGCTTTGGCTAATACACATCTTTGATGAATAATTATGTTTTCTGATATAAAAACCATAACGGGATATGTGTATTGTATTATTCATTCACTGGCACTGTGTGGAGCATAAATCTGAGCTTCTGCAGCCACTAACACAAAACGAATTTGTCTCAAATTCTGGCTATTATAATGGAGATACAAACATAGGTAGCACAAAGTAAAACACACCTCACAACTTATATAATACCTCAAATTTATTCCATTCCAAAACAGAATTCACATGTCACGTAGCAAGATGTGACTTGAAAAAACTCAAGCCTTGCGCCCTACAATTATTGACACAAGCTCAGGATATAGATATGGAGTACCAAATGTACAGGAAAAAAGTGTTGAGATAAAATAACAATATCTGCAACTTTTATTAATCAAATATTTGACTAATGCAAAGTATAAATGTTAGCAATATTATATTCAAATAAGATATTTCCAGTATCAATTGTATAAGAACATATCCATTATTTTGATGGGGGGCATAAAAAGGAGTGTAGCTCTTGGCCAGGGACTTACATTGAAGTTGAACATGAGACATTAGCAGTAAATTATAACCAAGTGGTGTACAATAAAGATTAATAAAATTTCACAGTCAACTGAAGACCAATAAAATCATGAAAATCCTTTCATCGGCATTAGTAGAGGCATACGATGCAAGAAAGCAAAGCTTGTGCAGCATCAGCCAAAAAAAAAAAAAAAAAACCTCCAATTCATTCCAAATTCCTGTCCAGCTCAGCCTTAAATTTATTTAGGCTATCAACTTCCACAACAAAAGATGGAAGTCTGTTCCACCACCCACTAGCTAAAGGCAAATTTCCACACATCTATAACTGTTTTTCCTCAATTTGAATCTATGCCCCCTCAGGTTCTTAATCTGAGCAAGAGGAAGAATCCCATCAGCATTCAGCTTGCTCAATCAATTCAAGGCCTTATACACCTCAATCAGATCACCTTGCAGGTGCTGCAATTTGCAAAACTTAAGCCTTTCTTGTAATAATGAACTCCATTGGGAGTTCATTATTACATGCAGATATAGACATTATCTCCATGCTTTATGCACTTGCAAATGTATAGGAATAAACTAAAAAAGATAACAGCATCTTCTCTTGCTAGATAAGCTATAAAAAGAAATATACATAGCGATATGGACAGCATTCAATCAGGAAGTATTATTTAATAAATAGTAACGACATCCATATTTCAAAGAAAAGTTCTAATTCTAAAATCATAAAAGTGATTTGGTTGGTATGCATATTTAAAATATTTCCTTGTTGAACCAGTGTGTGTTGTGTTGTCCATTTCTTTATTAATATTCATGCTTGTGTGATGCCAGATTAAAACAAACTTGCTATTTTGTTTCAATTCTACTTCATTTGATATTTTCTCAAAATGTACACAAGTAATATATCTAATCTGGCCAATTCTGAAAATTGAAGTGCAAATTAAAGCACCTTCCTATATAGGATGTATATAAAATAACAAACTTAAGTTTTGCTCTCATGAGGAAATTTTGTAAAATTCTTGAAAAGGATTCACATATAAATAATTACTATAATACTAATGAGAATTTTGCAGAACAGTGTTGTTTCAACAAAGCATTTTGCCTTAGAATCAATCTACAGAAAAATAAGCTGCTTCTGCACAAGTAAAAGAAAAGACAGATGGGACTACTACTCACTAAGTATTGCAACTGTTCATAAATATCTATATATTTTTCTATTTTCTTCACAAATTTAATCATTTTCAAAATTTTAATGACTGATTTTAATTATTTTACCTTTACTTTTCCTTTTACTTCTGATCAACTTTGAGTCCGCTCACAAAAATTTACTCTTTATACAAGTAGCCCTCATTTTGCGCCAATCACTAACCACAATGCCTTTTTTTTTTTTTTTTTTTTTTTTTTGTCAAATTTTTTTATAAATTGAAAGTTTAAAATCGTCAGACAATTTATCGCCATCATACTGTGCTATGCACTGTTCACGTGATTTACGACAATCTGAGGCAATCAGCAATTGGCGCATCCATATCAGAGACGAGAAAGATTCCTGCCCTCAAAATAATCACTCGTGGACGCGGGTAGTAAAGGTCCATGTGGTGAACCATTCAGTTGATTGTTTACGCTATTTACACGTGTTGGAAATTTATTAAGCTAACATTTTTTATTAATTGTGCTATTAATAAATTAAATAATAATAATGATATCTGTGTGCAGTTTTTGCCAGTCGTGTTATAAAGTTTTTAATTTAATAGAATAAAGAGATGCCATGTCTGGTAAAAGAAGTTCATTGAATCCTAGTGCAATATTTGGAGAATGGAATCTGGTGAAAGCCACCCTAATGTGTGTAGGGCTATGAATATGCCTCCATCAACTATTACTACAACTATGAAGAATGCTAATAAAATAAAACAATCAATGCAAAGTGGTAGGTAAAATTTTTGGTGCCCAGAACCTAACTCTGTGATTTCCGATTGACTCCATTATATAAAGGGTTCCATTTGCGCCTGTCCCCCCAGGAACCTAACCCGACGTAAATTGAGGGCTACCTGTATCCATATATAATATTGTGGAAATAATCATATTCTGAGGAAAATTCAAGAGTCCCTAAAACTACTTAAATAAGAAATATAGATAAAATATATTTTTTGATTTATGTTAAATTCATATTTTAATTTTAATTTTTTAATGAATTGTGTGGAATAAAATTTAAACTTTCCACAAACTTTATATTGCTCTTTTCAAATCTCTTACAGCATTACACATGCACAGTCAGAGCTGAGTACTACATGAGATTTAGTGAAAACAATTTCTCTTTCAGAGGGATCACTACCTCCATTGTCGGTTTACTTCCTAGTACCAGATCTTTGTATTAAATAATAGAATAACAATGAAAAATTTAACTAAATATGGACCTTTGCTGCTACTGTATACTAACACTGATTATCTTTATTATGCAAACATTTATTGTTATTGTTATTTAAATTTTATTGAAGCATTGCTTCCTCCCTAACAATGATATGACAATAACAGAAATCGGAATTTTGCAAAATTAACAAAATATATACCTGAACTTCAAATGTAAAGTATTTCTTCAAATTTTTCACAATGAGAACTAAAAATGGGAGCTTGATGCCTAATGTTTTCTTAGGGTCTGCAGGGCAAGTGATAAAAGTTGTGCTAAAAACAGAATCCATTTTTGAGAATTAATGGACAACTACATACAAAAAATATATATTTAAAAACAATATTTCAAATTACTAAAGAAAACTAATTTTTAAAGTAATTTAAATGACTAATATTCAAACACAACAAACAAATACAGTGAGTACCACAATTTTCAAAATAATTCTAACTTTTAACAGTATGCAATTCTAGACATCTTCGTATGCTGAGTGCATAATTTAACCCTCAAATGTATATGTAGAATATTAAATATACTGGAATATAAATAATACTAATCCATTCTAAACAAAATGATTTAGTTTCTGGAATTTTGCCAAGACATGACAGGGGGAAGTTATATGAAAGCCTTGTGAATCAATCTGGCCCTGGATAGGAAAAAATTACACGAGGCTTGTGGGGTAAAATTTTTCTCAGCATGGCCAGTGCTTCCTAATAGAGGGAACCAGTTTTACAGGAATGGCATACACTTAAATAGAAGGAAGGGTTATACAAGAATATTTGCTGAGGCTATCAAGGCAATGTTAGGTTGAAAAACAGTTAGTGTGAAGGAATACACAGACTAATAATTTAATGGCACCATAAACAGAGGTGGAATTGATTCTTGCATTATTTCTTTTTTGAAATGCAGTAGCCTGAAAAAACAGGACTCGGTGAGGTTAGCAAGTACATGGACTTTTTTTTTTTTTTTTTTTAATGTAAACCCCAAACGAGAGGTATTAGAACCTATAGTACTTAGAACCGTGCTTGGGTTGGAAGTTGAGAAGACGAAATAAGATATTTGTTGACATTGGACTTGAACTTCTGTAGATTGTAATTTTCAGGAAATGCGTATGAAGGAAGGTTGTTCCAGAAAACGGCAGTTGAATGAATAAACGAGGAAGATGAAAGGTTGGTTCTGTGAGTTTGGAGTTGGACAGTAAATGGATGTTGGCTGGTGGCGGCACGTGTTCGGACTGTTTTGAAAGAGAGAGCGGGAATTATAGAAGCCAATTCAGAATAACAGGGCCCATGGAAGTATCTGTAGAAGAGGCATGCAGCAGAAACAGTACGCCTATGAGACAGCGAGTGGAGAGACTCTGTTAGAGATGAATCATTAATTAACCTAACTGCCCTCTTCTGAATGGAATCAAGAAGCCTGACAGAGGTTTTGGGGGCACCACCCCAGATGTGGGAACAATATTCCATGGAAGGGCAGATTTGCAATTTATACAGAGTGAGCAGCTGTTTGGAAGAAAAGTAACGCAGAGAGCGAAAGAGAAAACCAAGTTTTTTAGATGCAGAAGAAGCAATATTTGTAATGTGCTTGTGTCAAGAGAGATTAGAAGTCAGGGTAATCCCCAAAAGAGATATCATTTTGCCTAGAAATCGGAGTGTCACCAAAGATAAGCATAGGAACAGAAGAATCCTTGTTGCAAGATATAAGACTGAGTTTTAGAAATGTTGAAATCAACTAAGTTGTCTTTGCCCCACTGGAATTACCTGTAGATCAGCATTTAAGGAATTGGTAGCGAATATTAGAGAAGTTGAAGCTGATTGAGCAGGGCAAGGTTTCTCAAAATGGAAAGTGGAATGCAATGTGCTATCATTGGCAAAACTATGGATAGAATTTCCATTCAATAGAAGAACATCATTAATATACAAGAGGAAAAGAGTGGGGGAAAGAACTGAACCTTGGGGAACACCGGCATTAGTGTAGAAGTTAGAAGACAGAGAGCCATCTATTTTTGTATTTTTCTTTATGACAGAAACAGGGCTGATCTGCAATGCCCAAGTTGGCTATTGTGTTTTTGTAGTTATAAATAGTCATTCCTATGGGTCTGTCATATCTATGTCTGATTTCTATATTGATATTATTTATTGGAAGAAAATTTTTAGTTTTATGCATGATATTTCTGAGATTAACGTAGTCGTAGACCTGATTCAGAAATTTTATTATGCAATACTCTTTGTTTGTATTTTCAGGGTATACTAATCCTATTCTGAATTTAATGATATCTTCTAATGTGTGTTTAAGATGTATATTTTTGATAGAAATCTTATGGTATATCTTGTTTAGCTTACTATGTTTTAGTGAAAACAGGGTGTTATGTATGCTTTTTATGTTAATGGGATCTGTATCCCATTCTGTAAGGAGTTTTTCGAAATTGTTAATGTCGTGGGGTCTTGTCCTATTATAATCTTGTTTAATTTTATATTTTCTCAATCCATTACTTTGTATGTTTTTTTGTTAATTTAAAAATTGCATATGTGCATTGTTTATAACTGGAGTAGGTGAAGTTCCTACCATTGAACCTATTGTTCAACCCGTAAGAGTGGAGGGATTTGTACTGAAGAATGAAAAGATCTTCTAGTAGTTACTTTTTGTTAGTGTTTTCCATGATGGCTAGTATGACTATGGTGATATTAGTAAAGTTGTGTTTTTAGTAGTGTCTTAGCTCTATTTCATTGGTGTATTTGTTTGTATCTGTATTTCTGTCTTTAGGTGGATTTTCCTCGTATTTCTTTATTTGAGATCGGTGCAGATTTAGTCTTGTGTAGTTCAGTACTGGTTTGTCCTATATACTGGATGCCACATTCTTTACATGTTATCAGGTATATTACTCCTTTTGTTGGGCAAAAAATCGGTGAATCTTCTGTGTTATGGCTGTGTTGGCTATACACGTATGGACACGTTTTACCTAATTTACTGTTACATTTATTAAATTTTAGTATACTTTGCAGGTGCAGACTATCTATATCGTCTTCAACGTATGGGATGTCCTTGTGTCTTATGTTTCTTTGGTGTCGCAATGTATTCACATGAGGTGTGGCGGCATTGCATGCTATGCGACCGTTTTCAGGAAGATTCGGGTCCTGCGAGGTCATGTCTAAGCCTGAGGTGCAATTTATGCTGTGGTACCCATACAGCATTTTTCTCTGTTTCGTTGTAGTATTCATGGTGTTAACTTATTTATATGCAATATTGGCTATGGTCCGTACTGTTGCCTAATAATTCCTAATAATAATAGTATGATGTATTATTTAATTTTTACTTACTACTTTATAATTACTACTTTATACTGTAGTCCCTGTAGCTGATAAGCAATCCAGGACGTTTAGGTATAAAAAAATATTGTATGAGTGTGTATATATATATATACATATATTATTGTATTATTGATATATATATATATATATACAGGCAACTTTCAGTTTACGAATGTTCGATTTATGAACATTCACTATAATGAACGTCACAATTAATTCAAAATTTCTTAAAGTCGCCAATAGTTAGAGTTCCTTATAAAATGAAATGCCAAACGTACAGTGTAAATTTTTAAAAATGTATTTATTACAATAAGTTTTTCAGAAAATTATTATACGACAATTATACTGAACTGTTCTTGGTTAATAAAACTAATCTAGCTAGTAAAAAAAAAAAAAAATGTTGGTTTACATGCCACGCCGCATAGAATGTTGAACTTTGATGAAGATATTGATGAGTAAAAGTTGAATACATATGTACAGCACATATATTATATGTTAGTACTGTACTCGTTTTATTTATTTCTATTTTGTAACTCTGTTTTTAATTAAAATTAAAAAGTACGATATCTTGTTTTTTTATTCTTTTCTTATTTTATGTTACATATCGTATACGATAAACCATAAAGCATACGTACATTATAATAAAACGTACTGTATAGACCGTTCAATGTTTAGCACATGGTTTTAATGCTTTAAAATGACTGCTAATGTATATGATATGTATAGTAAAAGCTTTAACACCATGGGGCTCACATCTGGTGAGTATGGGCCTGGCACACCCAGGATCCTGAGCTGGATATCATTCTTCTCTTTCTTGGTGATTCCCTTCTACTTCTGACACTCACTCACTCTCTCACTCTCTCTCTTAGAGTCACTCAGAATTTTTTTTTTTAGTTTTCCTTAATAATAACAATGTAACGAACAAAGTCTTGGAACGGAACTCGTTCATAAACCGAGAGTTGCCTGTATTACACTGTGTTTCTCACTTTTTGAAACCCAAGAATTTGATATCTTCATCAAAAAAGCAGTTAGTGTAATTCGTTGTGAGCTGGAAGGTTTACTTTTGAATTTTCAGAAAGTAAATTTAGATCTTGTGCAAAAAGAATAGCATGAATAGACAACTTTAAAATAATAAACTCCAAACTGATAAACAGGCAAATTTACAGTTTTAGTATTGGTTACAGTATTAATATTACACTTACAATTCTGTCCAAACCTTTTGTAAATTTATTCTAACTACCCACCTCCACAATAGTAGATAGAAGTTTATTCCAGCAATTGATTACTCTTCAGTTGTATACAGATTTCCACACAACTATTCTGCAACCTTCCTTTTCTAATTTAAATTTATATGTCCTCTTTGTATGGTTCAACTTCCATTTGACATTTATATATTTTTTTTACATTTCCCATTTGACATTTATATATTTTTTTTACATTTCCCATTTGACATTTATATATTTTTTTTACATTTCCCATTTGACATTTATATATATTTTTTTACATTTCCCATTTGACATTTATATTTTTCAACATCATCAGTTGGTCCCACTGAAAAGTGATTTAAAATATGTTTGAGCTGATTATAATCACCTCTGCAAAAATCAAACCCCTTCTCTTTACTTTTGATTGTATTTATTTCTTGGAATAAATTCTGCATCAATGTTCACTGCCATCTAAAGATTCCTTCAGTCGAAGATCCTTCATAAATAATAAATCATTGCTGATAAACCACATAAAGAATATTGTTTTCTCTTGTTGTCTCTCTAAAATGTTGGTGTAGAAAGCAGTCATCCAGCAAATCAAGAAATGTTTTGCTATTGATTGAACTGCCAACCTACAAGTTCCAATATAGTTGTTCATTATATTCGTTTGACATATAACATCACAGTCATTTGACATATAACAAATTCTCCAATATTCATTTTGTTTTCGCAGTGTTTACACCACACCATACTGGCTCACTGTTACACTGCATCTACTGGTTGTACTGTTTTAGACTTATTTAAATTCTGTATCTCCAATCTTTTAAATATTTTTTTAAATAAAAATTTAAAATTTATTTATTTATTTAAATTTAAATTTTTTAAATAAACTAGATGGTTATTATTTGTACCAGAATGTTAGAGAAAGTACTCGAGGTGAGAATATTCTTGACTTCATCATTACTAATGATTCAGTTGACAACATAGAGCTTAAAGCACAGGAACCATTGTCAAGAAGTGATTATGCAATTGTCAGTTGAAAGAAGAAGAAAGATGTTTCAGTAGTTAAATGTAAAGGCATGGGTTTTAACTTCAGAAGAGGGGACTTTGACAGTTTAGGGAGCTATATAGCATCTGTGAATTGGGCAGATTGCCAGGGGATGGCGAATACATTTGAGTTTTGGAATACAGGTAGCCCTCATTTTGCACTGGTCCGATTTGCAATAGCGCCGATCATTAACCACAATGCCATTTTTATTTTTATTTATTTATTTTTGCAAATTTTTTATAAATTGAAAGTTTAAAATCGTCGGACAAAATTTATCGGCATCATACTGTGCTATCCACTGTTCACGTGATTTAGGACAATCTGAGGCATCAACAATTAGCACATCCGTACAGAGACAAGAAAGATTCCTGCCCTCAAAGTAACCACTCGTGGATGTGGGTAGTAAAGGTCCATGCGGTGAACCATTCAGTTGGTTGTTGTTTACGCTATTTACACGTGTTTGAAATTTATTATGCTAGCATTTTTTTATTTAATTGTGCTATTAATAAATTAAATAAAAATAATAGTGATAACCGTGTGCAGTTTTTGCCAATCATGTTATAAAGTTTTTAATTTAATAGAATAAAGAAATGCCATGTCTGGTAAAAGAAGTTCATTGAATCCTAGTGCAATATTCAGAGGATGGAATCTGGTGAAAGCCACCCTAATGTGTGTATGGCTATGAATATGCCTCCATTGACTATTAACTACAACTACGAAGAGGCGCCTCCATAGCTAGGTGGGCAGGAGCAGCAGTGCGTAGCACACGCTTCTTGATTAGACTGGAGTTCGAGCCCATGACCAGCAAATACGGAGGATGCGGAAAGGTCAGGGATTGACCACCGCATATCTCCGGAGCAATATGGCCTTAGTTGCTAATGCTCCTAAAAACCAAACAACAAACAAACAACTATGAAGAATGCTAATAAAATAAAACAATCGATACAAAGTGGTAGGTAAAAATTTTGTACCCGGAACCTAACCCTGTGATATCCCATTGACTCCACTATATAAAGGGTTCCATTTGCACCTGTCCCCCCCCCCAGGAACCTAACCCCGATGTAAATCGAGGGCTACCTGTACTTTTAAAGCAAAAATCACAGAAGTCGTGAATGCATACATACCTTTAAGCAAAATATTGCAAGAGGAGGATGCCGAAATGGATGACTGCAGAGCAGGCTGGTAAAGTAGAGCAGAAAAATATAGCATGGGGCGATTACAGCACAATGAAAAGTACTGACGCCAAAACAGGTACAAGCTGATTGGTAATAGTACCCCAAATACAGCCAGGAAGGCCAAGGCTGCATATGAGAAAGCATCAGCTAAGAGAGCAAAGAATGGGGATGTGGAATTTTTGATATATGTGAATATAAGAAAGAAAGCTAATCAGATCAGACCCTTGTGCACTGGGTGTGGGAAAGTTTTAGATAACTTAGCTGATGATGTGGATGAATTAAATAGGTACTTTGCATCGGTCTTTACTAATGAAAGACCCTTCATGATGAGAAGAAGCTGTGTGAGCGAGGCTGAGCCATATGAAATTACTGTCATAATTACAGATGATTGTTTATTAGTAAAACCTTTGAGCGTAAAGGCAAGTAAGGCTCAAGGCATATAGTTTTGAGGGAGTGTATTGAACCACTGAGGTTAATTGAGGGCATCTTTGGACTCAGGGGGAGACTCCTTTGGATTAGAGAAGTGCCAATGTTTTGGCATTACGTAAAAGCAGTTCTAAGAGTGAAGTTGGTAACTACAGACTGGTTAGTCTGACTTCAGTGTAAGAAAAAATCTTAGAGGCAATGATTAAGACTGCAATCTAGGGATATCCAGATAAATACGCCATTCTGAAGGGCACATAATATGGCTTTAAGGGTAAATAATGCTTAACTAATTTGTAGGCTATTTTGACAGAGTTACTCATGAGCTGGATTTAGGGAACAATTTCGACACAGTTTTTTGGATTTCAGCAAAGTATTTGACTCGATCCCTCATGAGAGATTACTATACAAGCTTGAACAGGTTACGATTATTAAGATTCTGGGTGGCTCAAGGGCAGAAGGCTATGATTAATGGATACTCTTCAGATTGGTGCAATGTAAGGAGTAGTGTGCCTCAAGGATCAGTTCTTGGAACACTGTTGTTCCTTATTTTCATAAATGAAATTGATGAAGGGATAAAAGGTGTTATGTCAAAATTTGCAGATGACAAAGATTGACATCGTCGTTAATGATCAGTGACAAGCAGTGCTATTCACTAAGTGAATTTAGTGAATAGCAACCCACAAACAAATTATACATTTGGTGGGGTTGAATTAAAAACAGTGCAAGAGGAAAGGGATCTGGGAATTACAATACAGGCAGATATGAAGTTTTCTGAACAGTGTAAACAGGCAGCCAGGAAAGCCCATGGTGTTCATCAATGATTTATCGAATGTTATCCTGTAGAGATAAAAAAAAAAAAAAGGTAAAGTGCAGCCATTATCAACCCACTGCAGGATGGAAGCCTCCTCAACAATTAATGCTGAGGGAAATGGACCACAATCTGCCACGCTGGTCCAGTGCGGGTTGGCAGATCGACCGTATTCAGCAGTCGGGCTTGAACCCCGGTCTAACTCAAAGAGCGTGTGCTACTGCACTCCCGCTCCTAACCACGAACATTATCCTGTAGAGATAGAGAGGTCATAATCCCACTATGTAAGGCAATTGTGAGACCACATTTGGAATACTGTGTTCAAGTATGGAGATCTCATCTGAAAAAGGCAGCTTCTTAAACGGGTCCAAAGAAGGGCAACTCGAATGGTGAGATCAGCAGATAGATGACTGTACGAGGAAAGACTGACTCAGAGCTTTGCAACTAGGCACCTCACAGAGGGAAGTTTCTTTTAGCCAGCAAGTTTTTAATCGCTGGAACAAGTTGCCCTTGCAGATAGTTGCAGCTGACAGTTTGAATAAATTCAAAGATCAACTGGATAGTTACCTGTGTGAGGAGGCATGCATATAATTTTTATTTTCTTATCTACTTGTGGTTTTGTTTTTGGTTTTTTTTTGCCAGTGAAGCAAAAATGTGTGGCTTCTTTGCACTATTTGGTGAATACTATTACTATCTCAGTGAACAGTGTTTCTGTGTAATTAAAATGTCAACATTTGATGACTTAAACAGCACTTCAAATTCAAATTATTTACTATGCTCCTAGCATTAGTGAATAAGTAAGCATATTAATAAGCCATTATTACAAAGATATAATACAATGAGGTACATATAAGCAGCCTACTGTTTTTACAGGAATGGGTACATTTAAATAGAAAGGGGTGCAAAGATATTTGCTGATGCTATGAGGCAGTGTTAGGTAGTTGGAAACCTGCTAGCTTGGGGGAGAGACACAGACTAACATTAACAACAGCTATAGGCAGGTGTAAGCAATTCTTGCATTGCTTCTATTGGACATGCAGCAGCCTAGAAAGTAAGGAAGTGTGCATTCCACATCCTGCTGTGGGTCATCACTGGTTATATTCTTGTGCTTCATGAAATTCCAGAATGGTTTAATATCTTTGTAAGTAATAATAATAATAAGAAGATTCTTTATTCAAAATTACACACATCCGACTGTACATAGATTGTGTACATAAATTGTACACAATAGTGATTCCTTACACAGAAAGCCAGAGGAATCTTACAATGCATTGTTTATACAGGTGATTTTTTTATTAGAAAAAAAAAAATAATAATAATAAATAACTAAATAATAATAAATAAATAAAAAATGAAAACAATAATCAAAACGTAATAATGAAATAGTAATCAAAACGAAAAAGAGCTACAAGTTGAGCAGAACATGAAATGACATCAGCTAACTAAGACCGGCACTTACATAACTGTCCTTTACAAACTGAAAGATAGCCAAGATGCCATCGTGATATGCCTTAGTCCACAGGTCGATGTCGAGGAAGTTCAGTGTTCAGAGTCACATTTGGGAAGTGTCTTGAAATTCTGTAACCTCTGCAGCCTTGAGCACAAGGGGGGGGGAGTACTGTGGAGATGTCTGCCTGGCAAAAGCCAACCAACCGTGTTCCAGATATTGATGCGATCATGCTTAGCTGAGCACAGATGAAGGAATGCATTTATTTTTAGCACATGGGTTCTGTGGACTGTGGGCGTGTATTGCAGGTTGGAGCAGAGTGCAGATTTAGATGTTGTGTGAATCTCGTGTAGATCTGGTGCGACCACAAGTTGGTCCACTTCAGCACCCAGAATTCAAGGCCCCATAGTTTCCTGAGGCTGGTGGGTGGTGCCGCCGACCAAACTTCCACGGCATAGGAGAGCACACCACAGAAGTAAGTTGCAAGGTATTATCATTAAATGATCATTTTAAAACTAAGCACAGGAGTTCTGAAAAACAATCACTTATATACTTATATGTGGCATATTAAGCATAGGCATTCTGAGGCTTTACTTAACAAGTAAGAAGTGCATTGAGGAAAAAAAAGCCCCCAATTTAGGACTAAATTTGAGAGTATAAATTCCAGAATTTTTGCACAGATCTATTTTCATTCCCCAGAAGGCTCTCAGGGCTTTGGGATACTGAGCTTGTATTTGTTTTTTATAGGTGAGGTTGGCATCAAGGATTACTCCTAGGAATTTGACACTGTCTGTGGGAGTTAGAACATTTCCTGCCAATTCTGGACGTAGAGAAGATGCAGTATCAACAGAAGTCATCTGACTTGGCGTAAAGATGAGATAGTTTGACTTCTCTGGATTAACTGATAGGCCAAAAAATCTGGCATACTTACAGAATGTATTTAGGCAGCTGTTTACAGATTAAGAGGAAGTTTGTCTTTCTTGTGTGTCACGAACATGGGGTTTGCATGGCAAGTAGCATACAATATCATCAGCATATGATAGGAACGCTGGAATTTGATCCATTAGTGGAACGAATATTGCTGCAAATAGCAATGCTGAGAGAGAATGACCTTGTGGGATCTCTACCTCGAAGCTGTAATGCCAATGCCTGTGAAGTGAAGCATATTATAGCAAATTATTGAGGATATCGAGCATATTTCCAGATATCCCATAGAATCTTTCAAGTAAGGTGAGAAGGGGTATGATTTGGACTGGGTCGAAAGCAGATTTCATGTCCAGAAAAATGGTGTGATCTTCATTGTCATTCCAGACGTGAAGTATTTTCTGTGATAAGGACTATAGGCAGGTTACAGTAGATCTATTAGGCATGGCATAATGGGTAGGTTCGGGCCTATGTGCAAAGATTGTGAGTGCTACATCATTATAGATGCACTTTTCGAGGCATTTCAGGAAGGGAGAGGCAATTGATATTGGCCTGAAGTCAGCCGGTGTTTTCGCATGTGGCTTCTTCGGAACTGCCACAACTCTGTACGACAACCAGCTTGAAGGCACCTGTGCATATTTGAGTACTTTGTTGTAGTATGTAGAGTTGAGTGAGCTCTTTGCTGATGAAATAAGAAGCAATTTTTAGACTAAAAAGAGGTACTGCGGCAATTCCTGTGGTGGACTTGTCAGGTAGTGAATTTATTATTTTTATTAGCTGTTCTTCGGGAATTTCTGTATTACTAGTAGGTGAAGGAGCGTTAAGCACTTCGTTCCAAGGATATGCTTCGGACACACGGTAATCTCATTTAAAATGCAGCCCATGCTCACACCATTCCCGGACATCCAAAGACAGAAGGGTGCAAGTATGACTTGTAGATCACACACGTTTTCCCCTGGATATTTCGTTTTCCTGGATTTGTTTTAATTACTATTTCAGTATTACATTGATTATTAATTTCATTTTTTATTTATTTATTATTATTATTTTTTTTTTTTTCCTATTAAAAAAATCACCTGTAAAAACAACGTATAAGATTCCTCTGGCTTTCTGTGTAAGGAATCATTATTGTGTACCAATTTATGTTAATAAAGAATATTATTATTATTATTATCATGGAACAAGTAAAATACATGGGCTGTGTTGGTAACCCTAACACAGACCATGTACCAAAGAGCAAAAATAGTTGCATATATGCTTATCAAAAGAGGAAGAAAGTACAAATGCAGGGATATCAGAGACATAAGAAAAGCTGAATTTGAATATGATCAGTATGATGTATATAGGAGGGGGAGTAGGAGAGGAGATTTGCTGGTAGTTAAGAAATATACAGAATTTAAGGCAGTGCACCCAGCTGACATGGGTGCACTACCTTAAATTAGCATCACATGATATGACGTATGTACCGGGAAAGCAAAAATGAGAGGAGTATGTCGACTAGAACTTGTGGGTTCTTCCCTCACATAGTAGCAGAAATTTTCTGGATTTATTAAATGATTGCTTTGTATAGTAGCATGTTAGAGAGGCATAATTAGGGAAAAAAAAAAAACCTTGATCTAATTACCAACAATGGCTCTTCATACATTAAAGATATAGATAAGGAACCACTAGGTGGCAGTGATCATAATATATCAAATGGGATCTACTTAAACATATAATTACTGTTTGTTTTTATAAAGGATATATAGGGGTCTTATACAGTTTAATTTTTTTCAGTAATAACAAACCAGGGAAGTAATCAAATAAATAATAAAGAAGCTTTTTTTTGTTGTTGTTAAAAATATTTAAAGTTTAGACCTAAATGGATATCAGATGACTGCTGGCAAAGAAGAAAAATGCTTCAAATGCTTATAAATTATTGGAGGACTTAGCAATCAAGTCACTAAAGGAATTGAGGCAAGCTAAGGCAGATTATGATAAATCCTTGGATAAGAATGCACAAGAATTCTTTGCTTATGTTAACACTAGAAGGAAAGGGATGAATCATATTGGCCATATAGATGGGGTTCGAGCCCATGACCACCAAATACAGAGGATGCGGAAAGATCAGGGAATGACCACTGCATATCCCTGGAGCAATATGGCCTTAGTTGCTAATGCTCCTAAAAACCAAATAACAAACAAACAAACTGATGATCCTTTTCAGCTTGCTAACAAACAATAAATATTTTGCACCTACATTTACCTCTGAAGAAATTTTTAGGAATGGGAATACCAGAAGTAAACAAAATTATAACTGGAAGCTAAATAATTTTGTGATAACTGAGAAGAAAATGGAAGAGAAATTATTGAAGCCAGAAGTAAATAAGACACCTGGCAATGACAACCTATTAAATTATATTAAAAGAGGCAGCAAAAGAATGGCAAACCTTTAGACATAATTATGAGAGCATCCTTATATTTAGGGAAGGTCTCTATAATTGCAGGTGTATAAATGTCTCTCCTATTCAGAAAGGGAGATCAAAGGGCAAACTGGGTAATTATAGACCTATAAGCTTGACCTCTGTTCCAAGAAAAATAAGTCAGTAGTTAAAGAGGAATTGCAGAATAAACTTGACAGGAATGTGGTTATATAGAAAATACAACATGGAATTTGTTAAGGAGAAATCTTGTCTGACATCAACTATTATGACTGCATCATAGTAACCAATGTCAGACAAGACTGCAATTGACTGGATGAAAAAAATAATTTTGACACCATATACTTTGATTTCAGTAAAACATTCCACAAGAAACACTGCTATATAAACTGGAGTGGTGTGGCATTATGGGAAAGTTACTGCCATAGATAAAGGATGGTTTAGTTGCAGAAGACAGGGTGGTAATGGGAACTACTCTTCTTGGACTGTTTTTAGTGGCATCCCTTTGGGTTCAGTGCTGGGACCCTTACTGTTTTCAATATTTATTAAAACATATCAAGCTTACTGTCTAAGTTTGCAGAAGATACCAGGGTTGACAGGGTGGTTAACAGGCCCTGGACGGAACTAAGGGTGCACAAGTGAGGCACTTGCCACAGGTGCCACCTAAAATTGGTGCTGCTAGATGCACTACTGCATATATATGCGTGTTAAGATATGATACGAATTAGGCACCACAAAAACTAGCACCAGCCCTGGTGGTTAATGACAGAGAATCAAGGTGTAGTACTGCAACAAGACCTAGAAAAAATTAAATGGTCAGAAAAGGAAGTTTTCAATGCAGCAAAAGCTAAAAATTGAATTTTATAATCAAAACAAATACAGCATCTAATATGTGTCACACAAGTAGGTGTGTTCCATTTAGGGGCACAAGGAACTTCAAAACCATTCTGAAGTGAAACAACCTCACCCTTGTGGATAATTACCATTATAATCATGTAAAAAAAAAAATCAAAATTACAATATATATATATATATATATATATAAATAAATAAAAATGTGATAACCTTACCTTACATTATTTCCAACAATTTCTAAGACAAGTGACTGGATATCATTATCGGTGATCCTTTTGATATGTCCATTCCTTACCTAAGAAGCACTTCATTCATTAAACAATAATGAAAAATGCTTAATGCTCAAAATGTTATTACATGACAAAATATGGCTAAACAAAATATGAGACAAAGTTTATTCTTTTAATTTCTTCTCATAAGTT
Organism: Mastigoproctus giganteus; assembly: GCF_048544385.1. NCBI lineage: Eukaryota > Metazoa > Arthropoda > Arachnida > Uropygi > Thelyphonidae > Mastigoproctus > Mastigoproctus giganteus. The sequence goes on from NC_143584.1 coordinate 2,047,442, forward strand.
ATAAATACGGGATTATTATAAAGTACCCACATTCAGAGCTGCCTGGAGTGATGTCTAATGATTACAGTTAAATGAAATTTGATGAAGGTATAGTTCAAATGCAGAAGAGAATGACAGAAAAAGATTAGTTCTGATATTCCCACCAGGAGCAGAAATAAGGTTGTCTTGAGAGGAATGAAAAAACATGTTGTCAGCACATGCATGTTAGACAGCATCTTTCTGCAGCTAAAAGGGCAGCTTCTTTGGTGTGACAAGAGCATACCGAACTGTGTCAAGCAATGCTCTGCAGATTCTGTCAGGTGAAGTACCGATAGATTTGGAGACAGTATTGTCTGAAATAAAGAACAAAAGGAAATTGTCCCACAAAGATTTTCTGTGAGACAATCAGAGATAAAATCTTGCCTGGAGATAGGAAGGGCATATAGCAAGAGTGATCAGAATAAGGAATGAGCTGTATCAAATTTGGCAGAGATACGGATTGTTCAAACATCGGGAGTCATTCGCCCAACGTCTGAACATCTCCATCTCAGACATCAGGAGATGCTCATGTCAGAGCATCTCCTGGTTCCAAATGCACTGACAATGAGGCAGAATATGAATTGGCCAATTATATAATTGCTTCACTATATGGTCCTTATTGGGCACAGTTTGAAAAAGCAATTATATAAATTACAAATAGAACAAGACTCTTATTAAGTTGCAGGGAGCCAGAAACCTCGCTTCATACATAGGTGGACTGCCCTTGTTATGAGAGGCACAGAGCTGAAATGTTTAGCCAAGTAGGAATTATGGTTGAAGATGAATTGTCGAGGCTTTTTGAGGCAAGGGATTATGAGATATTTATATGTTTCGTAACTGAAACTTCTAAAATTAGAAATGCAAATAGATGATGTATAGCATATACAATGTTGTAAATAGATTTATAAATAATTATAGCGTATACAGTTTTTATGTGTATATAGGCTTTTAAGTGAAAATAATCCACCCAGTATTCGTATATAGTAATAGTATTTGAGTTTAAATTCTGTTTTAGAATGGCAAATGCATGGCTATGTTTCGTCAATGTTAAGTCTAGATAGTAGAAGACCCACCTCCCCATGGTATGGGGTAATAACCACCCCACTACAGCTGAATTTTCAGTTTATGGTGAGGGCTAAGTGGTCTGAGCAAAATAAATGTAAATTTTAAATTTTATGTATTTTCACATTGATGAGCAGTAGCTCAGAAAACGCTTACGTGTAAATGATAATGATCATCATCATCATCATTCCTCACCAGGAGCAGAAATGAGGTTGTCTTGAGAGGATTGAAAAAATGTGTTGCAATAGAATGTCATTAACAAAACCTGTTAAATGTGCAAATTGATAAAGAATACTTTTGATGGCTGGTCACCACAGGGTAAGTGATGCTATTTTTCAGTCCAGTGCAAGTATGGATCATATCACAGTAAACCAAGATCTTTTAAATGTTCAGCCAGAAATTAGAGAAGACTGATGAACAGGACACAATTACTGATTAATGAGTCATGATTAACTAAGATTGACTGACCATTCAGTCACAGCACTCTGGACATCTCTGAATGGGTATACTTTAATTATAATTACCTTGCATACTAAATTTTGACTGCAGTTCACACAATGAAGAATTTATATTTGAAGTGTAAAACAAATTAATACTCTGCCTTTCTACACACAAAGTTGTTCTGATGGTTTGGTGATGCATGTTTTTTTTTTTCTTTTTTTAACTAAACATCTTTAATACTGAATCTGTTCAATTTCATGCAGATAGCATGTTAACTATTAAATTAAATTATTTAGCAAAGCTTCTTTATTTGTAACTTACATCTCCAGCATCTGCTGAGTTTAAATGGAATGCACAGAAAAAGAATCATTTAAAAAATAATGAAAAAAGGACATCACCTGGTAAAATCGCTTAGTAATTTTCACGTCTGTCCTTATCATTTCTTGGTATTTTTAGCTAACAATCCATGAAAGAGGGGAACTATTCAATTCTTACAAGGACGGTTAATTGTTAATTTTATTCTTTGCCCATGCATTCCATTTACACTCAGCAAATGTTGAAGAATAAAAAACATTTGCTGAAATATTAGCATTAGCAGAGACTTCTGCAGCATCAACCAAAAAAAAAAATTCCCATTTCACCTATTCATTCAGTCCAAAAGTTTGTCCAGCTCGTTCTTGAATTTATTTAAGCTATCAACTTCCACAATCACAGAAGTTTGTTCCAGCAATCAACTATCTGCTGGCTAAAGACAAATTTCTGCACATCCACTCTGCAACTGTCTTTCCTCAATTTGAATTTATGCCCCTTCAAGTGTGTAACCTGAGCAAGGGGAAGAATCCCATCAGCATTGAGCTTGCTCAAACTATTCAAAGCCTTATACACCTCAATCATATTAATGGAGGCTGCAAAGAAAGTAAGCAAACCTGTTGCCATAATTATGAGAGCATCCTACGACATATGGCAGTTCCCACAGTCTAGAGATATGCAAATGTATCCCCAATTCACAAATGGGGATCAAAGGGTGACATGAGTAATTACAGACCTGTTACTTTAACTTCAGTTCCAGGGAAAATAATGGAGTCACTGGTTTTGTCACTAGCAGGATCATCTAGACCAGCGTTTCCCAAATGGGGTCCACATGGATCCCAGGGGTCCAAAGAAGCTTTTAGGGAGTCCACAAGAAAAAAAAAAATTGTATTTTGGGGGTCCATAATATGAGCTAAGGGGTTCATGATAAAATATTATAAATAAAATAATTTGTTAAATAAAAATAATAATAATAAAATAAACTAATGTCATAGAAAAGTCCAGAAATTCGCAGTTAGATGCTCGTATTTCTGGAACCTTCTTTAGTTGACGCAAAAAAAAATTTCTTTCCATAGAAAATTCTCGAAGAAGAAAACATTATTTAAGCACCGACTAATCTAAAAAGAGTCAGTCATTTCATTCTATAGTGAGTAATCGGCATCGTCGTGGTGAAATCTATTGTTTGTGTTATTGAATGTTATTGTTCTAGTGAACTATATTTCCATTAGTACCTACAAGCATTTCCAACATTAAATATTTGAGGTTAATAATATTATTATTGTTTTCAGATTATCCATGGCTCATGCAAAGAAGAAAACAAGACAATATTTGACTGAATATCTGTGGTATGGTTTTATTCAATCACCAGAGAATATCACAAAACCAATGTGTCTTATATGTATGACTGTGCTGTCTAATGATAGCATGAAGCCAAGTAAGCTTCGTCACCATTTGGAGACAAGGCACAGCGAAAAGAAAAATAAATCAGTGGAGTATTTCCGAAAACTAAGAGACAATTTTCAAGGAAGAAACAAATTGGATCAGATTTTAAGTAAACAAGCAAGCAATAAAGATAGCGATTTATTAGCATCATATGAAATCAGCAAAATAATAGCAAAATCTGGAAAGCCACATAGCACTGGTGAAACTGTCATCTTGCCTTCGATATCAGTTGTAATTTCAACAATGTTAAACAAAAATGCACGTGAAATTAACAATAACCTTCCTTTGAGCAATAACACAATATCCAGACACATTGATGAAATGTCTGAATATGCAGAAAATCAACTTATTGCTCAATTACGAGTGAAACAGTTTGCAATGCAACTCAATGAATCAACTTTGATGGGCAATGAAGCACTTTTATTGACATATGTAAGATGTATGGATGATAATCAACTCAGAGAGAAAATGCTTTCTGCAAGATTCCTCAAAACAGATACTAAAGTTGAAACAATATTTAAGGAAGTCCAGTCTTATTTTAGAGAAAAAAATATTCCACTCAAAAATTTAATGGCTTGTGCTACTGATGGCGCTCCTTTCATGGTCGGTAGGTACAGAGGGTTTATCACTCATTTAAAAAATGCATTGCCAAAAGTATTTTGCATACATTGCGTGATTCACCTCCAACATCTGGTGACGAAGAGATTGAGTGGACATCTTCATGAAGCCTTAACTCTTGTAATAAAAGCTGTCAACCTCATTAAGGTTAATGCTCTTCAAGACCATCTCTTTCGCAAATTTTGTGATGAAAATGAAGGATTTGACTGTCTTGTACTGCATACAAAGGTGCGATGGTTGTCTAAAGGCAATTGTCTTCGTCGCCCTTTGGGGCAGTATTGTATCATTTCTAAACGAAAAGGAGATTGGAAAACAGTTGGTTGCCATGAAAACAGACATATTTTACCTCTCAGATGTGTTTGAAAAACTGAATTCTCTTAATAAGCTGCAGCAAGGACATAATTGTGATTTAATATCTAGCAAAGAAGCCATTAATGCATTCCTAGGAATGCTCAAATTGTACAGTCTTAATATCTCACGCCGTGCATTTGACCAGTTTTCAAACCTTGCTTCAGTTAGCAGTGATTTAAAAGATGATGATTGTGTTGTGTATGTTGATCATTTAAAAAAAAAATTTATGAAGACATGCAAGTTCGGTTCAAGGACATTTGAGGTAAATGTTGCTGATGTCGAAATTGATTTACAAGAGGAACTTGTTGAATTGCGGTCTGATGAGACAGTCCGAAGTCTATTCAAAAAAGGAAAGCATGATGTATGGAAGAATAGTGACACTGCATGTAAATATCCGCTTTTATGGGAGAAAGCTAAAATGTATGTGATTGTTTTCCCATCATCTTATCTTGTGGAATCTGGCTTTAGTCATGTAACACAGTTGTTAACAAAAAATCGTAATCGACTTGATATAGTAAAAAGAGGTGATCTTCGTCTGACTCTCATAAAATTGGAGCCAGATATTAAAATGCTAATATCAAAACATCAGCCACAAGGATCTCATTAGTAGGGCCTATTTAATGGGATCCTATTTAAATAGCCTTAGGAATAAATTTATATATGTTGTTTGAAATAGTATTTTTTTTTTTTACTAATTTTGTCATTACAAGTAAAAATGTTTCAGTTTTATCAATTAAAATTTTCAAAATTTGTAATTTACATTTTTTATATTATATTGGAATTGTTTAATTATTAGCTTTTACTAACCTACAAATAAATATTTCATTTAGGAATATTGCATATGCGTATATGGGGGTCCACATACGTAAAATTGGGACTCAGGGGGTCCACAAGCAAAAAAAAGGTTGGGAACCCTTGATCTAGACAAAAGACTGCAGTAATAATTCAGACACAGCATGGGTTTGTTAAGGGGACATCTTGTCTGACCAATCTGATTGGATACTATGATGTGGATGCAAAAAATAATTTTGATATCATCTACTTGGATTTCAGGAAAGCTTTTGATACTTTTGCACATGGAAGACTACTGTACAATTTTCAGGAAAGCTTTTAATACTGTTGCACATGGAAGACTACTGTACAAATTGGAGCAGTATGGCATTAAGGGCAAGTTGCTACAATGGATAAAAGGATGGTTGAGTAGGGGAAGCCAGAGTGGTAATCAATGGACACTGCTGTTATTGGACTAATGTTATTAGTGGAGTCACCCAGGGTTCCTATCACCAATCTTGTTGAAATTCTCTGTACTCGTTCCAGTAGCTCTGCATCCTTCCTAAAACAAGGTCTCCAGGCCTGTATGCAGTACTCAATGTGTGGTCTGCCCACTGCCTAATACAATGGGATGATCACCTTCATATGGTGAAGGTGATCATCCCTTTGTGGTGAAGGTGAAAAACCCTTTGTGGCAATGGGAAATTGTGGGAGCAAAGTTGAAAAATATGTAATTAATGATATTTAAATTTTGCAAGATTATTTAATGAAAAAACTTTCAAGCCTACAGGCCAGTAAGGCTCCTGGAGTTGATGGAATATACCCTATAATCTTAAGGGAGGCGGCAAGTGAGTGCATTGAACCATTGAGGCTAATTATGTGAGCATCACTAGACTCTGGGGAGATTCCCGTGGATTGGAAAAGTGTCAATGTATCTCCCATACATAAGGGTGGCTCTAAGAGTGAAATGGGAAATTATCGACTGTCAGTCTGACTTCAGTGGTAGAGAAAATCATGGAGGCAATGATCAAGGGTGGAATTCAGGATCATTTGGATAGAATTGAAATTCTCAAGGATACTCTTTCCCTTTCTTTCTTTCTTACTTTCCCTTTACAAGTATGGTTTTGTAAAGGGAAAATCATGTTTAACAAATCTGGTTTGCTATTTTGAAAGGGTCACTCACAAGCTGGATTTAGGGAATAATTTCGACATTGTTTATTTAGATTTCAGCAAAGCTTTTGACTCAGTCCCACATAAGCAGTTCCTTTATAAGCTGGAACAGGTTGGAATCACTGGGAAAATCCTTAGATGGATAGCAGAATGCTTCAGGGCAGGAGGCAGAGGGTTGTGGTAAATGGCTATTCGTCAAATTGGGTTGATGTAAGAAGTGGTGTTCCCCAAGGATCAGTATTAGGACCACTGTTGTTTATAATTTTCATAAACGACATCGATGAAGGGATAGAGGGCGTGATGTCTAAATTTGCATATGATGTTAAAATTGGTAGAGTAGTTAATGATCACTGTCAAGCTGAGCTTCTTCAGAGAGACCTAGATAGACTTCACGATTGGTCAGAAAAATGGCAGCTATGCTTTAATCCAACAAAGTGTAAGGTATTACACCTGGGAAACAGTAATCCCAAAATAACTTATTCACTTGGTGGAGTTCAACTAAACTCAGTACTGGAGGAAAGGGACTTGGGTGTTACGATACAGTCAGACATGAAATTTTCTGAGCATTGTAAACAGGTTGCAAGGAAGGCCCATGGTGTCCTATCGATGATCTATCGAACTTTTGCAAGTAGAGATAGGGACGTGATAATCCCATTATATAAGGCTTTTGTTAGGCCACACTTGGAATACTGTGTTCAAGTATGGAGACTGCACCTAAAGAAAGACATCGAGCTTCTCGAAAGCGCACAAAGACGGGTAACTCGCCTGGTGAGATCGGCAAAAGGGCGTCCTTATGAAGAAAGACTTCGAATATGTGGGTTGCAGAGTTTGGAAACTAGACACCTTAGAGGAGAATTGATTGAGGTGTTTAAGGCTCTGAGAGGCATCAGTAAAATGAATGAGGATAAAATTTTCAAGATTATAAATGATGCTAGAACTAGGGGACATAAATTCAAGTTATGGGGGGAAATGTTTAGATTGGACTGCAGGAAGTTTTATTTTAGCCAGCGAGTTATAAATTACTGGAATAAGTTGCCTACATGGGTGGTAGAGGCTGACAGTTTGGGGAAATTCAAAGGTCATCTGGATAGTACCTTCGGGTCAGGGAAGCACATAGGATGATAGGATTAATTTCCTTTTTTTATTAATTATTATTATTTATTTTATTTTTATTATCATTGTTTTTTTATTCTAGGGGTTTTTTTTTTTTTTTTTTTTTGGCTGGTGCAGCATAAGCCATAGGCTTTCTTGCACCATGCGGCCATTACTAATACTAATATCTGGAGGTGATTATCCCATTACAGGTCTGGAGGCCTCATTTTAGGAAGGATGTAGATTTGCTTGATCATGTACAGAGAAGGGCAACAAGATTGGTGAAGGGATCCTCTTACCAAGAGAGGCTTAAGTTCTGCAAATTGCAGCAGCTGGAGACTAGGCATGATCATGTACAGAGAAGGGCAACAAGATTGGTGAAGGGATCCTCTTACCAAGAGAGGCTTAAGTTCTGCAAATTGCAGCGGCTGGAGACTAGGCACCTGCGAGGTTTTCATTTTTTTTTTTTTTTTTTTTTGTAGTTGTTGGCACATAGGCTTCTGTGGCCATAATGCATCTCCCAAGGTTTCTGCAGTACTTTGATCCAAGCCCGAGGCGGGAATCGAACCCACGACCTTTGGGTTGCCAGGCAGGCACTTTACCCACCCAGCTAGCCCGGTCGGCACCTGCGAGGTGATCTGATTGAGGTGTACATGGTCTTGAATGGGTGGAGCACGTTGAATTCTGATGGGATTCTTCCACTTGTTCAGATTACAAACATAAGGGGGCATAAATTCAAATTGAGGAAAGACAGCTATAGAATAGATGTGCTGAAATTTGCCTTTAGCCAGCGGGTGGTTAATTGCTGGAACAAACTTCCATCTGTCATTGTGGAAGTTGATAGGTTAAATAAATTTAAGGAGGAACTGGACAAACATTTAGAGGGAATGATTGTGCAATTTTTTTTAAAGATCCCATGAGCTGCTCTGGCAGCCTGTCTGCACTGCTCAGAAAACTTCATATCTGATTGCACAATTACACCCCCCACGTCTCTCAGGGTTTTCCAGTATCCTGAGTGTAGTACTGCACAGTTTGTACATTACTCTGGGGTTACTGTTACCCATATGCAGTATTTGCATTTGTCAATGTTAAACTTTAGTGGATGCCTTCCAGTATATCTGCCCAACTTTTCTACGTACTGTTGCAGCAGCATACTGTCATTAACAAACTAGCTAACCTTCGTATCATCTGAAAACTTGTATACAGTAAACCCCGCTATGCGCGGGGGTTACGTTCCTGAGAAATTCCGCAAATACTGAGTTATGGCGCCCATGGTAATAAAAGGGTTCCGTTCCAAAGTATGAAATATATAACAAAAATTAGTCTAAAATTTTGTCTGTACGTATTATGTGTATTTACCTACATAATATGACTATGTACATAGACAAATGTAGAGGGTACATAGAAAAATACAAGCATAAGGCATCGAAATGAAAATAAGAAACAATTTATTAAATGTAATACTGTACATATTTATTCCTTTCAAAAAGAAACCTTTCAAAAACATATCAAGAACATGGGTTGCTGGGCGAAAAATAACTCATAATCGAAGTTTGTTTCTTCATTTTTTTTATTGAGCTCCTTTTGAATTTCCCCGTAAGGCAAGAGTAATTGTTCTAGGTCTCGTTTAAACTTGATGCTTCTTTCCAAATTAGGATCCGTTTCCACCACCTTTTCTGAAAGTTGTATAGAGAGGCTAAAGATTTCCTTTAATGACTTACTATTTAACTCTGGTCTAACAACGTTGAGATCTTCCTCCTCGGGATCATTTTGGTTTTCATTTGACCTTGTTACTAATTCATCCAACTCTGCTATTGTAATTTCATCTGCATGAGTCTCAATAAGTTCCTGAATGTCTGTTGCATCGATGTTTTCAAAGCCCCCGTCTTCTATTCCCTGTGCGATTTCTACAATATAGGCAACCAGTTTATTGACATTAGGGATTGTTTTAGCAACAACCACTTCTGGCCACAATTTTCGCCAACACGCGTTAATTGTAGATGCACTTATCTCATCAACTGATGTCTTGATGTTGATCAGGCAATCTGCAATGTTATAATTTTTCCAACTTTGGCTTACAGTTAAGTCTGACTCCCTTTCCATTTTTTCAATTAAGCCAGTAAAAGTTCTCCTAACATAGTAGGACTTAAACGCAGAAATCACACCTTGGTCTAGCGGTTGTAAAAGTTATGTGGTGTTGGGTGGCAAAAACACAATTTCAATGTTTGGGTGGTCAAATTCTAGACTGCTTGAATGTCCTGGCACGTTATCAATAAGAAGAACTTTGAAAGGCAAAGATTTTGAAGCTAAGTAACTTTCCACCTCTTGCACAAAGCTATCATTAAACCACTCTCTAAAAAGCGTAGTTGTTACCCAGGCTTTTTTATTGGATTTCGAATAAACTGGAAGATGACCTTTATTCTTTTCCTTCAAAGCACGTGGATTCTGTGATTTATACACGAGCATCGGTTTGATCATGTGTCCACTAGCGTTTGCAAAAAACAAAAGAGTAAGCCTATCTTTGGAAGCTTTGAATCCAGGAGCAGATTTTTCATTTTGTGTTAAGTATGTTCTGGCTGGCATTCTCTTCCAAAACAACCCAGTTTCGTCTGCATTGAACACCTGTTCGGGAACATATCCTTTGTCTGTAATTAATTTTTTTAGTTCAGTCGGGAAACTTTCTGCAGCCACGAAATCCGCTGATGCAGACTCGCCTACCAGTTTCACATTATGAAGGCCATATCGATTTTTAAATCTTTCAAACCAGCACTTGCTGGCTAAAAAACTTATCCCGCCAGTGCTATCACCAGTTTCACTAAAAGGTTGATAAAGGTGTTTTGCCTTTTCACGAATGATGAATGAACTTAACGGAATTTTATTTTGAGTTCGGTTTTCTATCCACAGATTTAAAGCCTTTTCCATTTTTTCTAATTTCACGTCATGAGTTACAGAGCAAATTTTTGATGCAATTAGCGTGTTTTCACAGACACTACGGCGGATTTTTTCTTCTGATTTCTTGATTGATCATACCGTTGACTCATTGATTTTATAATGTTTTGCCACTGAGGAGACACTTTCACCATTACAAATTTTATCTAACAATTCAGTTTTACTCGCTAATGTCATCACCTTCTTTGATCTTTTCACAATTCCCTTTTTATTCGCGGCCATATTTTTGTAGGATTAGAAAAGAACTTGTCCAAAATAAAGTCACTTTCTTTTAACTTTAACACGCCCGAAAAAGTCTGTTTACATCAACACACTGCAAAATGGTAGATTTTTCACTTTTGTAAACGTATCAATTAAAAGCAAGAGATGAAACCTTCTATGACAAGCGCATTACACATACTGAACAAGGATTAGCTTGAAACATCCGCGCTCGTGATTTTGTCAGCCCCCATCCATTGAGCGCAGGACACTTCCTTTTTACACCTTTTAAGTTATTTTTACTCATTTTTAGAGAATAAAGTACAATTACAAAATGAGGAGGCACACTTGATACACATAAAGCTGTGAGCGTGTAGCAACTGAATAAACAACACCATAAAGGCAGAGACAACTCTATTAATACCTCACTAGCTCACATTTTACATTTCTGGGGGTTACTACCAAAAAACAATAAAAACAATTTCCAGTTGCGTTCCTGCTAGTGGAATCTGTTATAAACTGGTAGTGAACTCTATCTAATTGCATTTGCGATAATACCGATAGCTGGAATTGTGTTGGTTTTTAAGTTATTATGGTGAAATGTGTTTCCCCTTCACTGCTATAAAAAAATAAATACATTTTCAGAATCTTCTCTTCATTCCTATCGTGTTGCGTTCAGTTGGGGTGATTCCGTGTTCAACTGCCATTTCTTGTAAACACAAAGGCGAATCGTGCATATGCGAATTCAGTTCGTGTTATATAATATATCGTTCCCCTATTTATAAATCGTGTAAGATTGAATTCGTGTAGTGTAAACACGTGTTATACGACGACTGACTGTACTACTCTGTGGACTGGGCAAAATGATTTTAGCCACACCCATGTTTTTTTCATGGCGGAAAATGTTCACGGCGCTTTAAAATTCACATATTTTTAGGTTTAAATCAGCGACCGCAAATAGCGAGGGTTTACTGTATTTAGCTTGATGTACCTTCCATCAATATCATTGATAAATACAGAAAACAACAATCGGCCTGACACCAAACCCTAAGGGAATCCACTAATAACATTAGTCCACAAAGAGCAATGTCCATTCATTACCACTCTGTCTTCTCCCACTCAGCTGCCTCCGTAGCCTAGTGGTCAGGAGCGGGAGTGCAGTAGCACACGCTCTTTGAGTAGACCAGGGTTCAAGCCCCTGACTGCTGAATACGGTCGATCTGCCAACATGCACTGGACCAGCGTGGCAGATTATGGTCCATTTCCCTCAGCATGAATTGTTGAGGAGGCTTCCATCCTGCAGTGGGTTGATAATGGCTGCACTTTACCTTTTTTTTTTCTCCCACTCAACGATCCCTTTAGCCACAGCAGCAACAACTTCCCTTGATGCCATACTGCTCCAATTTGTACAGCAGTGTCCCGTGTGCAACAAAATATTTGTATCAAAAGCTTTCCTGAAATCAAAGTATATGATATCAAAATTATTTTTTGCATCTAGTTCCTTTGTGACCACATCATAGTATCTAATCAAACCTGTCAGGAAATGTTTCCCCTTAACACACCAATGCTGTGTCTGAACTATAAATGCAGTGTTGTCTAGATGATTCTACAATGCTTCTTTAACCAGTGATTTCATTATTTTCTGAAGTTAAGCTAACAAGTTTAACTTCAGAACAGGTTAAACTAACAAGTCTGTAATTACTTGTGTCACCATTTGATCTCCCTTTGTGAATTGGGGATACGTTTGCACATCTCCATTCCCTGGGGACCACCTCTGAATCCAAGGATTCTCTCATATTATGGCTAAGAGTTTGCTTAATTCCTCTGCTGCCTCCATTAACATAACTGCATAGATCCCATCCACCCCAGGTGCCTTTCTTATGTTTCAATTCAACAATTTCTCCTCCACTTTGCTCTCAGTTATTATAAAATCATTTAGCTCCCTGTTAGAGTTTAGTAAGCTTCTGTCCTCCACTTCCCTACAGAATTCCTCATGTGTAAATGTAGATGCAAAGTAATCGTTCAGTTTGTCAGCTATCTGAGTAGGATCATCAAAACATCGATATCAAGTGGACCAATCTGATTCATCCCCTTCCTTTTAGAGTTTATATAAGTAAAGAAGTCTGTGCTGTTTTTCTTTGCATCCTTTGCCAAAGATTTTTCTTAATCTGCTTTTGCTTGCTTAACCACCTTTAACTTGATTACAGACTAGCTTATATCTACCACAGGCTTCTGTGTCACCTGATAATTTATATGCATCCCATGCATTTTTCTTCTCTTCCACGAGTCATTTCATCTAACATTCATTTAGGCCAAGCCTAGTAGCTTCCAAGATTATTTCCTTGAATGCTTCCCATTTTGAATTTTCTGTTGGTAATATCATCAGTTGGTCCCACTGTATAGAAATTTAAAAACTGCCTGAGACCACCATAGTTACCTTTACGAAGGCAAAAACCCTTCCCTTTACCCCTGATGGTAATTATATCTTTATTATATCCCATATCACTACACTGTGATCACTGCCACCTAGTGGTTCCTTTATCTGTAGATTCTTAATGCATGAATAATCACTGCTGATAATCAGATCAATGGTATTATTCCCTCTGTTTGATTAGATTTTAGCCTTAGATTTTGTTTCTTAACTAACAGCATAACCCCTCCTATCCTACCCACATTATACTCCCCCAAATTCAAATTCTGCATTCCTTATATCTGTGTGATACCACGTCTCTGATATCCCAACATCATTCACCTTTGATGTCTTCACCAGCAATTCAAATTCATCAAATTTATTTACTATACTCCTAGCACTGGTTTACGTGCAAGTACACATTCACCTATTCTAACTCTTACCCTAACACAGCCCATGTATTTATTTATTCAATGATGACTCCCAGCAGTCCTTGAAATCCCTAGGCACCAAGCTTTCCACTGCTGCTTATTCCAATAGAAGCAGTGCAAGAATCACTTTCAGTATCACTCCCGCCCACCTAACAGTGCCTTAAAAACATCAGAAAATATTCTTGCACCATTTCTATTTAAGTGCATCCCATCCCTGTAGAAGCAGTTTCTCCTGTTAACAAGCATCTACCACTCTGAGAAAAATTCTACCCAATGAGCCTTGCACAATCTCTCCAGGGACAAATTGACTGACAAGGCTGTCATCATATACTCTCTCCTATCATGTCTGAGCAAAATTACACACACTTTCAAATTTAACTCTCGACTTTTTTTTGAACATTGACCTGTACTTGTTAAATAATTCCGCAGATCTACTCAATGTCATTAGTGCAACATCCAATTTATATCAAAATTTACGTAAATGGTATGCTGCATTTTAAATTAACAGACCATTAAATAATGTTTTAGGAGAAGGATGCAATAATGATTGCTCAATGAATTAATTAAATATGAATAACACTAACCAAACCACTTGAATTGTTGTTATCAAGTGAATATTATTATGTAAACAGTATTACCTAACATATGTTAACTCCCACACCTCATTCATTTCACAAATATACCATGGCCTCAGTTCCAATCTCAATGATGTCCATTTTCCATTGCAGTCTGCCAAGCCCCACATACTAATTCTGACTGAATCCTGATTATGTTGGTTCAACCACAGCTTATCTCAGTTGTCGGAATTATTCCTGTATGATTCCTTTCACTTCAAAGGTCGTACTTATGCATATGTCCTTTCTCATATTTCCTGTCAGAGACTTAGTAATCTGGAATCTCTTTTCTTTGCTAGCTTAAAATCTTGCTACCACATATCCTTGGATTCAGGGGAGGTCCCTATGGACTGGAGATATGCGAATGTATCCACAATTCATAAAGCAGGGTCAAAAGGCGACATGGGTAATTACAGATCTGTCAGCTTAACATCTATTCCAGGGAAAATAATGGAGTAGCTGGCTAAAGAAACATTGCAGGATCATCTAGACAAGACTGCAGTAATAACTCAGACACAGCATGGGTTTGTTAAGGGAAATCTTATCTGATCAATTTTATTGGATACTATGATGTGGTGACAAAGGAACTGGATGCAAAAAATAATTCTGATATCATATACTTGGATTTCAGGAAGGCTTTTGACATTGCTGCACATAAAAGACTGGTGTACAAACTGGAGCAATGTGGCATTAAGGGCAAGTTACTGCAATGGATAAAGGGTTGGTTAGGTGGAAGACAGACTGGTCACCAATGAGCACTGCTCTTCGTGGAGTTCCCCAGGGTTCAGTGCTGGGGACCATTGTTGTTTTCAATACTGATCAATGATATTGATGATCAGGCTTAATGTCTAAATTTGCAGATGATACAAAATTTGGCAGGTTGGTTAATGATAGTCATCTGGGTGAGCAACTGCAACAAGATATCAGAAAATTGCATCAATAGGTTGAGAAATGGCAGTTGCAGTTTAACATTGACAAATGCAAGATACTGCATTTGGATAGTAGTAATCTCAGAGTAACTTATCAACTGTGTGGTTGTACAACTCAGGTTAGTAGATAATGAAAAAAACCTGGGGATAATTGTGCAATCAGACATGAAATTCTGCGAGCAGTGCAGACATGTTGCCAGGACAGCTCATGAGGTTTTGTCAAATGATATATAGAAAATTTTCTAGCAAGGATAAGCAGGTGATAATTCCTTTGTATAAGGCAATGGTTAGGCCACATCTTGAGTATTGTATACAGGTCTGGAGGCCTCACTTTAGGATGAATGTAGATCTGCTGAAATGGGTGCAGAGAAGGGCAACCAGACTGGTGAAGAGAACAAAAGGATGCTCTTACCTAGAAAGGCTTCAGTTCTGCAAATTGCAGCATCTGGAGACTAGGTACCTGTGAGGTGATCTGATTCAGGTGTATAAGGCCTTAAATGGTTTGAGCAGGCTCAATGCTGATGGAATTCTTCCTCTTGCTCAGATTATGCACCTGAGAGAAGCATAAATTCAAATTGAAGAAAGACAGTGTAGAATAGATGTGCAGAAATTTGCTTTTATCCAGTGGTGGTTGATTGCTAGAACAAAGTTCCATCTGGTGTTGTGGAAATTGATAGCTGAAATTCAAGGAAAAGTTGGACAAACTTTTAGACAGAAAGTAAGTATAAACTTACTTTCTTGCATCACATGCCTCTGATAATGCTAATGAATTGAAAAAAATTTATGGATGTTAATTGCAACAGTAATTTATTCAACAACAACCACCATGACTAGGGGATGTCCTGTGCTGTGAGCTACAGATAAATTGCCTATTTCTTAGAATTTTCTCATTTTTCTTAGAATTTTCACAGCACATTTTTGGAAAATGGGCTGTACAAAAAAATAAATAAAATAATTCTCTTAAACTCTGGTAACCAAGCACAGCCATGGAGTTGCTTTGGTTCTGGTAAAACAACTTTTCCACAAAGCAGATAGTCTTTTGGAATACCATTTTCAGATCTGCTGACTGCATTGGCAGTGTGATGCAATGAGGTTAGATTTGCTTATATTAACTTAACTTGATCATGTGCTTTGTAGGATAGCTAAATGGTCAGCATCTGTTATGGGATCCCCTTATATGGATGCCCGAGGTAAGCTAACAGAATCTTAACTTCATAACTACCAATTTATTCTTCTAAACAAAGACACTCATACCTATTTACTTGCAGGAACTTCCTCTGCTTTAGTCCTCAGTTTCTCTGACTACCGAATATTCAGTGGCTGGTAATCTGCACAACAGTGATCACGTTCCTGTTATCCGTAAATTGTGAATGCAGTTTGACCACTTAGTGTAGTACAAGCTGGAATAACTACTCAAATTTTACAAGCTGGAATAACTACTCAACACGTCACACTTTGTGATCAAATTGTTCGGTCTCACCCATTAAAGATGTCATCAAACATTAACCACTGGGTTAATGTTTGACATGTGTGGGAATAAAGCAGGCATGTGGCCTGCTTTATTTCCCAAACTGAATATGATTAAAGATTGGAACCAATTCTTCAAATTTCTCAGCATAAATATTCTTATTAATTACAAAAGACTCAAAGGCAAAGCTCAAGAAGTAAGAAGGAAGGTCAGGTCAAAAAAAAAAAAATCTCAAAGTGGTAGGAGCAGTGAGTCTGGGCAAGTTAAAATAGGAATGGGTTGGTTATCTTGTTCAAATGATAATGTATGAATATTCTGTTTTGTTTTTATTTTATTTTTTTATTCATGCAGAAAAAGTCCACTTGGCATTACTAATACTTATCTGTACAATAAGGAAAAGGCAAATAAAGTGTGTAAAATTCAGCAAGTACCGAGAAGTTCATGATTATATAATTAAAAATATAAAAACAAGGCCGTTCCAATTTGACAAATATTTTGAAGAATTTAAAAACTGGAAATCTGGTTTTCAAAAGGGATGAGAACTCATTAGCCTTTGGCAGGCATAACTATGAAACCGATGGGTTAAAATTGTGGTTTTATGATAATCGAAAAAATGAATAACTCTCGCTATTCACATTTCTGAATACAACTTCTGTTATTAACATTAAATGAACTAGCAGCAACACAATACATTAAAGGGATAAACAAAGTGACTACAATTTTTATTTATGCAAAACTACCTACTCTTTTCTTTTCTTTGTGCATATTTACCATAAATCTGCTGATTACAGAACATAACTTGAAAAATACAGACTTAAACAAACTGGCAACAGCCCAAAAATGAAGGACAAATTGTAATGAAGTGAACAACCAAAGTATACCTTTTTATCCCAAATCTGTAGTGGCTTACTTCCAACGCTATATAATATAGACAAGAAACCACTTTGAAAAGTGTTCTTAAACATTTCCAAAACGTCTACTTTTCCTTTCCTAATAAAAATCTATGTTTCAACGAGAGCTTTTTATTCTGTCGAAAAACAAAAATTTTCTCCTTTACGGAATTTGACAGCCAGGGGCGTTACTGTTATTTTCACCATGCGTCCATCTGCTATGACATCACTAGCGCCACCACAGTTTCAGTCCTGGCTAAACGGATATGGCAAATGGTGACCAGATAAATGCGCAAATGAAAAAAGCTCACACGAAAATTCCGCACATAAAAAACCCCACTGTCATAAATGTTCACATGAAAAATAACCACACGAAAAATTGCTCACATTATTTTTAGTTTGCAAAAAACTAATTATTTCATATTTCAAAATGCAACAAAATGTTGATTTTATTTATACTTCTATACCGATGTATTTTAATATAACTTTTGATTTTAATATAAAGTAGAATATTTGGATGTAAATGTTTGTAAGAAAAATTACAGGAAATAAAATGCTCTGGTTTTATTGCAACGAGAGCTTTTTATTTTATTTATAAAAGTAAATTACTTTTTCTCTGTCTTACAAAGTGAAAAAGTCAACACTTTTCGGTTTTTTATCAACAAACAACTAATTCAGAAGAATAAAGAAGTCACATATTTCAGTGACTTCTTTATTTGTCAAGGATTTGAATAGAATATTTCATTACTGTTAGCCAATCTCTGTAGGCGCAATGTGGCCAAAGTAGCCTTTGCACCAAAAAACTCCTGGCCATGTCGCCGTGATGAGAATTATTGTTACTAGTACATGTACCGTACTTAGCAGCAATAAAGAAGTTTATTATTTAAAAAATCCAACAACAACCAACCAATCAATCTCTGCAAGTATTTCAGTTTGTCTTCTACCTGCTCATATTCCTGCACAAAAGAAGCAACCAATTCATGCAGTGCATCATATCTTCTCTTTTTCACCTCTAGACGACCTCCCTGTCCATTAGCCAGTGTCAGTCTGTGACAAGCCAGATCCCTTCTTCAGTCCATCAAATAAAAACCGCACGCTGGAATGACTGCAGTGGAACATGGAACTAAGTGCATTGTAAAATCCCTCATAGCAGTTTGTACCTTTATGCGACCGTTCAAGGGCTGTATCACGATGATTCCATATTCTTATTGGAAACTGGGGATCTCTACCTGCTGCACCCTCAATGTATGTGGAAAAGAAGTATGTGACTACCTCATTATAGCTATCTTCCACTAGAAATATGGCGACAAGCTCATCAAAGATAGCACCCTTTGACCTCAGCATGTGGAAGGCAATCTCACTGCATTCATGCAAGCCTTCTCAAACCACCAAAATCTTTTGAGGCACCAGATTTGGAACCAACAGCTTCACGATTTCAAACATTCTATTATAAGAACTATCCAAGTTCTTTTCTGTAACAAAATGTAAATACATGGCAGATATGAGTTACCCACCTTGGCATGCCGCGTATACGTGGGTAAAACATGTTTGTTTAGAACTTTATCAGGAATGCCAACTCCATAGAATGTATCTTTGTTCAATTCAACCAAGAGTTCTTTATCACCTAAAACCAGAATTCTGTCTGGAACATCCACACCTGAATCATGAAGTATCAGTTGATGGTACTTCTCAGGAATATGTTGTTGGATTAGGCAAATAACTGTCTTTTCTGTGATTGAGAAGATTTCTGGCAAGGGATGATTGTTTAAGCATATGGGTCAGTACGTACGTTTGCCGAACTCTCTGGAACGGAACGTGATATTGCCATGGGGGATGTCTTAGTGTGTGGGCGATGTAAGGAGTGTAGGGAAACCAGGCGACAACTCAGCGTTGTTATGGACCTATATGAGAGTTTGAAGGACAGGGTGGATGCCCTCGAAAGATCTAAATTGAGGGCCCATCAAGCTCTCAGCTGCCCACATCAACGCCAGAGTTTGCACTTGGTCATCACGCAACACAGCGGCAGCCCCCAAGGCAGAATGCGCTGGTTCCACAGGAACTAGTACTTGTTGGTGACTCTATTGTCAGGGAAACGGGTAACATGCTTTGTAAAAAGGATGTCTGCGCGGGTAGCACAGAGGTATCGTCACCGTCCTCCCCACACCGGGTGAAAAGGCCTGGGTTCGAATCCCGTCGATGACGCGAGGAACTTTAATGGGCTTTTTTCACTCCGTGGCTGAGTTAGTCGGTCTCAGGGGTATATAGCAAGGTTTTTCTCCCCAGTAACTGGGGTTTTTTCGTCCAGCAAAACAGGCAAATCGACCATAGAACATATGCAATTTACAGACACAAATACGGGCTAATGTATTTAATTACGGGCAACCCTAAAATAATAATTTAATAATTTTTTTGTAAAAAGGATAGGTGAAACAGAACCAGGGTATGTCTGCCAGGGGCAAAGGTTGATGACGTTGTAGAGCGGATATCATCTTTTAAGGGCACAAAAGGTGATATAGTTGACACGTTGGCACTAATGATATTATGAGTAGGCGGCCGGCAGAATGACTTAACAAGTACAGGTCACTGTTGAACAAAAGCCGAGAATTAGGGTTGAATTTGAAAGGGTCTGCAATTCTGCCCAGACACGATAGGAGGGACTATATGATGAGAGCCTTGTCGATCAATTCGGACCTGGAAAGATTGTGCAAGGCTCAAGGGGTAGAATTTTTTTCAGCCTGGTCTATACTTGTTAACAGGAGAGACTGCTTCTACAGGGATGGGATACACTTAAATAGAAAGAGTGCAAGAATATTTGCTGATGCTATCGAGGCAGTGTTAGGTGGGTCGGAAAACTGATAGCTTGGGGGGATACAAGGACTAATAGTTTAACAGTACCCGTAGGCAGAAGTGAAGGTGATACTTGCACAACTTCTATTAGAATAAGTAGCGACCTGGTGCGAGGGGTGTTAGGGGTTTCAGGGACGGATGGCAGTCATCCTGAAATATGTGGGTATATGGGATGTGTTAGGGTAATTAGGAATAGGAATAGGAGCATGTATGCTTGCATGTATACCAATGCTAGAAGTCTATTAAATAAATTTGATGAATTTGAAGTGTTGGTCAAGACATCAAAGGCGGATATTGTTGGGACAGCAGAGACGTGGTGTCACACAGAAATAAGGAATGCAGAACAGGAATTTGGGGAGTACAATGTGTAAAGAAAGGATAGGCAGGACAGAAAACGAGGAGGTGCTATGCTGTTAATTAAGAAAAACATAAATCAAAAGAAGTGCACCCAGTTGATATAGATGAACAGTGCACTGTTCAGTCAGTTTGGTGTGACATAAGCACTGCGAAAGCAAAAATAGGAGTAGGAGTGTGTTATAGGCCTAATGACTCGAATGAGTACAGTGAACAATTACACAGAAAAATAGAGTGGCCTAGTAAATCAGAATGTCTTCTAATGGGTGATTTTAACTTCCCAGATATTTACTGAAACTTGTGGATTGGTCACTCACACACTAGTCAGACTTTTGTGGATTTATTGGATGATTGTTTTCTGCAGCATGTTCCAGTGGCAACCAGAGAGAGTAATACTCTTGATCTGGTAATCAGCAGTGATCATTCGTGTATTAAGAATTTACAGATAAAGGAACCACTAGGTGGCAGTGATCACAGTGTACTGATGTGGGATTTACTTAAAGATTTAATTACCATCAGGGGTAAAGGAAAGGGTTTTTGCTTCCGTAAAGTTGAGTACAGTGGTCTCAGACAGTTTTTAAATTCTGTACAGTGGGATCAACTGACGATGTTACCAACAGTAAATTCTCAGTGGGAAGCATTCAAGGAATTAATCGTGGATGCTACTAATGTACTAATGATGCTACTAAGTTTAATACCTATTAAGAAATATTGTTCAAGGTTTAGGCCTAAATGGTTATCTAATGAGACTCGTAACAGGGAAGAAAATGCATGGGATGCATATAAATTATCAAGCGAGTCAGAAGCCTATGGCAGATATAAGCTAGCCTGTAATCAGGTCACAAAGGAGGTTAGGCAGGCGAAGGCAGATTACGAGAAATCCTTGGCAAAAGATGCTAAGAAAAACAGCAAGGATTTCTTTACTTATATAAACTCTAAAAGGAAGGGGGTGAATCTGATTGGTCCACTTGACATCGATGGTTCGACTGTTGATGATCCTGCTCAGATAGCAAACAAACTGAATGAGTATTTTGCATCTACATTCACACATGAGGAGTTATTAAGGTGTGAAAATGGCAGAAGGTTATCAAATTGTAGCAGGATACTTATTGATTTTGTAATAACTGAGAGCAAAGTGGAGGATAAATTGCTGAAGTTAAACATAAGAAAAGCACCTGGGGTGGATGGGATCTATCCAGTTATATTAAAGGAGGCGGCAAAGCAACTAAGCAAACCCTTAGCCATAATTATGAGAGCATTCTTGGACTCGGGGGGGGGGGGAGTCCCCATGGACTGGAGATGTGCAAATGTATCCCCAATTCACAAAGGGGGATCGAAGGGTGACAAGAGTAATTATAGACCAGTTATTTTAACTTCTGTTCCGGGTAAAATAATGGAGTCACTGTTAAAGATGCATTGTAGGATCATCTAGACAAGACAGCAGCAATAATTCAGATACAGCATGGATTTGTTAAGGGAAAGTCTTGTCTGACAAATTTGATTGGTTATTATGATGTGTTTACAAAGGAACTGGATGCAAAAAATAATTTTGATATCATATATTTGGATTTCAGGAAAGCTTTTGACACTGTTGCGCATGGAAGACTATTGTACAAATTGGAGCAGAATGGTATTAAGGGTAAGTTTCTACAATGGATAAAAGGATGGTTAAGTGGGAGAAGACAGAGGGTGGTAATCAGTGGGTGCTGCTCTTCGTGGACTAATGTTATTAGTGGAGTGCCACAGGTTTCGGTGTTGGATCCACTGTTGTTTTGAATATTTATCAATGATATTGATGAAGGTATATCAAGCTTAATGTCGAAGTTTGCAGATGATACAAAGGTTGGCAGGGTTGTTAATGACAGTAATGGCAGTTTGCTACTGCAACAGGATCTAGATAATTTGGGCAGATGGGCTAAGAAGTGGCAACTGAAGTTTAACCTTGACAAATGCAAAGTACTGCATATGGGTAGAAGTAGCCAGAGAGAAACGTACCAACTGTGTGGTACTACACTTAAGGTGGTAGAAAATGAAAAAGACCTGGGAGTATTGTGCAGTCAGATGTGAAGTTTTCTGAGCAATGCAGACAGGCCGCCAGGGCAGGTCATGGGGTTTTGTCAATTATATATAGGAATTTTGCTAGCAGGGAAAAGGAGGTGATTGTCCCTCTGTATAAGGCAGAGGTCAGGCCACGCCTTGAGTACTGCGTACAGGTCTGGTGGTCTCCTCATTTTAGGAAGGATGTAGACTTACTTGAGCGTGTACAAGGAGGGGCAACAAGATTGGTGAGGGGAATGAAGGGATCCTCTTACCAAGAGAGGCTTGAGTTCTGCAAATTGCAGTGGCTGGAGACTAGGCACCTGCGCGTTGATCTGATTGAGGTGTATAAGGCCTTGAATGGGTTGAGCATGCTGAATTCTGATGGGATTCTTCCACTTGTTCAGATTATGAACCTAAGGGGGCATAAATTCAAATTAAGAAAAGACAGATGTAGAATAGATGTGCGGAAATTTGCCTTTAGCCAGCGGGCTAAAACTACTGTCATGTATTACCTCATTTTGTTTCTGGCAACTTGGCTTCTGCTTTTTTAAGGACAGGAATCACGACAGTGTTCGGTTGGTTGTTGTACTATGTTGCCATGTTTTGTCTTCATAACTGAATGACAGTTGAGGGTGCAGCAGTTGGAGATCCCCTGTTTCCAATAAGAATATGAAATCATCATGATGCAGCTCTTGTACGGTCGCCTAAAACTACAAACCGCTGTGAGGGATTTCACAATGCACTTCATTCCCTATTCCACTGCAGTCATCCCAGAGTGTGGTTTTTGTTTGAAGGACTGAAGAGGAACCTGGCTTGCCACAGACTGACACTGGCTAATGCACAGGCAGAGGTGAAAAAAGAGAAGATATGATGCACTGCATGACTTGGTTGCCCCTTTTGTGCAGGAATATGAGAAGGTAGAAAACAAACTGAAATACTTGCAGAGATTGGCTAATTACAATAATGGAAACTCTATTCAAATCCTTGACAAATAAATAAATCACTGAAATATGTCTGAATTAGTTGTTTGTTGATAATAAAAAAACCTCAAAAAGTGTTTACTTTTCACGCCAGTTGTTGTTATTTGGTTTTTAGGAGCATTAGCAACTGAGGCCATATTGCTCCGGGGATATGCGGTGGTCATTCCCTGACCGCATCCTCCGTATTTGGTGGTCACGGGCTCGAACCCCGATCTAATCAAGAAGCGTGTGCTACGCACTGCTGCTCCTGTCCCCCTGACTGCGGAGGCGCCTTGTAAGACAGAGAAAATATAATTTTTTTTTTTATAAATAAAATAAAAGGCTTTAGTTGCAATAAAACCAGAGCATTTTATTTCCAGTGATTTTCCTTACAAACATTTACATCCAAATATTCTACTTTATATTAAAATCAAAAGTTATATATCAAAAGTTATATTAAAATACATTGTAAAATAATAAGAGGAGTTTACCCAATATAGTACCTAGAACACTTCCGTATGATACTCTCCAGAAATTAAAACGAAAAAATTTAAAACTTACATTAATAAAAAACAGATAATTAAAAACCAATTTAACACAATTAAAAATCAATTTAACGCAATTAAAAAGAATATAACGAAAATATTCAAAACGATTTTTCTTCCTGAAGCTGACAACGCTTTTCGACCGTATGTGGTGATCACAGAAATGAAAATTACCGAATCGGGTTAAACCTGAAACTTAAATAGTGAGTATTTGTCTTCGCGCATGCGCGTAAAGGTCCACGCATAGGAGATCAAATATGGCCGCCGAACATTAACAGAATTCTCGCGTAATTTAATTTCTACGGTTTCTGCAATTAATAGTCGCGTATAATTACGTTGAACATTAAGCATTTTGGCCTCGTTAAATAAAAAAGTATGTTTTTCGTTAATGGCATGAAAGTCTAATTCTGAAGCTGCTGAACGAGAAGCACGAATTGAGGGTTCATGTTGATTTACACGAATATTCAGAGAAAATCGCGTCGAACCTTGGTAAGACGAATCACAATCACCGCAAGAAATGTTGTATACCAGGTCATTAATTTGTGTTGCGAACGCGGAAAGAACCGAGCGATTGTTCAGTATAGTGTGTAATTTTCGTATTGGCCTGGCCACAATTTTAAATTCGGTATCTTTAAAGAATCTATTAAGCTGTTTCTGCCACTGTTCAACATATGGGACAGAAATAAAGTATTTTTTGATATTACTATTGTTGGTTGGTGTAGTATTTTTTTTCCTATCCTTAGCCTGTACCCTAATTCGGTTTATTGTGGCAAGGGTGATAACCCCTGTTTAAGAACCTGCTAGTTAATATTTGTATTTCTGAGCCCAAAGCAGATTCTGTCGTTGAATACTGTATTTATAGGCATTTAGAAATTGATTAAAGATAATCGATCTTTTGTAGGTGAACGGGTGATAGCTATTATAATGTAGAAATGTAGAAGCATACCGGTGTTTGTAGGTTTTCGATAGATGCTAAATTGGATTTTATTCGCGTCCCGAATAAGCGTGAAATTTAGAAAGTTTAATGACTTTGTATCCGTATCCTCCCTTTCCAATGTAAATTTGAGTCTAGAATGAATATTATTAAACGAATGTAAAATGCCTTGGATAGTACTACTATCAGTAATAACTAGAGCATCGTCTAAAAACCTCCCATAGTATGTGATACGGGGTCGAAAAGGTGTCAATTGTATATGCTCAATCGTTGAGAGATAGATCTCTGACATTGTCGTTGTGGAAGTTGATAGGTTGAATAAATTTAAGGAGGAACTGGACAGGCATTATTTGGAGGGAATGGTGTGATTTTTTTTTTTTTTTTTTTTTGGCTGATGCTGCATAAGCTCATACACATGCTTTCTTGCATCACATGCCACTACTACTACTACTACTATTAAGCCGCTCAGGCTCAAACCCATTGGTAATCCAAAAATTTGTTTGTACACCTAGTCTCGAAAGGTGATATAGTTGGCCTCAACTAACAGTTTAATTCAGTGAAAAATTTCCTTAATGTCGTTCTTATCACAGAGCACAATACATTCGCTGGGAAATGAAACTATAAACACCTTACACCTAAAACATTGCCGAAATTTCAGGGCAGGGAATGATATTAAAGAAACAGTAACGGCCCGGCTTGTAGTAGACGTCCATGGTAAGATGCGTTATAAAACCCGCCGACCATTTCGCTCCCAGAAAATATCCCCACCCACCGCTAGCTACTAGTCGTGGGTGGGGGTTACTACTAGCCGACGACATTATTAAACATTTATAACAGTGGTGGCCAACAAGTCGATCGCGACTTTAATTTTGGTCGATCACGACGAATTTTAAATACTGTATTTTCTTTATCCGTTGAATAGTGGCACCTCCGTAGTCAGGTGGGCAGGAGCAACGGTGCGTAGCATATGCTTCTTGATTAGACCGGGGTTCGAGCCCGTGACCACCAAATACAGAGGATGCGGAAAGGTCAGGGAATGACCGCCGCATATCCCCGGAGTAATATGGCTTAGTTGCTAATGCTGTCCAATAAATAACTGGACAGTACTTATACGTTAATTTAATACCCTTTGATTTAAAATGAATACTAAAGAGTAAAATGTATCATTTTCATCAAGAGTGGTAACTAGAATATTTTTTTGTAATGATAAAAGAAAAATGTTGTTTTTTGATTTGCAATGCTTCCATAGCTATACCCAAAAAAGGAAATTTAGAAAGGCACTTCAACGCACTCCATGGTAAATACTAATCGGATTTTCCGCCTAATAGTGACCTTATAAAAAATAAATTAAAAGAACTTAAATCCAGATTATTCGCACAACAAAATTTCTTCATGACACCTAATTTACAATCTAAAGCAGTAACTGTAGCATCATTTAAAGTGAGTTATCTTCTTGCAAAAAAAAATGTAAAACACCTTCTGATGGTCATTTCATCAAAGACGCATTTTTATAAATAACAGATTCTCTTTTTGAAAATTTTAAGAACAAAAATGAAATTAGAAATGCTCTTCAAGATCTGCAATTATCTCGAAATACTGGGATGCAACGTATCGAAAAAATTAGTAAAACTGCGAGCGAATAATTCTGCGCTCATATTGCTAATTGTGTGTCCTTTTCTTTACAACTGGATGAATCTACAGACGTCAGTGATACAGCTCAATTGCTCGTTTTTTATTCGTAATTGGTTTTTCGACGATTTTCGAAGAAAGAACTATAGAGGCCTTGATATATTTAACGCATTCAAAAAAATTATTAAAAAAATTAAAATTACCACTTTTTAAACTCGTATCAATAACAATAAATGGAGCTAAAGCAATGACAGGGCATCTAGATCGTGGATATGGCTTAGCTTAATTTTTCAGCACTCATCTCATACACCAAGCCTCTATTACCATAATTAAAGCCGAATTACGGAAAAGATACAGAGAAAAATGAGGTGAGTGCTGAAAAGTTAAGAAAAAATTAAGCTAAGCTATATCCACGATCTAGCCATTACATATTTATGTAATGACTAGATCATACACAGCACATAAGGACTCCTTAAAATATCATCATGACAGGGCATCTTAACGGATTCATCGCATTGTGCCAAAAGGATAATGAATTCTCAGATTTTTTGATTTGCCAATGTATCATCCACCAACAAGTGTTAGCCAGCAAAAGATTAAATACTAAAAGTGTTATGGACACAGCTTTCAAAATCGTGAATTCCATCAGAGGACAATCTCTTCAAAGGAGACTTTTCAAAGTGTAACTCGATGAAAAAGAACCAGATCTGATATTACACACTGATGTGAGGTGGCTGAGTCGGGGTAAGTTTCTACTGAGATTTCGAAATTTGCTGAATGAAATTTAAAAAATTGTTGTTCGAAGGAGAGATGATTATCAGCAGCTACAGGATACGGGGCGGTGTGATCTGGCTTTTTTGGCAGATTTTACCAGTAAATTAAGTGATCTGAATTTGAAATTACAAGGGAAAAATAAAAATGTGGGCGACATGATTAGTAGTATTTTTACATATAAATATCATTTTTTGGCAATGGCTAAGGATCTCAAAGAAAAAAAATTCGATTATTTTGCAAATATGCAAAAATATCCTGTTTTTTGAATTTAATAGACAGAAATATGTTTCTGAAATTGAGAAAGTTGTGGATGATTTTGAAACCAGATTCGGTGATTTTAAAACAATCGAAGACATTGTTCAGTATATTTCTTATCCATTTAATGTCGACTTAGATACGAAACAAATTGAAGAAAAAATCGCTGAAATTTTTCACATGCAGAAAATATTACTTGAAAATAATATTATTACATAACGAAACGATATCTTGCTATAAGCCAGATCATCAGAAAAAGACTTTTGGAAATATGTTTGCCGAGAAAAGTACCGAAATGTAAAAAACTGCAGTGAACTTTTAAATTGCTGTTTTGTTCCACATATCTATGTGAATAGGCCTTTTCGTGTATGAAAAAAAAAAAAAAAACAAAGACGAAGAATCACTCTATTCTTACGGACTTGCATACAGAAGATTCTTTACGGTTGGCCTTCACATTATATCCCATAATTTGAAAGCTTGGCAGATGACAAGACATAAACTTTACATAAATTAAAAATTTAAATACAGTACGTATGAATTTAAAATAAGAATTCTGAATTGTATTTAATTTTAAAATTTATAAACAACATTTTTTAATATGTGTTGATTAACATTTTTAACCATGTGCAATGAAATTCTTGAGATGGTAGATCGAGGCACATTTTGAAGAAAAAAGTAGATCGCTTCACAAATTAAGTTGGCCACCCCTGACTTATAATACTGAAGCTGGTCTGACGCCACGTATTCCAATCCCAGTTGATATACAGATTGATTAAATTATTTTGTCATTACTTATTCGTCCTAGCTATTCCATTTCTACACACTGAATGACATCCCCGGATACCAGGCTCGACACTAACATGCCAGAAGAGACCCAAAATCTGGCACAATCACGAAACTCCGGCCAGGGAAAGAGTAAAACACAGGGTGTCCCAAAGTCACTGCGTATTTTTGTAAAACAGTGATTTTCAAATAAGTTTCATTACGACAAGTATATTTATTCTTTTTTTTTTTTTTTTTTTACTAAAACGTAAGTATTTGTAATGTGCTAGAGATGTTATAATTTTTTAATATTTTATTTTCAGACCCATAATTCATGAATGTTCAAGAGCCAGTTTTTGTTGTAGCGTCCCGCATCAAAGGAATAAAATTTTGGCGAATTAGGGATGGATTTAAGATTTCATAGTATGGTCCATTAAGCTGTTATTTTGGATTTTATCAACAAGTTCTGCACACATTGCTGCTCGACGTGGAAAATCTTTCATGCAACAGTTGGATGTGGTAGGACTTTTTCATCAGTGTCGAACGCAAAATTCTGTGTTGGATATGCTCCGGTTTCAAGATCCCTCCCTAACTGATAATTTTGGGTCCTCTTCGAACATTTCTCGAATTGATTCAATGCTTTCACCTGCTGTCGTTGGGGGCCCACATCTCTCCTCGTCACGCATAGACCCAGTTCTTTAGTGCACGAATCGTCTGTAAGACCGGGACTATGAAATCTTGAAAATCTTTCCCTAATTTGGCGAATTAGGGATGGATTTAAGATTTCATAGTATGGTCCTTGCATCAAATGCCTCTACTAATGCTAATGCTAATTTCACAAAACTTAATTTGATTCGGGATGTTAAATCAAAAATTTATTCGTCATGAATTATAGGTCCGAAAAGAAAACATAACATTACAAATATTGTACTTGTTTTATGTAAAAAAGAATATATTTGTCGTAATGAAATTTATTTGTAAATCATTGTTTCACCAAAATACGCAGTGACTTTTGGGGCACCCTGTATATCGATTAGTCCAGGGGTTCTTAACCGTTTGCTTTAAGCGAGCAAGATTTTGCAGCTTACAATATGTACAAGCACCATATACTGTATTAAAATACAAATTTTAATCCTGGCGTTCGGGATTCAAAAACAATAGAAATCAATAATTTAAAAACTCGGCGGAGAGCACCACTAAAAATGCTAGGGTATGGACATGTCATCGAGTTTTCAATGATCGTGCAATTAATGCTGCGGAATCATACTACAGCGAATGCACATCTATTCACCATCTCGTAGTATGATTCCGCTTAATTGCTTGTTAACTTAATTGTACAATTTAATTCGGCTAAGCTATGAGAATTGTACGAATGGCAAACCCTTCATCATGATTTGGAGGGCCCTGAAAAGGGCCGTTTACGACTTGGTTCTTTGTTTTTAGCCACCAAAGCCATAAAGAGTTTTTCCTTGACGTTTCAAGGCATAAACGACGTCCATGGCCGTCACCGTTTTCCTCTTCGCGTGCTCAGTGTACGTAACTGCGTCCCGGATGACATTCTCCAAGAAAATTTTCAGCACTCCTCTCGTCTCTTCGTAGATCAAGCCGGAAATTCTCTTCACGCCTCCACGACGAGCAAGGCGGCGAATAGCGGGCTTCGTAATCCCTTGGATATTGTCGCGTAAAACTTTGCGATGACGCTTTGCACCTCCCTTACCAAGACCTTTACCTCCTTTACCACGGCCAGACATCTTACAGCAAATCGCAGCCTCTGATTACACGCCATTTCTCTTCTCGAGGTCGTTTATATTGTACAACAGCGGACGTGAAAGAGAGCTTCACACAACGTCACAGTACCTTTCTCATTACGCTGCAGCTTTCCTTCCCGCCATTATTTTATTTGTACAGAAATGCTTTTTTTTTTTTTTATATTCACAGCACATTTTATTCATAATACGCAGAGGCATAGTATTCCACTAAATTATGAAATTTATGAAACTAAATTGAGATAAAACTCTTTATTGAGATAAATTAAGATAGAGATAGTACTCTAATACGACTGTTATTATGATTATATTACGAATTAAGATTATTACAAATTCTAATTCGTATTAATACCATAATGAGATAAAATTCGCTCTGCATCTGAATATTTTCTCTTAAAAAAACAAAAAAACAAAAACAAGTTAATCAGATATTGTTTTCTAAATGATACAGTTAAAGAGTACATCTCACCATCAAGTTAGTATTATTATACACTCCTTGAGTAAGAAATGTTCAGGTTACCTCGCCAGTGATTCATAATAAAAAAAAAATGAAATAAAAAGTGCACTAAAAGCATGGGTATTTACAAATGTACGAGTCACTATACTCTTTCTGACCATGGTTTACTACGGTTTGTACCGTATTACAAACTAAACCGAAGAAAATAAAATATGTATCAAGAATAATGAAAGGTTTACAGTTGTGTATTACGCATATTAAATGAGCACTAGTACTGGCATAATACAAAATTAAGTTCAAAAATATTTATAGTGCTTGTACATACAACCATACGCACTTTATTTCGCAATATAATATATACCTATATACCTCAAAAGCTGAAATTAAAAAAAAAAAGAAATAAAATAAACTATTTCCATATTATGTAATGATTTATGCGCAATTATTTAAATCTATATAAGTGTGATATGTTTGAACAAATTTCAATTTCTTACATATGCCGAAATAGAATTAGGATACCTCCAAACTCACCATAATTTGTTGGTATTAAAGAATAGCCCAAGCAATCAATCGGGTTATTTCTAAGCAACCATAAAAGGAAATATTACACTCATTCACATTTCCGATGTTACAAAGGCATTATACCCACCACATTTCCCATAGTTTATTGGCTTAAAGAAAAAAAAAATTATTTTCAAAAATATTCCAATTAAAGTTTCGTTCACCTTTCTCGGTAAAAAGGGAATACTGAGGGCATATCTCCTATCTCCCTTTTCATACCACCGCTTTCTTTTTTTCAGGGCTTTCCATTTTACATTTTGATTCCATATTGTAGATTCATCAACCTAAATATAAATATCTATTGTTAGAACATATGTTGTTGGGAGCAACCTGTCAACGTTATAAAGAAGTCCCCAACATTTTGTAATAAATGTGTAAATTAAACAAATTGTTCCTGGGCTATTCATAGATTTGAAAGCTTTTAAATGCAGTTGTGGTCCATGCTCACAATAACTATTATTATTTTAAAAAGTAGTAGTAATGGCAAATGCTGCAAGAAAGCAAGCTTATATAAAGCTTACTTTATATAAAGCTTGCCATCATCAGCCAAAAAAAAAAAAAAAAAAAAGCCTACACAATTCATTCATCCATACCCTCCAAGAATTTGTCTAGTTCTTCCTTGAATTTATTGAAACTATCCACTTCCACAACAGATGCAACCTTGTTTCAACAATCAACCACCTGCTGGCTGAAAGCAAACTTCACATACTTATCCTGTAACCATCCTTCTTCAACTTGAATTTATGTCCCCTCATGTGTGTAATCTCAGCAAATGAAAGAATGCCATTCAATTTACTCAATCCATTCAAGGCTTTAAACATCTCAATCAAATCTCCCTGCAGGTGCCTAGTTTTGAGATGCGATATTTGCAGAACTGAAGCTTTTCTAGGTAAGAGCACCCTTTTGTTCCCTTCACCACTCTGGCTGCCCTTCTCTGTACCCATTCCAACAGATCTACATCCTTCCTAAAGTGAGGCCTCCAGACATATATACAGTACTCATGATGCAGCCTAACCATGGCCAGTGACTAGTAGTACAATCAAACTTGGTTATAGAGTTGCCAAGGGAATCATAATATTCATGATGTTATAATTATTAACTCAATGTTCTATGAATTTATGAAATTATTTTTAGTATGAAGAGAAGTTACAGTGTAATGGCATGGTACTGTAGACAAACATGCAGGCAAAGCTATATAGTCGATTGAATAAAATGGTAACGAATGTTTACAGCATATTAATAGACTTTTTCCTGAGAAGCAAGGTCATGAAATCACAGAATTACTGCCAAGGTTACTGGTGTCTCAAGTGCTTTGGTGTACAGAATGAGAAAAGAACTCACGAGGGGCATTCTAAGCCTAACACCACACAGGAAGTTACCAAAATGAATGGTATGTATTATTGATTGGCTGACAAAGTAAATAAATAAATTTTCTGTTTATACTCCGGCACGACAACCAAGTCAGTAGAGTTTACAATAAATCGTCAAAACAAATATTTATCGTATTTAGTAGTCACGGGCTTGAACACCGGTCCACTCAAGGAACGCGTGCTATGCACTCTCACTCCTGACCACTAGGCTACGTCAGGCCTACATACTGTATGATGATTCCACAAAATCAGCAGATACATAGAAAAGTAGTAGTAGTGGCATATGATGCTAGAAAACAAGTGTATGAGCTTATGCAGCATCAGCCAAAAAAAAATCACACCATTCCCTCCAAATGCCTGTCCAGTTCCTCCTTAAATTTATTCAACCTATCACCTTCCACAACGACAGATGGAAGTTTGTTCCAGCAATTAACCACCCACTGGCTAAAGACAAATTTCTGCACATCTATTCTACATCTGTCTTTTCTTAATTTGAATTATGAACCCCCTTAGGTTCATAATCTGAATAAGTGGAAGGATCCCATCAGAATTCAGTGTGCTCAACCCATTCAAGGCCTTATACACCTCAATCAGATCACCGCGCAGGTGCCTAGTCTCCAGCCACTGCTATTTGCAGAACTTAAGCCTCTCTTGGTAAGAAGATCCCTTCAATCCCCTCACCAATCTTGTTGCCCCTCTCTGTACACACTCAAGCAAATCGACATCCTTCCTAAAATGAGGCCTCCAGACCTGTACGCAGTACTCAAGGCGTGGCCTGACCATTGTCTTATACAGAGGGATAATCACCTCCTTTTCCCTGCTAGCAAAATTCCTATTTATCATTGACAAAACCCCATGACCTGCCCTGGCAACCTGTCTGCATTGCTCAGAAAACTTCATATCTGACTGCACAATTACTCCCAGGTCTTTTTCGTTTTCTACCGCCTTAAGTGTAGTACCACACAGTTCGTACTTTTCTCTCGGGCTACTTCTACCCATATGCAGTACTTTGCATTTGTCAAGGTTAAACTTCAGTTGCCACTTCTTAGCCCATCTGCCCAAATTATCTAGATCCTGTTGCAGTAGCAAACTGCCATTACTGTCATTAACAACCCTGCCAACCTTTGTATCATCTGCAAACTTCGACATTAAGCCTGATATACCTTCATCAATATCATTGATAAATATTCAAAACAACAGTGGATCCAACACCGAAACCTGTGGCACTCCACTAATAACATTAGTCCACGAAGAGCAGCACCCACTGATTACCACCCTCTGTCTTCTCCCACTTAACCATCCTTTTATCCATTGTAGAAACTTACCCTTAATACCATTCTGCTCCAATTTGTACAATAGTCTTCCATGCGCAACAGTGTCAAAAGCTTTCCTGAAATCCAAATATATGATATCAAAATTATTTTTTGCATCCAGTTCCTTTGTAAACACATCATAATAACCAATCAAATTTGTTAGACAAGACTTTCCCTTAACAAATCCATGCTGTGTCTGAATTATTGCTGCGGTCTTGTCTAGATGATCCTGCAATGCATCTTGAACCAGTGACTCCATTATTTTACCCGGAACAGAAGTTAAACTAACTGGTCTGTAATTACTCGTGTCACCCTTCGATCCCCCTTTGTGAATTGGGGATACATTTGCACATCTCCAGTCAGTGGAAACCTCCCCTGAGTCCAAGGATGCTCTCATAATTATGGCTAAGTTGATTTGCCGCCTCCTTTAATATAACTGGATAGATCCCATCCACCCTAGGTGCTTTTCTTATGTTTAACTTCAACAATTTCTCCTCCACTTTGCTTTCAGTTATTACAAAATCATTAAGTATCCTGCTACAATTTGATAACCTTCTGCCATTTTCAAACCTTAATAATTCCTCATGTGTGAATGTAGATGCAAAATACTCATTCAGTTTGTTTGCTACCTGAGCAGGATCATCAACAGTCGAACCATCGATGTCAAGTGGACCAATCAGATTCATCCCCTTTCTTTTAGAGTTTATATAAGTAAAGAAATCCTTGCTGTTTTTCTTAGCATCTTTTGCCAAGGATTTCTCGTAATCTGCCTTCGCCTGCCTAACCTCCTTTGTGACCTGATTACAGACTAGCTTATATCTGCCATAGGCTTCTGAGTGGCTTGATAATTTATATGCATCCCATGCATTTTTCTTCTCTGTTACGAGTCTCATTAGTTCATTTGATAACCATTTAGGCCTAAACCTTGAACAATATTTCTTAATAAGTATGAAACTTTTAGTAACATCCACGATTAATTCCTTGAATGCTTCCCACTTAGAATTTACTGTTGATAACATCGTCAGTTGATCCCACTGTACAGAATTTAAAAACTGTCTGAGACCACTGTACTCACCTTTACGGAAGCAAAAACCCTTTCCTTTATCCCTGATGGTAATTAAATCTTTAAGTAAATCTCACATCAGTACACTGTGATCACTGCCACCTAGTGGTTCCTTTATCTGCAAATTCTTAATACACGAATGATCACTGCTGATAACCAGATCAAGAGTATTACTCTCTCTGGTTGCCTCTCGAACATGCTGCTGCAG
Source organism: Mastigoproctus giganteus (assembly GCF_048544385.1). Classification (NCBI taxonomy): domain Eukaryota; kingdom Metazoa; phylum Arthropoda; class Arachnida; order Uropygi; family Thelyphonidae; genus Mastigoproctus; species Mastigoproctus giganteus. Next base: position 2,082,443 of record NC_143584.1, read on the forward strand.
AAAACAATCATCCAATAAATCCACAAAAGTCTGACTAGTGTGTGAGTGACCAACCCACAAGTTCCAGTCAATATCTGGGAAGTTAAAATCACCCATTAGAAGACATTCTGATTTACTAGCCCACTCTATTTCTCTGTACAATTGTTCATTGTACTCATTCGAGACATTAGGCCTACAACGCACATGGTAGGAAAAGAATTCCATGCCTTCTTTTGCTACCATGAATCATTTGAGAATGACAATTAATTACTTATGAGCAACAGGGCATCATTTACTGCATGATCTTGGCTTTATACAGTATACTAATACCTTTCATGTTTGGGGTCACCATAAATGCAGACTATACAGTAGATTACTATTTGAAATACAACACTGGCAGATACTGAATGAATGGTTTTACACATTCTGAAATATATATTCATCAGAAAGTTTGAGGTTATAGCAAAGGTTTGCAATTTTGAAATGGTAATATAACCAAGGTAAAATGGCATATTCATATGGAAACTTGTTTAACTGATTTAATTTTGATGTTATAACTATGTTTCATTACTTTCGAGGTTGCTATAACCAAGTTTACTGCAGTTGGTTTAGAGCTGTAGCCATAAATCCTAGTCTTATCACCTCTGATGATGTTTGCAAGCAAATTGCAACTGGTTGATCACTGTAGTAAATGAAATAATGAAGTAATAAATGAAACTTACTAACTTTCAGTGCATCCTAAAATCATTATCTGATTTGGCATTACTACTGAGGAGGCTGAACCACTGAATATGTGCAGTCAATTTTGACTTCAGTGTAAAGTGGGTTAGTTGTCTGACAGCACCGGTTAGTTGTTTGACTTCAGTGTGTGTGCGTGAAATAGTAAATCCAGCCCCATAACTTTTTGATCATACTCATAATCTCAAACAAGTTGAATCATGCAGTCATCGTCATCAGCCATTTTAAATCCATTGCAGGATGAAGGCTACTCCAGCAACTTTTCAGTTTCTTCTGTTTTGTGCAATAGCCATTCATTTACTACCTACGAACTATTGAATTTCATCTGTCCCTCTCCATTGTTGTCTTCCTGGTTTTCCTTTATTTCCTCTTGGGTACCTTCTGTTATTTTCTTAGTCCATCTGTCATCATGTCTTTGAGCTATGTGTCCTGCCCAAGTCCATTTCAGTTCTTTAATTCTGATGAGAATGCCCTTTACTTGAGTTTGCTGCCTAATCCATGTGTTTATATTCTTATCTAACAGTCGGTTTCCAAATATAATTTGTTCGATTCTTTGCTGTGTAGTTTTCGGCTTCTCTTCCATTCTTTTGGTAAGTGTCCTAGTTTTACTTCGATAAGTCTTGCTGGGGAGTATATGTTGGTTCATAATTTTTTGTTTCAGACAAATTGGGATATTACTCCTCAGTATGTGACTATATTTCCTGAATGCTATATATCTGAAATTTATTCTTCTTTTGACTTACAGCCATTTATCATTATTACAGCTAATGACTTGTCCCAGATAAGTATATGATTCCACCTTTTCAATTACTGCTCCTTCAACGATTATATCCCTTTCTGTGGCATACTTGTTCATCATTACTTTTGTTTTTGCCATATTCATCTTTAGTCCAAAATCCTTACTAACTCTGCATAACTCATTAAGATTTTCCTCTAATTCTTTGGGATCGGGGCTTATGATCACAATGTCATTTCAGTTACCCAAATTATTTGCTGTGATTCCTTTCGCCTCAAATGTCGTACTTGTGCATATGTCCGTTCTGATATTCCCTGTCAGAGACTTGGTTTTGGAATCTCCTCTTTTCGATCTTCTCTGGCTTAAAATCTCTCTACCTCATTGTGTCAAATTCTTCTTTTGTCTCTACTGTTCCCCCAACTCCACTAATCACTTGGAGCTCTTTGACTTCCTCTCTTTGGAACTTGATGTTCTCCAGTCCAACTTTCCCAACAGTGAGGTAATTTTCCATGGTGATTTTAATGTTCTCAACTCCAACTGGCTTCTGTTTTCTAGTCACACTGACCCAGCTGGTCGAGATGCTGAGGCTTTTGCAATTACTAATGACCTTGCACAGATTGTCATTTACCTATAAGAATACCGGACAATCCTAACCATACAGCCAACATGCTTGATCTTTTTCTCACAAACAACCCTTCTAAGTACACGGTCAAAGTGAGTGGTCCTTTAGGCACCTCAGATCACAACTTGGTGATTGTCTCTTCTCCAATGGAGCCTTTATTTCACGGCTATTCCCAACTTCGTATTGTTTGGCATTACAAGAATGCAAAATGGGATGACCTGCAAGATTTCTTTTCCTTCGTCGGATTACTGTTTCAAAACTTCTGATGTCACCGTTTGCTCAGATCATGTCAGCGAAATTATTCTTGCAGGAATGGAATCCTTTATCCACAACTCCACTTAGATAAAGGACTAAATCTCGTCCTTTATCTAAACCTTTGTTTTCCAATAAATGTACTAAGGCTGTTCAAGAGAAGAATGTTGCATATCGTAATTGGTTTGTTTCTAATTCTCAGTTTCATTTTCTGCCTACACCAAAGCTCGCAACAATTGTAAAGCAGTTATTAATCAGTTCAAACTAGAGTTTGAACAGGCTAAGAGTAGAAAACTTGCTTCTTGCCCTAAACGTAGCCGAGCATTCTGGTCTCTTGCCAAAGCTATTGGCTGCAACTTTTGCCCATCCCTGCTCCCACTCTGTCCAAACCAGATGGTGCTGTTGTCACTTCAGCCAAGGATAAAGCTGATCTGGTAGCATCCCATTTTTCTTCCAACTCATGTATTAATGATCTTGGTAAAACTCAATAAAAATTCAATGCCTCCTGTGGTCTTCCGTCAAAAGGATGTCAGAAGGATTTTGACGAATCTTGATGCTAAGAAAGCTCCATGTTCCGATGGTATTTCTTCACTTGTTCTCAAAACGTGTGCTTCCAAACTTATTCCTGTTCTTTGCCACCTTTTTTCACTTTCTTATTCGAAAGGTGATTTTCCTTCTGCTTGAAAATTTGCTCATATCCAGCCAGTTCCTAAAAAGGGTGACAAATCCCTCCCATCCAATTATCATCCTATTGCAATTACTTCTACTCTTTCTAAAGTAATGGAGAAATCAATTAACCGCCAACTCTTAAACTACCTAGAAACCTTCCATCTGATCAACGATCACCAGTATGGGTTCCGTCAGTGTTGATCCACTGGTGATATTCTAGCTAATGTTACTCATTTATGGATTAATTCAATGTAAAAGTTCGTTGAAACACAAGCAGTTGTTGTTGACATCTCAAAGGCTTTCGATTGTGTTTGGCATAAAGGCCTTCTAAACAAGCTTCCATCTTATGGTTTGCCAACTGTTTTTAGTAATTTGTTATCCAGGTTTCTCTCTGATTGGTCACTGAGGGTGATGGTAGATGGCTCTCTGTCTTCTATCTTCTCCACTAATGCCGGTGTCCCCCAAGGTTCAGTTCTTTCCCCCACTCTTTTCCTCTTGTATATTAATGACCTTCTTCCATTGACTGGAAATCCTATCCATAGTTTTGCCGATGATAGCACATTGCATTCCACTTTCCATTTTGAGAAACCTTGCCCTGCTCAATCAGCTTCAACTTCTGAAAAATCGCTACCAATTCCTTAAATGCCGATCTCCAGGTTATTCTCCAGTGAGGCAAAGACAACTTAGTTGACTTCAATCCTTCTAAAACTCAGTCTTGTCTTATATCTCGCAAAAAGGATTGTTCTGCTCCTATGCTTATCTTTGGTGACACTCTGATTTCTAAGCAAAATGATATATCTCTTTTAGGGATTACTCTGACTTCTAATCTCTCTTGGCACAAGCACATTACAAATATTGCTTCCTCTGCAATGTTCTAAAAAACTTGGTTTTCTCTTTCTTTCTCGCCATTACTTTTCTTCCAAACAGCTGTTCACTCTGTACAAATCGCAAATCCGCCCTACCATGGAATATTGTTCCCACATCTGGGGTGGTGCCCCCAAAACCTCTCTTAGGCTTCTTGATTCCGTTCAGAAGAGGGCAGTTGGGTTAATTAATGATTCATCTCTAACAGAGTCTCTCCACTCGCTGTCTCATAGACATACTCTTTCTGCTGCATGCCTCTTCTACAGATATTTCCATGGGCACTGTTCTTCTGAATTGGCTTCTATAATTCCCACTCTCTCTTTCAAAACAGTCCGAACACGTGCCGCCACCAGCCAACATTCATTTACTGTCCAACTTGAAACTCACAGAACCATCTTCCTCGTTTATTCATTCAACTGCCGTTTTCTGGAACAACCTTCCTTCATACGTATTTCCCGAAAATTACAGTCTACAGAAGTTTAAGTCCAATGTGAACAAATATCTTATTTCGTCTTCTCAACTTCCAACGCAAGCACGGAACTAAGTACTATAGGTTCTAATACCTCTCGTTGATATAAAAAAAAAAAAAATGTCAAGTGCAAATTGTAAATGGTTTAGGTACTCTCCATTCACATTGACCTCTTTCTGTGACTAGTCCAATCTTCTTAAAGGGCAGCAGTAAACATCTTTGGGGATATTGTCTCCTTGTCGAACTCCTTTCTTAAATTTAAATTTGCTACTGTCTTTGTCTTGTCTAATAAAGGAAGTAGCATTCTCGTATATTTTCTTCAAAATAATAATATATGGGGTATCTATACCTTGTCTTTCCAGTACCTGAAACATTGCCTTATGCTGTATGGAGTCAAATGCCTTTTCATAATCCACAAATGCTGGGAATAATGGTGTTTTTATATTTATTTGCTTTTTCCATTAGCTGTGATATTACATGAAACTGATCCCTAGTTGAGAATCTTGTCCTAAAGCCAGCTTTTTCTTTTAGTTGATTCTCATCAAGTAGTCTTTCTAATCTGTTAGTAATGACCCTTGTGAATAACTTGTAGATGTGGGACAAGCTAATTGGTCTGTAATTTCCAATTTATCTCCTTTCTGATGCAGCAAGAAAAAAAAAAAAAAAATTCATGCAGGACATTAATTCCAGAATGATTACATACAGCATTTCTAATGGTCTTATTTAAACATATATTATCAGTATATAAAAAACAAAAAAGAGAATTAAAATCATGAATGAATTTTTTTTTAAAGTTTTATAAGACTTTCAAAATTGTTTTGAAAGTCTTTCCTATAAAACATAAATCCATTAAAACAACAGCTATTTATGACAAGTATTTACACATCTGAAAAGAGCTGCATAAGACTAATAAGTATAGTACAATAAAAAAATTCAATTATGCATTTACGTTAAATATTGTACACAAAAAATTGAATTAAATCATAAGAATAACAAAACATGAGAAATCCATAAAATTATTATGTTTTTCTTATTCTATGACCCTAGGGGCTCACATCTGGTGAGTATAGGCTTGGCACACCCAGGGTCCTGAGCTGGATTTCATCATTCTTCTCTTTCTTGATGATTCCTTTCTACTTTTGACTCTCTCTCTCTCTCTCTTAGGGTAACTCGGGATTTTTTTTTTTTTTTTTTTTTTGGCTGGTGCAGCATAAGCCTCAGGCTTCCTTGCACCATATAGCTAATAATAATAATAATATAGTTTCAGTAATTAACTCTTACATTTCCAATATAGTTTCTATAAATGTTTTAAAGACATGCAATTCGAAAGAGAAAATTCATCTATAGTGGCATTTTATATTTTTTTCTCTCCTGGAGTAGTAGTAGTAGTAGCAGTGGCATTTGATGCAAGAAAGCAAGTGTATGAGCTTATGCAGCATCAGCCAAAAAAAAAAAAAAAAAAAAAAAAAAATCACACCATTCCCTCCAAATGCCTGTCCAGTACCTCCTTAAATTTATTCAACCTATCAACTTCCACAACGACAGATGGAAGTTTGTTCCAGCAATTAACCACCCGCTGGCTAAAGGCAAATTTCCGCACATCTATTCTACATCTGTCTTTTCTTAATTTGAATTTATGCCCCCTTAGGTTCGTAATCTGAACAAGTGGAAGGATCCCATCAGAATTCAGCGTGCTAAACCCATTCAAGGCCTTATACACCTCAATCAGATCACCGCGCAAGTGCCTAGTCTCCAACCACTGCAATTTGCAGAACTTAAGCCTCTCTTGGTAAGAGGATCCCATCATTCCCCTCACCAATCTTGTTGCCCTTCTCTGTACATGCTCAAGCAAATCTACATCCTTCCTAAAATGAGGCCTGCAGACCTGTATGCAGTACTCAAGGCGTGGCCTGACCATTGCCTTATACAGAGGGACAATCACCTCCTTTTCCCTGCTAGCAAAATTCCTATATATCATTGACAAAACCCCATGACCTGCCCTGGCAGCCTGTCTGCATTGCTCAGAAAACTTCATATCTGACTGCACAATTACTGCCAGGTCTTTTTCATTTTCTACCACCTGAAGTGTAGTACCATAGAGTTGGTACGTTTCTCTGGGGTTACTTCTTCCCATATGCAGTACTTTGCATTTGTCAAGGCTTCATTTGCATTTATAAACTTCAGTTGCCACTTCTTAGCCCATCTGCCCAAATTATCTAGATCCTGTTGCAGTAGCACACTGCCATGACTGTCATTAACAACCCTGCCAACCTTTGTATCATCTGCAAACTTTGACATTAAGCCTGATATACCTTCATCAATATCCTTGATAAATATACAAAACAACAGTAGACCTAACACCGAACCCTGTGGGATTCCACTAATAACATTAGTCCAAGAAGAGCAGCACCCATTGATTACCACCCTCTGTCTTCTCCCACTTAACCATCCTTTTATCCATTGCAGCAACTTACCGTTAATAATTCTGCTCCAATTTGTACAATAGTCTTCCATGCGCAACAGTGTCAAAAGCTTTCCTGAAATCCAAATATATGATATCAAAATTATTTTTTGCATCCAGTTCCTTTGTAACCACATCATAATATCCTATCAAATTTGTCAGACAAGACTTTCCCTTAGCAAACCCATACTGTGTCTGAATATTACATAGCAAATTATGCTGAACTTACTAGAAACTATACTAGCCAAAACCAAAACAGGAAGAAGAGACAAAGTGTACTCCCTGATCTTTCCAACAATGAATAAAACTAAAATTCAGTTTCTTTCCCTTGTATACAGTCTTCTTCAAATAACAATTGAAGTATAAAAATATAATAAATCATTTGCCTTGAACTTCCAAAGAGAAAACATTATAAATTTACAAAAACGGAAGATAGTATTGTACATTCTATGAATAACTGTTATATATTAATGTTGATTTGTTGAATAACTTGAAAGTTCATTAGCACTAAATGAAGGTTGAATATTACTTGGCACATCCAGCGTTCTCAGCTGGAAATCATAATTCTTCTCTTTCTTGGTGATTCCTCCCTCTCTCTCTTAAGGTATCTCGGTAATTTTTTTTGGCTGGCGCAGCATAAGCCTCAGGCTTCCTTGCGCCATATGGCTAATAATAATAATAATAATTACAAGCAGGCACCAAAAATAGTTGTGGTAATGCTTCCCTTAGATCCATGATGAAACGCAGTGGAACAGATAACTATCAGAAAGTTATTCCATCATTTCCATTAGAGATTTTTCGAGTTTATAAAGCACACAACTTTACTTATTTCATTAGCGATATCGATTACTGGATATTCTTTGCTTTTAAATTACATATTTCCTGTGTACTCCGATTCATTTTTATTTCTGTTTATTTATTTATTATTTTTTTTTGAAAGCAAAGAGGGGTAACAAAACGCTAAAATGGACGAAACCCTGGCAGAAATGGTAGAATACTTCAAAATGGCTCAACAGTACAACGTTCAACTAATAATTTTTGGAAAAGTAATTAACAATAATCTGATTTCTTTGCAGAATTGTCAGGAGAGAGAGAGAGAGCTCATGGAAACAAAGAATTTTTCTTTGCGAAATAGAATAACCATTTGAGTTACTTTAATCGTCAGATTTTGAATTTGGCAAGTATACATTCCATTTCCTTTTGATTATCTAGAAGCTATTATATGATAACTTTCACATTCCATCTTGAACACGAAGGCTGGACCGCCATTGTAGATAATATACTATAATCGAGGTGTTGCTTTTCGACGTTCCAAAAATTGAATTAAGACGACGTCTGAGAGAGCTCCTACGAAATCTTGATTGAATTTCAATTTTATAACTAATTTCTGTTATGAATTAAACTTCAAGTTTTTAATTTAATTAACATTTATACATTGCCTTTCGATTAATGAACGCGTAGTTGTTTTGATTATTTGACTTCCACATTTAATTTCATACAAATATAATGTAAATTATGTAAATTCATACTTCGAGTGTGAATACTAGAAGTATTATGTAATACATACTCATTTAATATATCGAATTACTTCCGAAATTCCATTCTAATCACCTTTGTAGTTTGTAAGATTAAAACACTTTTAGAAATGTTTTGCTGATCACAAAACAATTCACACACACAGATCGAAAACTGCATTTAATAGGTTTGTAGATGGTCGCATTTTTTGTATGTTGTCATCTCAATTTGTGAAGCATATTCGAAATATCCATTACACATATATTTAACTTTTAATATGTAACTTTTATATTTTACATTTCATATTAAATAACTTTTATATTTTACATTTCATATTAAATAACTTTTATATTTCACTAGAAAAGAAAAACCTTATAAATATTACAATAACAAGTATAATTTTGACTTGTGTGTATGTCGACTTCGAGTATATTTCATTTACTCCATTACATGTCGCACAACAAATTTAATTTGCTGATATTTTCTCTAGACCTTTTATATTGTGTCTACGTGTATAATATTGCATGTATTATATACTTTTAATATTTTAAAACAAACCATTGTCTCATTTTATTGATTAATACTACTGTTTTAACACAGTACAGCTGAAAATCTACACATCAGAAAAACTTTTCGTAAAATTTTTCTTGACAGTTTAAAAATAATTAAATGAATTAATAAATCTTAAATTATGAACGGATTTAATCGTGCTAATTTCAGTTATTTTGTTGTAAAGTACGAATACAAAAATAGTGTGAAAGTTGCAGTTTTCGTAAAGAGACCAATCAGAATGCTTGTTTGGATAGAATTTTCCTAGCCAATCAGAGAGCCCGACAAGTCGGACTCTCTATAAAAAGGCCTGTGCGCCCGGGAACTTTCATTTGTAGTGATTTTTCTGCTCGTGTTCTAGTGATGGCTCGTACTAAGCAAACTGCCCGAAAATCTACCGGAGGTAAGGCACCCAGAAAGCAGCTGGCCACCAAAGCTGCCCGAAAGAGTGCTCCTGCAACTGGAGGAGTGAAGAAACCCCATCGTTACAGGCCGGGTACTGTTGCCTTGAGAGAAATCAGGCGTTACCAGAAGTCTACAGAGTTGTTAATCCGAAAGCTGCCCTTCCAACGACTCGTTCGTGAAATCGCGCAAGATTTCAAGACTGACCTCCGTTTCCAAAGCTCAGCGGTGATGGCTCTGCAGGAAGCTAGTGAAGCATATCTCGTTGGCTTATTTGAAGATACCAACTTGTGCGCAATCCATGCCAAGCGAGTTACTATAATGCCAAAAGACATCCAGCTTGCTCGGCGTATCCGAGGAGAGCGAGCATAAAGTGTTCAAACCTCAACGGCCCTTTTAAGGGCCACACCTTCTGATAAAGGGATTGTCATACTCGTACTCAATATTGATTATTCTTGTATTTATAGGACTTGCTTCGAAGATTGCGCTGTTTTAGCGTTATAATGTGCTTTTATAGAGTACCGCTGATAATTTAGCTGGAAAATTTGCAATTCTTGCACCCCCTCACTTTCTTAATAGTGATTTAGTCTACCCTACAGGAAGTTAATGCGAGTGCAATGTTTATTGACCATTCCTCTACTACACGAATAATTTTTTGCGGGGCAGACAGCGTTAGTAATAGTTCTAAGTATTGCACGCTTTTTTTTTTTTTTTTTTTAGTAAATTAGCATACTGGGCTGTGTTATAACGCATGGCCATATGCATTGGCGGGGCTGCAAAATTCGTAATGATTCCTTTTGAGGCTGAGCCTATGTCGATTGAATGGCCCACTTTTTTTTTTTTATGGGATTTTAGCCCAGATCTTTACAAAACGAGAGTTAAGACTGCAGAAATCCCTATTTGTATCTGAATTTCGTGGGTGAGGGAAAATACAAACTGCGTAACTCGGGGGGTGGATGCTGTATAAATTTGTAAAATTTATTTGTAGTAACTTTAGTCTTGTTTGACTAGTTTATTACAAGTAACTTCTATTTAAAAAAAATGGATCAGTGAACTAATAATTTATGGGATGTAAAATAAATTTTTCTCTAAATTTCATGTCAGATTACGATAGCCCTAGGTGTTTTTTTAATCGAACCGTGATTTACCAAATTAGTAGTACTCTTTTAAGTACATTTCTGAAGAGGGTACATTTAGAGATTTTACTCCGACCACAGTTATCTGATTGAAAAGGTATTGAGGTTTTGCTTCCGAAAGGATATATTTCCTATCAGGTTAGTCCCTTTGTCCAACAAGCTTCCACAATCGTGCCCTCAAGTTTTTCTTTGTGGGGAGAGGGCAAATGATCCAAGGCTGCTTTGAGACGTAAAAATTTACTTTTTTTTTTCATTTTGAGTCTGGTGGTGTTGAAACCCAATACCATCACCAGATGCATTTCCTCTGTAGTTGGACCTTGGCCATAACACAAAGTAGCCCCTGTTACTCATCTCCTCCTTCACAAAAGCGACTAGAATTCATTGAAACAACTGTACATGAATACTTTTATAAATTTTGATTGTTTGCCCTGTGATGATTACAGTCCTTGCTCTCCTAGAAATTCACATTTATGTGAATTTAGTGCAGAGAACATGGCCCCCAGATCATGTCTGTTCGATACTGTTCTGGGCTGAGGGCAATTTTAATATGAAAGAAAATTGGGGGGGGGGGATGACATTAGGAATATGAGCTCTCTCCTAGATGTGGGAAGGAGGTACACATGTACTACATGATTCATTCATGCCTATTTTTTTTTAAAGTAATTTATCAATTCTTGATTACTTTGGAATTGCAGTTTTGATTTGTCATCCTTAATCCATATGCAGTGACGAGGTTATATTGGGATTAAATCATAATATAGTAATAGCCATATAGTGCAAAGAAGCCAGTCTTACTGCACTGGATGAAAAGAAAATTAAAGAGTAGATAAGAAAATAAATTGTTTCACTCCTACCTAGGTAACTATCCAGTTGACCTTCAAACTGTCAGCCTTGACTTGCTGTCTAGAAGAAAACTTGCTATAATTTAGTCAAAACCTCTTCTCCTGTAATTTGAATTTATGCCCATGAGTTCTGGAATTCTCTATAACAGTGAAAATTGTACCTTCATTCATTTTACCAACCTCTTCAGAGCTCATGAACCTCAATCAGGTCACCTGAGGTGCTTGGTTGCCAAGCTCTGTAGGCTGCATAATGTCCATTCTAGAGTGTTTGTGTTGCTGATCTTGCCATTCGAGTTGCCTGTATTTGGACCCTTTCAAGAAGTAGTGTAATGTCATTTTAGGTCTCCACTCTTGAACACAGTATTCCATATGTGGTCTTACAATTGCCTTATACAGTAGGACTATGACCTCCATATTGCTACAGAATAATGTTAGATAAATCATTGGTAGGACACCATGGGCTTTAGGCTGCCTATTTGCCCTGCTCACTTCACATCTGCTGTCATAATTCCCAAATCTCTTGCTTCGTTTACTTTACTATTTTTAATTCAGCCCATCAAATGTATATAATTTATTTTGTGGTTGCTATTCCCCAAGTGTTAAGACCTTGCATTTTGCTGCAAATTATTGATTTCAGGTTAAAATACATCTTTATACCTGTCCCAGTATATATGTAAGACCTGTCCCAATGTATGTACAGTTGTTCCATATTCACAGTAAGGCACATTCTACTAGACCAGGGTTTTTCAAGTGCAGACCGATGTTTGCAGATTTTTTTTTTTTCTGCAGCCACCTGTAGCTATAAATTAATGTAGTTTTCAATAATTATACTTGTAGGTTCAGGAAATGATGCTACCATTAGGACTATTTACTTAACATACCAGTAATTAGCATTAGTAGAGGCATTTGATGCAAGAAAGCAAGCTTATGCAGCATCAGCCAAAAGAAAAAAAAAAAAACCACTTCACCCCTCTGTTCATTCAAAATACCTGTCCAGCTGAGCTTTAAACTTATTTAGGCTATCAACTTCCACGACAAGGGATGGAAGTCTGTAATAATGCAATTAGGTATTCATTTTTATCTTATCTTCCTTCATGGATTAGGCGATCTGCCTGTTCCGATCTTGAAGAGGTCTGCCCATCTTTTCTTCGGTCTTCCTGTCTTTTTTTTCCTTTTGCTCTATATGTATTAGCTAATTTAGGTTATTTATTATATTCCATTCTTTCTACATGTTCTTTCCATCCTTGTCTATATTCTATAATTTTTTCATTAATGGAGTAAATCTTTAATTTCTTTCTAATATTTACGTTTGGTATTTTATCTAATTTTGTACATCCTTTAAACATATCTTAATTTCATTTCTGCAGCTTGTATTCTATTAATGTCTCTTTGTTTGGTATCCATGTTTCAGAACCATAAAGAAGTGTTGGTATTGCCATTCTTTGTAAAATTTCAATTGTGTTTCTTTCCTTGTTTTCTTAGCCAGAGTTCTTTTTATTGTTCCACATATGCAGTATTTTGAAATTTTGCCAATTTCTGGTTCATATCTTCTTCGACAACATATGTTATATCTCATCCTAAAAATATTTTACTTGTAATATTTTATTGTCTATAACTATTTTTGTTCTCATATTTTTCACCTTAAAAGCCATTGTTTTAGTTTTTATTGTTGATATTTTAACTTTATATTCTTCTGTTATTTGGTTTAATTTGAATACTGCTCTTTGTAAATTATCTTCACTATCTTGAATAATTACTTGATCATCTGCAAATAACAGTGTATTAATCCTATTCTTTGTATTTAGATATATACCTGCATTACTTTCTTCTTTCCATTTACATATCGCATTAGCATTAGTAGAGGCATATGATGCAAGAAAGCAAGCTTATGCAGCATCAGCCAAAAAAAAAAAAAAAAAAAAAAAAACACTTCCACTTCACCTCTCCAATCGTTCGAAATACCTGTCCAGCTGAGCCTTAAACTTATTTAGGCTATCAACTTCCACAACAAGGGATGGAAGTCTGTTCCACCAACCAACTACCCGCTGGCTAAAGGCAAATTTCCGCACATCTGTCTTTCCTCAATTTGAATTTATGCCCTCTCAGGTGATTATTCTGAGCAAGAGGCAGAATCCCATCAGCATTGAGCATGCTCAAACCATTCAAGGCTTTATACATAAACCTTGATATATATGTTAAACAACGTTGGTGACAAGCTACATCCCTGTCTAACTCCTTGATTTATTATTCTTTCTTCTGTTAATTTATTACCCTATATCTATTACTATTTTTGTAAGATGCTTTGGGTATCCTTTATTACTTGATATGTCCCATAGTTTTCGTCTGTTTACTCGATCAAATGTTTTTTCATAATCTATAAATGCTAAATGCGTTTCTAAATTAAACTCTTTTTGCTTTTCTATTATTTGTTTTAATATAAATAATCTGTACATGATCTTCCTTTTCTAAATCCTGCCTGTTCTATTAATATTTCATCAGAGAGATAATTTTAATTCTATTTATTATTTTGCTATACATTTTATATATTGTATTTAGTATGCTAATCCCTCTATAATTCTCTGTATCACTTCTATTTCCTTTTTTAAATATTGAAATAATTTTTGCTATCTTCCATTCTTCTGGTGTTTTATATTGTTCCCAACATTTATTAAATAAAATTAGTATCCTGTCTTTTAAAAAACTTCCTCCATGCTTGATCAGTTCTGCATTTATGCCATCACTTCCTACTGCTTTCCTGTTTTTTGTTGCTTTCAATGCCTTTCCAATTCTTCCTTCATTATCGGATCTATGTCACTAACTGAGTCTAACTATATCTCTTCTATTTGATATGTTGGGTCTTTCCACAATTCTTCATAATGGTCAGGCGCGCGGGTGCATAAGTACACGTGCCTTGAGAGACCGGGGTTCAAGCCAGTGACTGCTGAATACGGTGCTGTTTCTTGTATTCTGTCTATCTTGTTAACTCCTCTGACTGTTTGGTCGTCCCGGAGTATAAACAGAAAATTTATTTAGGGGCCGCCGTAGCCTAGTGGTCAGGCGCGCGGGTGCATAAATACACGTGCCTTGAGTAACCGGGGTTCAAGCCCGGGACTACTGAATACGGTGCTGTTTCCTGTAATCTGTCTATCTTGTGAACTCCTCTAACCGTTTGGTCGTCCCGGAGTATAAACAGAAAATTTATTTATAATGTTTTTTCCATTGTTCTTCCTTTATATTTATTCTTGAAGTGTCTTTCACTGTGCTATTCATCATATTATTTTATGTTTCATCTTTTATATGCCATATTTATACAAATATTATGATGGCATATAAGCACAATAGAACAAATATTATGTTCTATTGTGCTTATAAATCTATCCCATCCCATGACTCTACTTTAGCCTTCCTTATTATATCTTTAGTTTTATTGCATTCTTGTTTATATATTTCTTCATTCTCACTTGTCCTGTTTTGTATATATTTAAGATATTTATCTTGTGCTGCTTTAGCTATTTCTTCATTCCATATCTTTACTCCCCTCTTCTTATAGTTTTTCCTGAATTGTCCTAGTGTCTCTTTTGCTATCTTTTGAATTATATTTCGTATATTATTCCATTCTTCTATTTGTTCTCTCTGATGTTCTACTTATTTCGTCTTTAATTCTTTTTATCATATAAATTTTGTATACTTTCTTCTTGAAGTAGATATACTTTATAACCCAACTCCTCCTTCCCCTGTTTAATAGCTTTTCTCTTCTTCCATTTAGCCCATAACTATTTTTGAAGCCACTAAAAAATGATCTGAATTAATATCATATCCTCTAGTCTAATATCATAACACCCTAGTATCTCGACATTGTTTTGCTAATTTTTGATTTACTATTACATAGTCTATTATTGATTGTTCCACAATCAATATATTTATGTATATCACGTTTTCTAAAAAATGTATTTGTTATCTTTAAATTATTAAGTGTTGCAAAATCTCTTAATTTATTTCCATTTACTTTATTTTCTCCATAACATTCCATAATATTTTTTATTCGCTTATTCCCTACCCAAGCATTATAATCTCCCAAAATAGCTACATGGTCCTTTTTAACATTCTTATCTAGTTTTTGTAACTCTAAATAAAATTTATCTGTTTCTTCCTCTTTTCCATCTTCTGGAGTATAAATTCTAATTATATGTAACCTCTGTCTAATTTAAATCTTACTGTTATTATTTATAAATGTGTAGCTCTGTATTTTGATTTTCCATTTCCGATCTATTAATATTGCTATCTCTCCACTACCTCTTTCCTTTTGATCTACTCCACTGTATATCATTGTATAAGAATCATAATCTTTCATACCTTTTAATTTTTTCTTTGTTTCTGTTATTATTGCTATATTTACTTTCTTCTGTTTTAAATGTTTAAGTAGCTCGACTTCTTTATATCCTAATCCTCCTCTTATGTTCCATGTTACAATATTTAAAATGTCCGTTATTCCTTTTCGTTTCCTTTTTCCAGTCCGAGTCACATCCCTTTGTCTGTCTGGTTTTCCTCTTTGAGCTTTATAAGTTTTTATTTTTTTTACATGGGGAGGGAACCAGCCTCCCGCACAACCCCCATCCTGGAGGACCAGTATGTTACTCTTCGTCTGATCCCTACCCTTTGACCTGTCTGGCTAGCGTGGCCCTACCTGTAGTCTAGCTACCGCCAGCATAGCTCTCTCGGTCATCGGGATACTCAAGTCCTCACCGCGACAAGGTGGTAACATTTCGGGGAGAGTATTCATTAACATCAGTAAATATAAATAAACGATAGGTAATTCATTTCTTTGTTTATTATCAAAAGTTTACATAAGTTTGACATATTTTAGGAAAGGAAATTTTCTAAGTTTTGTGGGCCGGTATTTTCTTTACACGGACCACACTGGAAAACCTTGTACTAGACCAATCACTACCAACTTGGAAGTACTTCAACTATTCTGTCTCTTGCCAATTTACAGAAATTGGAACAATGTCACAACAATTAGGAGAGGATACGTGTTATTTAGCATTGTTTAGTTATATGAAAAAATTGAATAAAAACACTTAATTTGAATCATTATAACAAGAAAAGATGTAATCTGGCTCTGGCAGCCCTCATCAAATTTCCCCATCTCTTCCATCATGCAGTATGATTGATGACTTTTGAGGTTATGATGAACATCGTGGCGAGATCCAATATTCCTTACATTTCGAGGATACAGCTCTAAAACGGTGTTGGCAGGCCAACCACTAGTTAGTGCACCGGACCGAACCTATTGGTAACTCTCTAGCAGGCTTCTGGATCAGCTAGTGTATAAGGATCTCGGTGTATTCTTACCATGTGTACACAATATCCAAAAATTTCATTACTTCATACAGCATGCCCCACCCACTTCTTCTTACTATTGAATACACGCCTCCGTAGCCAGGTGGGAAGGAGCAGCAGTGCATAGCACACGCTTCTTGATTAAACCAGGGTTCGAGCCCACCAAAACCAAATACGGAGGATGCGGAAAGGTCTGGGAATGACCACCGCATATCCCGGAGCAATATGGCCTTAGTTGCTAATGCTCCTAAAAACCAAATCACACTATTGAATACACCATGAATTGTCAAACTAAGAGAGTAAGCTTACCTGCAGAAAGATCTAAACCTCCCAAAAACTTCCTAGTTCATTTCACAAATATACGTGGTCTCAATTCTAATCTCAACGATGTCCATTTCCACGTGCAGTCTGCCAAACCCCATAGTACTTTTTCTGACAGAATCTCAGTTATTGGTTGATTCAACTACTGCTCATCTCAATTGCCCAAATTAGTCACTGTATGATTCCTTCCGCCTCAAAGGGGGTACTTGTGCATATGTCCATTCTGATATTCCCTGTCAGAGATTTGGTAATTTGGAATCTCCTCTCTTCGATCTTCTCTGGCTCATAATCTCTCTACCTCATTGTGTCAAATTCATCTGTTGTCTCTACTGTTCTCCCAACTCCACTAATTACTTGGAGCTCTTTGACTTTCTCTAGTCCAACTTTCCTAACAGTGAGGTAATTTTCCTTGGTGATTTTAATGTTCACAACTCCAGCTGGTTGAGATGCTGAGGCTTTTGCAATTACTAATGACCTTGCACAGATTGTTCATTTACCTACAAGAATACCGGACAATCCTAATCATACAGCCAACACGCTTGACCTTTTTCTCACAAACAACCCTTCTAAGTACACGGTCGAAGTGAGAGGTCCTTTAGGCACCTCAGATCACAACTTGGTGATTGTCTCTTCTCCAATGGAGCCTTTATCTCATGGCTATTCCCAACCTCGTGTTGTTTGACATTACAAGAATGCAAAATGGGATGACCTGCGAGATTTATTTTCCCTGGTCGGATTACTTTTTCAAAACTTCTGATGTCAACGTTTGCTCAGATTGTGCCAGTGAAATTATTCTTGCAGGAATGGAATCCTTTATCCCACACTCCACTTTAAAATCTCGTCCTTTATCTAAACCTTGGTTTTCCAATAAATATGGTAAGGCTGTTCAAGAGAAGAACATTGCATATCGTAATTGGCTTGTTTCTAATTCTTGAGTTTCATTTTCTGCCTACACCAAAGCTCGCAACAATTGTAAAGCAGTTATTAATCAGTCCAAACTAGAGTTGGAACTGGCTAAGAGTAGAAAACTTGTTTCTTGCCCTAATGATAGCCGAGCATTCTGGTCTCTTGCCAAAGCTATTGGCTGCACATTTTGTCCACCTCTGTCCAAACCAGATGGTTCTGTTGTCACTTCAGCCAAGGATAAAGCTTACCTGCTAGCATCCCATTTTCCTTCCAACGACCTCGAGGCTACCCGAACAGGCATGCTGCAGCAGCTTGGACGGGGAAAGGTTACAACATATCTGGACCATACAACAGATCCGACAAGCAATTGGAAAGCCGAGAAGAACAAGCTTCAAATCTACCTCCGATCAATCTGGCAACAGCGCTGGACAGACTCTAAGGGAGAAGTCACGCGAAAGTTCCTTCCAAATCTGGAGCAAGTGTACCCTATATTTCCGACATGGTTTTGCCCCGGACCGCATGTCACCTACCTCCTTACAGGACACGGAGCAATCCGTCACAAGCTTCATCTCCTTGGAATCGCAAACAATCCTGCATGTGCCTGTGGCTCCCCCGAGACCTGGGATCACCAGATGCATGAGTGTGAACTGTATGATGATCTACATGCCCAGCTGATCACACAAGTGCGCTGCAACCCCAAAGACCAGGAGCACCACCTGCTGGAGGATGGGACAACCTACAAAGCCTTAACTGAATTTGCTCAGAGCCTATACACTAGACGACTAACCCTTCCACTGCCTCCAAATCACGAACAACAAGGACAAATGTAGTACTCCACGCACTCCAAATCTGAAAGCTCCATGATCAAGTGGAAACTTTTATAATTCCATCCATACCAGATTACTGGGGTAGGACCATTAAATATCCCAACTATAACCAAACGGAACACGTGTCACAGGAGGAGTATGGGGGGAGAACCTCCCAATTCTACCCCAGTGGATAACGTTGGACATCATGGCAGAACTGAAACTCACCTCAACCATACTCACTTCCTTTTCTCTGCAAATTGACTCACCGATGGGACATGGCTCCCAAGGGCAACCTCCAAACAAAAGAGCAAGCATAGCCTCCGTGCACAATATACGACCCGGACTTGCATTTTGGTTGACAGATCCATTCTCCCAAACAACAACGGAATCCACCCTAATGGACAATAAATCCTACTCTTCCAAATATCCATGGACGGGACATGGGTCCCTTGAGCGACTACTCAACAAATGCTGCATTAACTGCACTGAATTGACAGACTTATTGAACCTACATCTCCAGCATCAAATGGACCAGGATTTGCTTCTTGAATACTCAATCTTGACCTACAGACGGAATATACACCAAAAGCGGCGAGCAGCCCTCTACGCATTATCCTATGGATGCTAAAATCTGATGTAACTGGACGGGTCCCATTTCCAAAGAGCGACCTCCAAATAGGCGACCAAACTTGGCTCACACGGACATCAGAGAAGAGGAGTTAAATCCTACAAGTGGCTCAATCCTACTAGTCTATACCAAATGCCACATGAACAAATCGCAGTCTCTGCATGCACGCCGTATTGGCGACCTGAGCCAGCTCCCTTGCCTGTCTCAACTATTCCACCCCTCCCCAGTGGGTGGGGGAGGTGACGGTTCCACCGTATCCCCCCCACGCGCCACCCCCATTCTTACTCTCTGGTGGGGCATGGGCTTGCCCCACTGTAAACTGGAGCTGTCTTCTCTATCGGCTCCATGTCTCTGCCTTTCCCCCCCAGTCTTCAATCTACTCCCCACTCTACCTGCACGCAATGCCCCACACAATCTAAAATCACCTTCGCCCACTACTCTCGGCCTCCCATTCCTAGCGCCTCCCTGCCACACAAGCACATAGAGGGTGTGTATATATGTTTGTGTGTGGCATGTATATATATATATATACACACCTGTGTGTGTTTTATGTGTATGTATATATATATATATATATATATATTTTTTTTTTTTTTTTTTAAGGTCCTAGCCACAGAAATCTCAGGAAATTAGGTGGCAGGACCTGCCAGAGTAAATCTTAGTCGACTGGTGTTTCCTGGTCTGCCTCCACGGGGCTAAAGTGGGGCAACGTTGGGCCTCAGTAGGGGTCCTCAGTAGCGGCTAAATGACCGGATGAACAACGGTACACGACACTACACATGTACAATATCCATACACTTTTGAATCTCTGGCATTTCCAGTAAACTGGCACACCCATCACAATGCAAGCAATGCGGAGATGGGGGAAACCCCTGGTGCCGCTTGACACCAAACACACTTTACACTTTTTTCCTTCCAACTCGTGTATTAATGATCTTGGTAAATCACTTCCTAACATTCCCAAAATGCTCCATTCAATGCCTCCTGTGGTCTTCCGTCAAAAGGATATCAGAAGGATTTTGACGAATCTTGATAAGAAAGCTCCAGGTCCCGATGGTATTTCTCCACTTATGCTCAAAACCTGTGCTCCTGAGCTTACTCCTGTTCTTTGCTGCCTTTTTCACTTTCTTATTCCAAAGGTGTTTTTCCTTCTGCTTGGAAATTTGCTCATATCCAGCCAGTTCCTAAAAAGGGTGACAAATCCCTCCCATCCAATTATCGTCCCATTGCAATTACTTCTACTCTTTCTAAAGTAATGGAGAAATCAATTAACGCCAACTCTTAAACTACCTAGAAACCTTTCATCTGATAAACGATCGCCAGTATGGTTTCTGTCAGTGTCGATCCACTGGTGATATTCTCGTTTATGTTAACCATTTATGGACTAATTCAATGGAAAGGTTCGGTGAAACAAGTAGTTGCTCTTGACATCTCAAAGGCTTTCGATCGTGTTTGGCTTAAAGGTCTTCTAAACAAGCTTCCATCTTATGGTTTGCCAACTGTTTTTAGTAATTGGTTATCCAGGTTTCTCTCTGATCGCTCACTGAGGGTGATGGTAGATGGCTCTCTGTCGTCTAACTTCTCCACTAATCCCGGTGTCCCCCGAGGTTCAGTTCTTTCCCCCACTCTTTTCCTCTTGTATATTAATGACCTTCTTCCATTGACTGGAAATCCTATCCATAGTTTTTCCGAGGAAAGCACATTGCATTCCACTTTCCATTTTGAGAAACCTTACCCTGCTCAATCAGCTTCAACTTCTCGAAAATCTGCTATCAATTCCTTAAATGCCGATCTTCAGGTTATTCTCCGGTGGGGCAAAGACAACTTAGTTGACTTCAATCCTTCTAAAACTCAGTCTTGTCTTATATCTCGCAAAAAGGATTCTTCTGCACCTATGCTTACCTTTGGTGACACTCCAATTTCTAGGCAAAATTATATATCTCTTTTGGGGATTTCCAAGACTTCTAATCTCTCTTGGCACAAGCACATTACAAATATTGCTTCCTCTGCATCTAAAAAACTTGGTTTTCTCTTTCACTCTCGACATTATTTTTCTTCCGAACAGCTGCTCACTCTGTATAAATCGCAAATCCACCCTACCATGGAATATTGTTCCCACATCTGGGGTGGTGCCCCCAAAACCTCTCTCAGGCTTCTTGATTCCATCCAGAAGAGGGCAGTTAGGTTAATTAATGATTCATCTCTAACAGTCTCTCTGTCTCATAGACGTACTGTTTCTGCTGCATGCCTCTTCTACAGATATTTCCATGGGCACTGTTCTTTTGAATTGGCTTCTATAATTCCCGCTCTCTCTTTCAGAACAGTCCGAACATGTGCCGCCAACATCCATTTACTGTCCAACTTTTCATCTTCCTCATTTATTCATTCAACTGCCGTTTTCTGGAACAACCTTCCTTCATACGTATTTCCTCAAAATTACAATCTACAGGTCCAATGTCAACAAATATCTTCTTTCGTCTTCTCAACCCATGCACGGTACTAAGTACTATAGGTTCTAATACCTCTTCTGTTTGGGGTTTATATAAAATAAAATGAACTACCTATTTGACTCCCAACTCATGTAGAATACCCATGTAAGGAGAGATTCAAATAGGTAATTAATTTCATGTTATTTTTTTTAATATTTTGGCTGGTGCAGCAAAAGCCTTAGGTGTCTTTGCACCACGACTAATACTAATAACCCTATGTTGTTCGTTATTACTAATGACACGCTTCTGTTCAGTCATGAAAAAACAATTTTTTTCCATCACGTAGAATCTGGGTTGTTAGCTAAGTGGTTATATATTACTTGCTCCATGCACAAATTGCCCTGTACGGAAGCAAAAATAAAGTTAAATTAATGTTTTACCCTGGGCACATTTCTGCCAGATATTAAATAAATTTTAACTTTTGTAGGGACAGCATGAAATGTGTATACTGTCTTAAATCAGGGGATGAATCAGATTGGTCCACTTGATAACGATGGTTCAACTGTTGATGATCCTGCTCAGGTAGCTAACAAACTAAATGAATATTTTGCATCGACATTCACACATGAGGAGTTATTCAGTGAGGGGAATGCCAGAGGTGTATTCAACTCTGGCAATAAGCTAGATAATCTTGTAATAACTGAGAGTAAAGTGGAGGAGAAATTGTTGAAGATAAACACAAGAAAGGCACCTGGGGTGGATGAAATCTATCCAGTTATATTAAAGGAGACAGCAAAGGAAGTAAGCGAACCCTTAGCCATAATTATGAGAGCTTCCTTGGACTCAGGGGAGGTACCCATAGACTGGAATTTTGCAAATGTGACCCCATTTCACAAAGGAGGATCAAAGGCTGACACAATTAATTATAGACCTGTGAGTTTAACTTCTGTTCCAGGAAAATTAATGGAGGCACTGGTTAAAGAAGCACTGCAGGATCATCTAGACAAGACTTCAGTTATAGCTGGGACAGAGCATGTTTTGTTAAGGGGAAGTCTTGCCTGACCAATTTGATTGGATACTGTGATGCAGTCACAAAAGAACTGGATGCTGGAAAGAACTTTGATATTATATACTTGGATCTTAGAAAGGCTTTTGATACTGTTGCACATGTTTTGTTAAGGGGAAGTCTTGCCTGACCAATTTGATTGGATACTGTGATGCAGTCACAAAAGAACTGGATGCTGGGAAGAACTTTGATATTATATACTTGGATCTTAGAAAGGCTTTTGATACTGTTGCACATGGAAGACTGCTCCATAAATTGGAGCAGTGTGTCATTGGAGGCAAATTGCTGCTATGGATAAAGGGGTGGTTGAGGGGGAGAAGACAGAGAGTGGTAATCAATGGACTCTGCTCATCGTGGACTAATGTTATTAGTGGAGTCCCTCAGGGTTCAGTATTGGGTCCATTGTTTTATGTATTTATAAATGATATTGATGATGGTATATCAAGCTTAATGTCCAAGTTTGCAGACAATACAAAGGTTGGCAGGGTTGTTAAGGACACTACTGATGCTATGCTGCTGCAACAGGATCTGGAAAGGCTGAGAGGTGGCAAATGAAGTTTAACATTGACAAATGTAAAGTACTACATATGGGAAACAGCAACCCCAGAGCAACGTATCAACTCTGTGGTACTACATTGATAGTGGTAGAGAATGAAAAGGACCTGGGGGTTATTGTACAGGCAGATATGAAGTTCTCTGAGCAGTGCAGACGGGCTGCAAGAGTAGCTCATGATGTCTTGTCAATGATATACAGGAATTTTTCTAGCAGGGATAAGGAGATGATTATTTCCTTGTATAAGGCAATGGTCAGGCCACACCTTGAGTACTGTATATAGGTCTGGAAGCCTCGTTTCAAGAAGGATGTAGAGCTGCTGGAACGAGTACAGAGAAGGGCAACAAGATTAGTGAATGGAACAAAGGGTACTCTTACGAAGAAAGGCTTAAGTTTTGCAAATTACAGTGTCTGGAGACTAGGCACCGGCGAGGTGATCTGATAGAGGTGTATAAAGCCTTGAATGGTTTGAGCATGCTCAATGCTGATGGGATTCTTCCTCTTGCTCTCAGAATAATCACCTGAGAGGGCATAAATTCAAATTGAGGAAAGACAGATGTGCGGAAATTTGCCTTTAGTCAGCAGGTAGTTGGTTGGTGGAACAGACTTCCATCCCTTGTTGTGGAAGTTGATAGCCTAAATAAATTTAAGGCTTAGCTGGACAGGTATTTCAATCAAACGGAGGCGGTGAAGTGGAAGTTTTTTTTTGGCTGATGCTGCATAAGCTTGCTTTCTTGCATCATATGTCTCTACTATGCTAATGCTAAAAGTATTGTACTGTACTTAAGTAATTTTAAAAATATCAGCTACTGGGAAAAAGCTGTTTATATATTACTATTAGCAGTTGCAAATAATGCAAGAAAGCAAGCTTTATTCACAGTGTCATAACTATAAAAAGTTGCCCCCCCCCCCAATTCAAAGTTTAGTGTGGAGCCTTAAAAACTACCCTGGAAGCAGCAGCTATAAAAAAAATTATTTTTCGTAAACAGTAAATTTTATCATAATCATAACTAAAAAAACTTACATTTTTCTCAATTAAATTTTTTTGGCCAAAAGCCACCACCAGAAGGGCCGCCCTTTTGGAGGTAGTCCCAATGCACCGCATTGGCATAGTTAGGCCACTGCTTGTATAGCAGCTACCAAAACAAAAAAATTCCTATTTCATCTGTTCATTCCCTCAAATAGTTTATCTAGTTCTTCCTTGAATTTATTTAAGCTCTGAACTTCCACAACAACAGATGGAAGTTTGTTCCAGCACCCACTGGCTAAAGGCAAACCTCCCCACATCTATTCTGAAACCGTCCTTCCTCAATTTAAATTTGTGCCCCCTCGTGCGCAGTCTGAGCAAGAGGAAGAATCCCGTCAGCATTGAGCTTGCTAAATAATGGTCTATCAGCTCCACATCATTTTCTAAAATGAAGACTCCAGATGGGATAATCACCTCCTTATCCCTGTTAACAAAATTCTTGTATGTGATTGACAAAGCCCCATGACCTGCCCTAGCCTGTTTGCACTGCTTAGAGAACTTCATATCTGACTGCACAATTACTCCCAGATCTCTCAAGGTTCTTCAGTACCCTGAGTGTGGTACTGCACAGTTGGTACATTATTGCCATTTATGAGCCCATCTGCCTAACTTTTCTAGATCCTGTTGCAGTAGCATACTGTCATTAGCCAACCTTTGTATCATCTGCAAACTTGGACATTAAATCTGATATGCCTTCATCAATATCACTGATAAATATTGAAAACAACAATGGCCCAACACCAAACCATGGCCTACACTAATAACATTAGTCCATGAAGAGCAATGTCCAGTGATTACCACTTTCTGTCTTTTCTCACTCAACCATCCCTTTACCCATAGTAGCAACTTGCCCTTAGCGCCACACGGCTCCAATTTCTAAAGCAGTCTTTTATGTGCACAGTATCAAAAGCTTTTCCAAAATACAAGTACAGTATATGAAATCAGAATTATTTTTTGCATCCAGTTCCTTTGTGACCACATCATAGTATACACTCAAATTGGTCAAACAAGGCTTCCCCTAAAAAAACATGTCTGAAGTATGAATGTGGCCTTGTCTAGATATCCTGCATTACTTCTTTGAACAGTGACTCCATTATCTTCCCTTGAACAGAAGTTAAACTAACAGGTCTGTAATTAATCATGTCATCCTTTGTGAATTGCAGATACATTCACACATCTCCAGTCTGTGGGAGACCTCTCCTGGATCCAAGCATGCTCTCATAATTATGGCTATGGGTTTGCTTATTTCCTTCTCTGCCTTCCTTAAATATAATTGAATAGATCCCCATCCACCCCCAGATGCCTTTCTTATGTTTAAAGTCAACAATTTCTCTTCCATTTTCCTCTCAGTTATTACAGAATCATTTAGCTCCCTGTTAGAATTTGATAAAGTTCTGGTCCAATTCTTTAAAGAATTCCTCTTGTGTGAATGTAGATGCAAAACACTCATTCAATTTATCATCAACAGTCAGAAATCAATATTGAGTGGACCAATTGGTTACATAAGTAAGGAAGTTTTGCTTCTTTTGCCAATGACTTTTTGTAACTTGCCTCACGTCCTTTGTGACTTGATTACATACTAGTTTATTTATCATAGGCTTCTGTGTCGCTCAATAATATATGCATTTTTGTTTTCTGCCATGTGTTTCATCTGACATCCATTTAGGCTTATACCTTGAAAAGTATTTCTTAGTTGGTATGAAAAGCCTAGTAGCTTCCATGATTAATCCTTGAAAGCTTCCCATTTAGAATTGCCTGATGGTAACAACATCTGTTGGTCCCACTGTATAGAATTAAAAACTGTCTGAGATTATGTTACGAAAGCAAATACCCCTCCCTTTAGTCTTGATTTTAGTTACATCTTAAGTAAATTCCAAATCAATACGCTGTAATCACTGCCCACTTGTTGTTCTTTTATCTGCAAATTCTTAATTCATGAATAATCACTGCTGATAATCAGATGAAGAGTATTACGCCCTTTTGTTGCCTCTCTAACATGCTGCTGTAGAAAACAGTCATCCAGTAAATCCACAAAAGTCTTGCTAGTGTGTGAATGACCAATCCACAATTTCTAGTCTATATCTGGAAAGTTAAAATCTCCCATTATTTCACAACTCTTTTGCATTGCTGGTATATAAAGTTTTCACTAAACATATACAGAAATCAAGCCTCTCCAAACCTTTAAGCAAAACATACTATAATCGGTACAATTACATGACTTTTTTTAAAGATGTTTTGTTTTCTGCGATATTTATGAAACTGCTTTGGACTCCATCCAGCTATGCCCTTCCCCATGTTTTCAGGATTTTCTGCTATATCACGGAGAAGATCACTATTGACAGCATCATATGTTAGTATTATTAATAAATGGCAGAGTAATGCACAAATTGCACATACCTAACATCAGCTCTGAACAGATTTCAAGTTTCCATTGTAACCAAAATACTAGCGTCTCACTGTAAGAGCATGGACTCCCCACCCAGGAAAGGCAACTGAACTTTCCCCCTGGTGAAGAACAGTATCTCTCAGACACTACATAATTTTTAATATTTCATCAGCATGCACAGTGTACAATAATATTTTCATCAGCATGCACAGTGTACAATAATTTTGTTATCTTGTAGTTAATTTTGTAATATATACTTGAAGTGCTGAATATTGAAATCTAAAAGGAAGCTAAATGATTTTTTTTTTGATAATTGAGAGGAAAGTGGAAGAGATAGTAGTAGTAGTAGTGGCATGTGATTCAAGAAAGCAAGTGTATGAGCTTATGCAGCATCAGCCAAAAAAAAAAAAAAAAAAAAAAAATCATACCATTCCCTTCAAATCCCTGTCCAGTTCCTCCTTAAATTTATTTAACCTATCAACTTCCACGACAGATGGAAGTTTGTTCCAGCAATTAACCACCCACTGGCTAAAGGCAAATTTCCGCACATCTATTCTACATCTGTCTTTTCTTAATTTGCATTTATGCCCCCTTAGGTTCGTAATCTGAACAAGTGGAAGAATCCCATCAGAATTCAGCGTGCTAAACCCATTCAAGGCCTTATACACCTCAATCAGGTCACCGCGCAAGTGCCTAGTCTCCAACCACTGCAATTTGCAGAACTTAAGCCTCTCTTGGTAAGAGGATCCCATCATTCCCCTCACCAATCTTGTTGCCCTTCTCTGTACACGCTCAAGCAAATCTACATCCTTCCTAAAATGAGGCCTTCAGACCTGTATGCAGTACTCAAGGCATGGCCTGACCATTGCCTTATACAGAGGGACAATCACCTCCTTTTCCCTGCTAGCAAAATTCCTATATATCATTGACAAAACCCCATGACCTGCCCTGGCAGCCTGTCTGCATTGCTCAGAAAACTTCATATCTGACTGCACAATTACTCCCAGAGGTCTTTCATTTTCTACCACCTTAAGTGTAGTACCATAGAGTTTGTACGTTTCTCTGGGGTTACTTCTTCCCATATGCAATACTTTGCATTTGTCAAGGTTAAACTTCAGTTGCCACTTTTTAGCCCATCTGCCCAAATTTTCTAGATCCTGTTGCAGTAGCACACTGCCATTACTGTCATTAACAACTCTGCCAACTTTGTATCATCTCGAACTTAGACACTAAGCCTAATATACCTTCATCAATATCATTGATAAATATACAAAACAACAGCGGACCCAACACCGAACCCTGTGGGATTCCACTAATAACATTAGTCCACGAAGAGCAGCACCCATTGATTACCCCGCCTCTGTCTTCTCCCACTTATATTGTTGAAGCTTAACATAAAAAGGGCACCTGGGATGGATGGGATCTATCCAATTATATTAAGTGAAATAGCAAAAGAGATAAACAAACCCTTAGCTATAACTATGAGAGGATCTTTGGATTCAGGGAAGGTCCCTATGACCTGGAGATGTGCAAATATATTCCCAATTCACAAAGGGGGATCAGAAAGTGACATGCATACTTACCTGTTAGCTTAACTTCTGTTCCAGAGAAAATGGAGTCACTGGTTAAAGAAATAATTCAGAACCATCTAGACAGGAGTGCAGTTATACTGCAGTCACAGCATGAATTTATTAAGGGAGGATCTTGTCTCATTGGTTACTACACTGTACTGCCAATTTATTAGGTATACCCCTACTGTGCACATAAATGGTTTGTCCCACAACATTGCAAGTCACATGACCACAGTTGTGGATATAAATGCAGCAGAACAACCTTTCTAGTATCAGTTAAGCATACGAACCGTAGCAAGAATGGGGAAAAGGAGTGATCTAATGGACTTCGAATGTGGCATGGTAGTAGGTGCAAGATGTGCTGAACAAAGAATCTCTGAAACAGCAGCTCTCCTGAACTTTTCGCACACCACAGTTTCAAGGGTGTATCAAGAATGGTGCAACGAACTGAAAACATTCTCTCAACGGCACTGGAAGAAAACCGCTTGTTGATGAGAGAGGTCAGAGGGAAATGGCTAGAATTGTGCAAGCAAACAGACGAGCCACAATGTCACACATCACATCAGAATACCTTGATGTGCAGAACAAAATATCGCAATGGACCACTAGTCGCACTTTGTAGCGAATGGGCTACAACAGCCACATCGTGTACCTTTGTTATTAATGAAGAACAAGAGAGCATGCCTCCTGTGGGCACAGCAACATCAGCACTAGTCTACCAAGAATTGGGAAAAAAGTTGCTTGGTCTGAGAGTCGAAGTTCCTGGTGCATCATGCCTGACGACTACTGTTCAAGGTGGTGGAGGCAGTGTTATGGTGTGTGGAATGTTTTCTTGGCACATGTTGGATCCATAGATTCACATCTGAATGCCACATTGTTGCTGACCAAGTGCATCCGTTCATGTTGACAGTTTATCCTCAGTCAGATGGTTACTTCCAGCAGGATAATG
Organism: Mastigoproctus giganteus; assembly: GCF_048544385.1. Taxonomy (NCBI): domain Eukaryota; kingdom Metazoa; phylum Arthropoda; class Arachnida; order Uropygi; family Thelyphonidae; genus Mastigoproctus; species Mastigoproctus giganteus. The sequence continues at coordinate 2,111,662 of NC_143584.1, forward strand.
CGCCAGTGCACAAAGCCTGAATCACTATTGAATGGTTCCAGGAACATGACAATGACTTTTCTTTGCTGCAGTGGCCCGCTCAGTCTCTGGATCTCAATCCTATTGAACATCTTTGGGATGAGCTGGAAAGGGCTGTACTTGGACTTCAGGAAAGTTTTTGATACTATTGCACATAAAAGACTGCTGTGCGAATTGGAGCAGTGTGGCATTAAGGGCAAGTTACTGCTATTGATAAAGGAATGGTTAAGTGGAAGAAGACAAGAGAGTAGATGGTTATCAATGGGTACTGCTCTTCATGGACTAATGTTATTAGTGGAGTCAGGGATTGGTGCTGCGTGCAGTGTTGTTTTCTATATTTATTAATTAGGCTTAATGTCTAAGTTTGCAGATGATACAAAGGTTGACAGGGTGATTAATGACAGTAATCAGGTGAAGCTACTGAAAATATCTAGAAAAATTAGGCAGATATGGCCATTGAAGTTTAACATAGACAAATGGAAAGGTAGTCCACATGGGTAACAGTAATCCCAGATTAACATAAGAAAATGTGTGGTACTCACTCAGGGTAGGGGAAAATGAAAAATACCTGTAGGTAATGGTGCATCAGATATGAAGTTCTCTGAGCAATACAGACTGGCTTCCAGGATAGCTGATTGGGTTTTGTCAATGTTATACAAGAATTTTGCTAACAGCAATAAGGAGATGATGATCCCATTGTACAAGGCAATGGACTGTAGGTCTCATTTTTGGAAGCATGCTCGAACAGGTGCAGAGTAGGGCAACAAGATTGGTGAAGGGGACAAAAGGGTGCTCTTACCAAGAAAGGATACAGTTCTACAAATTGCAGCATCTGTGATTTTAGCACCTGCAAGGTGATATGATTGAGGTGTTTAAGGCTTTGAATGGATTGAGCAGGCTCACTGCTGATGGAATTCTTCCTCTTGCTCAGATTACACACGTGAGGTATAGCAAGAATTGAAATTGAGGGCAATTGTTTGGCCACATCTTGAGTATTACTTACAGGCCTGGGAGCCTTGAAGGTGCAGAGATTGATGATTTGCCTTCAATCAGCAGGTGGTTTTTTGTTGGAACAAACTTCCATCTGTTGTTGTGGAAGTGGGTAGTTTGAATAAATTTAAGGATGAGCTAAGACATTGTTGGAGGGGATGACAGATGATGTGGAACGGTTTTTTTTTTTTAGCTGATGCTTGCTTTCTTGCATCATCAGCTACTGCTACTAATAATAAATCCAAAATTATGGTTTGTTTTTTGTTTTTTTTTTACTGCTTAAGGTGGGCGCAAAAATAACCCGTTAAAATACTTTGATATACAAACGTGTTAAATGTTCTTTTCGTGATTTTTTTGTAAATCGATGTGTTCCTATGACAGGCGACCCCAAAATTCAAATTCTTTATAGTGTAGCCGTTTATGAATATTTTTGTAACTTATTATTTTCGTGATTATTTCGCTTCGCCATAAATATAAAATTTTGTATTCCTAAAGCTAATGTTTTTTTTTTTTTGTATTTCTAAACCCGCTGACTGGTTAATTATTGTTATTTATTACGTCAGCACAATGGCACGACCAAATTTTAACCAATTAAATAAATAAACTAAGTGCCACGACCACTTAGTTTATTTCTTCAGTGTGTTTTACACCAAATTTTTTCCCCCCAAGATTATTTAAGCTGCTTTTTTTTCTTCATATTATCAACTTTACAAATTCCTATCTTGATGCATCTTTCATTCATTCGCATGTAGAAGCTCTGTGCACAGTCCTAATATTTGTGAATCCTAAAAGAAAGATCCGATTTTCTTTTTTTTTTTCCCTAAAAACTATACATAACCACTTGATCTAAAAAATTTCAAGAAAAAATATTTTAGAAATCACACAGTGTTGAATGCACGGGGGTGGAGGGATTTTCACCTCCGATGCAATAAATCCCCCCCCCCCGAAGAATAGTAATTTAAATTTTAATATTGAAACATTGCATGATGACAAGCATAGAAGACCCGAATGAGTTATTAGAGAAATTAATAAATTATGTTAGTGATACATATGCAAAGATGAATAAGATTATTACATTTGAAAGGACTGATTTGTATGCTTTTTGCGAATTTAATCTGTGATTTTATATTACTATTACTGTTAGTAATGTGGTTTTGTGAGCTGATTGGTTACTGTTAGCAAATAATAAATATTTCCTTTTGTTTTCTCATATTTTCTAATTATAATATTCACATACAGAGTTCTTTGTAACATATACATATGTTGTAAATATGAACAAAATCATAAGCAAATCCTCAAACTACACACAATGTTAACACATTCGCTATCCCTGATGGGTCATTCAGGTGGTAGTGGCGTGTCACCTGATACGCCGTGCGAGAAAATATTTAATCTGGTGACTCATGATTGCGGATTAATTTGTACATCTAAATAGAATCTTTGTTTTTGTTGTTCACTTGGGACCAAGCCTTCCTAGCATTCAGCTAGGGTTAAACGTTCAGGTGAAAGATTAGCAATTATGGGGAGGGGGAACCGCCGAATCAATGACTCTTCTGATACGACCATCACAGGAAAGTTCAATAAAATGTTCTTTAAATTGGAAACGAAAAACACAAATAAATAACGTCAAATTGTTAGTTCTTGGGCAGAAAATAGAACAAAAAAAAAAAAAAAAATTAATTCATTCTGCTCAAAAACAAAACCAAGTTGAAAAAAACAGAAGAAACATGCAAACCGTAACATTGTTATTGGGGGGGGGGGGGAGTTTAGATTCTCCAAAATTGGTGGTTGCATACCATGAGACGGGGCTATACCCTTAATTTTTTATTTATTTATTTTTTTTGGCTGGTGCAGCATAATCCTCAGACTTTCTTGTGCCATATGGCTAATAATACAGTACTGTATATCATCTAATATATATGTAATTTATTCAGAACAGGGCTGTATACCCTTTCTAAACAAAACAAAATTATAATTTATCATCTTTGGAATTATCCTCTAAGATTTTTCCCCCCAAGATTATTTAAGCTGCTTTTTTTTCTTCATATTATCAACTTTACAAATTCCTATTTTGATGCATCGTTCATTCATTCGCATGTAGAAGCTCTGTGCACAGTCCTAATATTTGTGAATCCTAAAAGAAAGATCCGATTTTCTTTTTTTCCCCCCTAAAAACTATACATAACCACTTGATCTAAAAAATTTCAAGAAAAAATATTTTAGAAATTACACAGTGTTGAATGCACGGGGGTGGAGGGATTTTCACCTCCCCCGAAGAATAGTAATTTAAATTTTAATATTGCAACATTGCATGATGACAAGCATAGATTCATTAACCTTTAATTCATTCTGCTCAAAAACAAAACCAAGTTGAAAACATGCAAACCGTAACATTGTTATTAGTGGGGTGGGGGGGGGAGTTTAGATTCTCCAAAATTGGTGGTTGCATACCATGAGACGGGGCTATGCCCTTAATTTTTAATTTTTTTTTTGGCTGGTGCAGCATAATCCTCAGACTTTCTTGTGCCATATGGCTAATAATACAGTATATCATATAATATATATATGTAATCTTATGAATGAATAGAAAGATAGGAAAAGTGCTAATGATTTTTGATCATTCGGACCTAACTAAACTAGCAGATACCACACAGAAACAGATAGCTGTTGCTAATTATTGATTGGATGTACTGAATGGTGCAAACCCTCATCAACGTACCATTCGATATATTCTATTATCGATAATTTCCCTCGCATCATTATTTTACTTTTATTTTATTATCAATTATTTGTTTATTTATAGGGTATTAAACCAACTCAGTATATCGGTTGGTATAATGCATTAAACCAACTCAGGCTATATTAACCCTTCATCGGTTCTCTTGGCTCACAGGAAATACTTTTATTCTGATTACGTCTATTCTAAATCCTTACGCTAAATTCTTATTTTACATCTGCTCTAGAGGACAGGAATACGGTTAACATAAAGGCTCACTTAGAATACTTTTCTTATTAATTCTTTGGCCTTAGGGCTCTCGTGGAATGTTTATTCCTTTTAATTTTAATTTTTTCAAACGTTTTAATTTTATATTATTTTATACTTAATAAAAAAAAATTAAATATACTATTGCATTACAACTATTTAAATCTTTCTTTCAAATGTACTAGGAAGAAAAGTGCTATATATATATATATATATATATATATATTTTTTTTTTTTTTTTTTTGCTATATAATTTTAAATTAAATAATCGACCAATTTTGTTGCAGCTTCACTTTTGGGTTGAATTCCCCCCAAAACAGTCTATTCTGTTTTTTTAAGGTGGAGTGATTTATGCATAGCTTTTAGTGAGGAAAAATAAATAAATAATAAAAGAAGAAGAAAATCAGATATTTTTTGTTCCCCAGATATATTTCCTGGATTCAACTGAACAGTACGCGGCATTTATGAAATTTATTAGTGGTTAGTAATATTATCTAGTTCACATATCTTAAATTTGTTATTAATAATGACAGTAGTAATTGTTTTTCAAAATCCTATTTATTCCAATTCGCGCTATTCTTTTTTCGATTTAATACTGGTTTTGTGTTATAAAAGAGTTTCCAATGAAAAATTTTCTTCAAAATTTGTTATTAAGTCAAATATATATAAAACGAAGAATTTTTTTAATACTGTAATTGAAATTTCAAAAAACAATCCATGATGAGTAGGGCGTGTTTTTTTTTTTTTTTTTATTTTGCACAAAAGATAACATGAATGCGAAGTTTGCTGATCCCAGTTTTCGGAAGTTTATAACAGAGCTATTAGTAGACATATTTTCTTGAAATTTCATTAAAGGTCAAATACAGTATTTATTCAGAACAGGGCTGTATACCCTTTCTAAACAAAACAAAATTATAATTTATCATCTTTGGAATTATCCTCTAATGAAAATGACCATGGTCGTTTTTTGACTGACCAGATATTCTGTCCTAGAAAGTTTTTTGTGACAAAATCGAATAATAGTAATCCTTTATTGTACCATAAGTAATTCGTTATGGTGATGTGGGGGGGGAGAATGTTTTATGTTTTTATAGATGGTAAGTACCTACTAATATATAAACACAATGCACCATAGAAGGCACTAAAAGAGCGGTATGTATGTACGTACATATGTATATAATATAAGTGTAAAAACACCACACTACTACTGTAACGTAGTTTTTTCCTTTAAGAAAAAAACTACGATACAGTGGTAGCGTAAAAGGCATCATTTCAACTGTATCTCATATTGTTCTCATTCTTCACAACGAGTTACCATGTTTTGCACAATCATTACATAAGTAACGCTTCACTAACAGAGAAGACTATTGTTACTTATTCTCAGTGGGCACCACTACCCAGACGACACCGTTTCGAGGTTTGTTGGCCTTTCAGCCAGCGGTGGGCAGGCTGAAATACCAGGCACCCTGGTATCATTAAATAGTCTTCTCTATTAGTGAAGCGTTACTTATTCGAGGTAGTGCAATACATGGTAACTCGTTGTGAAGAATAAGCACAATATGAGATTATTAGCCATATGGTGCAAAGAAGCCTGAGGCTTATACTGCACCAGCCAAAAAAAAAAAAAAAAAAATCCCGAGAGAGAGTCAGAAGTAGAAAGGAATCACCAAGAAAAAGAAGAATGATGATAACCAGCTCAGGATTCTGGGTGTACCAAGCCTATACTCACCAGATGTGAGCCCCTGGGTTGATACAGTTGAAATTATGCCTTTTACACTACTACCCTAGTTTTTTTGCTTATTATAATTTTACACCTATATTATATGCATAATTATAACTCTTAAAAATATTATGCATAGTTGCATTTAGTCTTACTTAATACATACTGTATGTATGTATCTGGACGTTCATTGTGTGAAATAGCAACCCTTTCTCACTCTATAGTTGCCACAGAAAAAAGGGTATTTATATCAAATTCCGGAACACATATCCGGGGGGGAAAATATCAGATTTTCTTTTTTTTCCCTAAAAACTATACATAACCACTTGAACTAACGAAATTTCAAGGAAGGAAAAATTCTTTAGCTATCATACAGTGTTGATTCCGGAGGAGGGAGAGGGATAAAATTCTTCCCCCAAAGGCAAAAAATAGTAATTTTTATTTTAATATTGCAACATTGCATGAGGATAAGCATAGAGTTATCACAAAAATTAATAAATAATGTAATTGATACACATGCAAAGATGACTAAGATTATTATAATACTTGAAAGTTTATTATAATTTGTATGATTTATTTGCAAATTTTAATCTGTGATTTTGATATTATTAAACCGTGATTGTCAGTAATGTAGTTTTTGTGAACTGATGGTATTCTGTTAGTATTTAAATGTTAAAAATTAAATATTTCCTTTAGTTTTTCTCATATTCTCTTATAATATTCATAAATATACAAAGTTGTTTGTAACATATACATATGCTGTAAATATTAAATAATAATAATAATATATATTCCTCTTCCTCCTACATGTACTCTCGAAGTTTACCCCCCCCCCCCAATGTAAACCTTTGGATTCAACACTGTTATCGTATAAAAATACGGGAAAAATTCACGATTATTTTCAAATGCTGTGGTCTGGTGACTCATGGTTGCCGATTACTTTTTACTCTTTGTACCGTCTTAATAGTGTCTTTGTTTTGTTGTTCACTTGGGCCCAACCCTTCCTGGCATTCAGCGGGGGGTCTAAGCGATTTTCAGGTAAAAGATTATTAAGAGATCAGAAATTGTGGGGAAGGGGGCTTGTTACATATGCTTATTGTAATTGTTGGTTTTTAGGAGCATTAGCAACTAAGGCCATATTGCTCCGGGGATATGCGGTGTCATTCCCTGACCTTGTTTTTCGGAAAATGATCATGTCAAATCGACTTGATTTCCGATATCATTTGAAATTCTGCCGAAAAGGAAATGATCAAAAAATGCAAGTCGGGATCATTGTTTCGTTGTTTAGTTCAAGTAAATAGTTATTATTCAAGGTAAACGACAGTTATTTTCAGTAAACAAGTGTGGAATCAAAAGTGGAATTTATTTTCGTTTAGAGTTGTGCACATTGTACTGTACAACATTATATTAAACGGTTTATTGTTTCGTTAGTAAATTTTTGCCAAATATTTCGGTTATTATACTGGGTTGAAAATTGTTATAAATATCGAAATGTCTGCTGTTAGATTTAAATCATTGCTATTTACTAGCAGAGCAGACTCACTACCACTCGATGACATTCACTGCACAAGTCATTTTCTTTTCATTGATTGGTTTACGCTGCAGCGCAGGAGCTCTCTTTCACGTCCTCGTATTTGCGCACACAATCCACTACTCCTAATATATATAGAGAGTGTAGCTGCCTGGTACATAAAACTACGTTTGTACCTGGTAATTGAAAAGAACGAAGATGCCTCCTCAGCCTAATGTAAAAGCGTTGAAGAAACCTGCTGGCAAGACTCAGAAGAATATTCGCGTTGGCGACAAGAAGAAAAAGAGGAAGAGGAGGAAGGAAAGTTTCAGCGTGTATATCTACAAAGTGATGAAGCAAGTTCATCCCGATACTGGTGTGTCCAGCAAGGCAATGTCCATTATGAACAGTTTAGTGAATGATATATTTGAGCGGATCGCTGCCGAGTCCTCTCGCCTTTCCCATTACAACAAACGGTCGACGATCACTAGTCGAGAGATCCAGACCGCCGTCCGTCTTTTATTGCCAGGTGAATTGGCGAAGCATGCGGTATCGGAGGGCACCAAAGCCGTAACGAAATATACCAGTGCCAAGTAATACTATATCCAAGAAAAAACGGCCCTTTTAAGGGCCATTAAATGATGAATAAGAGATACCTGATCGTACTTGCCCCCTTTTTTAATCTATTACAAGAGTTTTTTGCTTACAATTCATAAGAGAATGCTTCATTTTCTGTTTATTTTCAGGTTGCCTGATCTTGATTGGTCAACAGTTGTAGCTTCAAAGCCAGTTTATAAATGGGCGAGAAAATAACTTTGTATACATTCAAGGGTACATGCACCACAATATTTAAAAACTATTCTCATGCCATCGGGGATAGCCAGTAGATATAATCGGCCCTCCCTAAAAAAAAAAAAAAAAAAAAACCCTAGTTCGAATCCAGTCAATGACGAGAGAAGTTGCATGTTTTTTCTCGCGGAATCGCATGTTTAGTACTTCCATCACAAAAAAAAAAAAAAAACAATTTACGAACATGATAGCCTTAATGCAACTGTTCGGTATACTGTTCGGTATGACTACGTGTGTTTTACCTCGGTCGGGCATAGACTGAATAATAATAATTATTATTATCAGACTTCCTTGCACAATATGCCTGATAATTATTATTAATTTTTGAAACCGGGCTAGTAATAATATGGCTAATGATAATAATTATTATTATTATTAGCAAGGAAGCCTGAGGCTTTGCTGCACCAGCCAAAAAAAATTTCTGAATTACCCTAAGAGAGAGAGAGACAGAAGTAGATAGAAGGGAATCACCAAGAAAGAAAGAGAATAATGACGATATCCAGCTCAGGACCCAGGGTGTGCCAAGCCTATACTCACCAGATGTGAATCCGGTTTCAAAAATTTCAGTAAATATTTATTACCATTCCATATACTTTATGGTATATTTAATACACAGAGTAGTAAGATATCATATCACTCTGTCTTTCTATATATGTATCTGTTGACCAGTTATATAAGACTTATTTGCAAGTCGTGCATAACGTTTACATAACATACTCGAAGAGTGCATGAACTGTCTAAAGCTAACAGAACATTTCATGTATGAATATCTTTTTTCAATACAAATTGTACGAAAAAAATAACTGCCAGATTTATATTTGTCCGGTTTTAATTAATGAAATATCGGATGGCTCGACAAATCCTATAACATGAACCAAATACTGTATAAAGTTTCATGAAAATCCATTTACTGGGAGTCAAGTTTAATACAAGACGGGCAGGTGCAATATAAATTGTGCGTGTATGTTAAGAGATAAAAGTAATAGAAGAACAGAGAAAATAAAATAAAAGGAGAGAGAGTAGAGAAAGAATAAAGGAAATCACGGTGTATACTGTATATATATTTTGACCTCGCAATTTTATTATGGGAGTATATATATAAATATGTATATATACTCTCATAATAAAACTGATTTTCAATATATATATATATATATATATATACACAAAGTATGTAAAATGAATATATTCAATAAACTAAATATAATAAGTATACCAAATTTAATTTAATAAATAAATAAACCAACACAGATCCGATTAATGCCATCTTATAAAATTAAACATTACATCCGTCTGTATATCATTTAAGATGTTAGTTATTGCGTATGGATTCTCTTTCTATATAATTCTACATTATGCTATGTATTATTTTTATTTTTGTAAATTACCTATCCGTCGGGCTAACAGTCATCTAGCCAGCTAACTACTAAATTGGGATATATTAATTTTAGTTAACTAATATATTTTGGTTTTGTTATCTCATACATATTTCATACATTACCATCTTTTGGAATTGCTATCATATACTACCTAACTATCTTTTGGACACCGTTTTGCTGGACGATGACAACAGAAACTGATAGCTCGTTAATTATGGTTGATACATTGAGAGGGTTAGCCCTCGAAAAAGTCCCTTTCAATGTATCTTTATACCTATAATTAACATAATATTATTTTATTTATAATATAATTTTGATGTTATATTGCATATATATTTTTTCCAGGTGGCCGTAGGCACTTACATAAGTTCTTATGTTTCTTGGGCCGTTATATCGTACGGTTTTTTCTCGGTATACACTATAACCTGCTAGATTTTGATTATAATTACACCATTAGACTCTACTGCAATAACTAACATCTTAATATATATGTGTGTGTGTGTCCGTTTATATGTAAGTTCCGGTTCCTTTTTCACAACTTCCGGTTTCATGGCAATTACTTCGTAGGCTTGCTGAATGGTTTCCATAAAAAATTACGAACGTAAAGTTTGTCGAAAAATATGATCTCATTGATTGAAAGAAAAAAATAGTAATCTAATAATGTTTGTGGACTAAAAGTTATTAGATTTGATCGTGTATTTTTTTTTTTTTTTTGAAACATCTTTCACAACCAAACACAGCTATTAGGACATGACACAGTTGAAACTTGATTCTAGCTATGTGAGAATAAAGATTTAAAGAATACAGCTCTGCTTAAAACCCGAAAAATCAATAATGTAAACTGGATGAATAAGGATGTGATTATACGTGGATAAGTTGTAGGTTCCGTTGTATAATGCAATGGTTGAGCCACACCTTGGGTATTGTTTGTTATTTGGATTTTAGGAAAATTTTCAACTAAGGCCATATTGCTCCATGGATATGCGGTGGTCATTCCCTGACCTTTCTGCATCCTCCGTATTTGGTGGTCACGGGCTCGAACCCCGGTCTAATCAAGAAACATGTGCTACACTACACACTGCTGCTCCTGCCTACCTGGCACCCCTTGGGTATTGCATATAGTTTAAATAACATGCATATAGGCCTGTCTTAATCATTACATTTAATCATACTGCCGTTAATCATTAGAGACATGATGCAAGGAAACAAAACTTGTGTATCATCAGGAATTAAAAAAATCAGATAAAAATGTGAATCTAGTTTCATATTTTATCTACTTCCAAATATTTATTCAATCCTTGTTAACTTAACTCTACATAAGCTCTGCCTGTACATGGCAAAATATAGTAGTTATCCATTTCATTAGCTGATTATTCATACACCAAATTTTCTTGTGTGTGATTTACAATTATCTTTCTTCTATTTAAGTTGGTCTGACTCCTTGTTTCCATCATCCTAGAAAGAGAAAACGTGCTTCCATAAAGTGTTTGTTCAACCATTTTACGGCTTTAAATGCTTTTTTTTTTTTATGAAAACCCCAAACACGAGAGGTATTAGAACCTATAGTACTTGGTACTATGCTTGGGTTGAAGTTTGAAATGACAAAGAAGATATTTGTTGACATTACACTTCAACTTCTGTAGACTGTAATTTTCAAGAAATACATATGAAGGAAGGTTGTTGTTCCAGAAAACGGCAGTTGAATGAATAAACGAGGAAGATGAAAAGTTGGTTCTGTGAGTTTGAAGTTGGACATTAAATGGATGTTGGCTGGTGGCGGCACGTGTTCGGACTGTTTTGAAAGAGAGAGCAGGAATAATAGAAGCCAATTCAGAAGAACAGTGCCCATGGAAGTATCTGTAGAAACCCCAGAGGCTTACATCTAGTGAGTATGGGCTTGGCACACCCAGGGTCCTGAGCTGGACATCATCATTCTTCTCTTTCTTGGTGATTCCCTTCTAATTTTGACTCTCTTTCAGGGTAATGAATTTTTTTTTTTTTTGGCTGGTGCAGCATAAGCCTCAGGCTTCCTTGCACCATGTAGCTAATAATAATAAAAGGCATGCAGCAGACACAGTACGTCTATGAGACAGCAAGTGAAGAGACTCTGTTAGAGAGGAGTCATTAATTAACCTAATTGCCCTCTTCTGAATAGAATCTAGAAGCCTAAGAGAGGTTTTGGAGGCACCACCCCAGATGTGGGAACAATATTCCGTGATAGGATGGATTTGCAATTTGTACAGAGTGAACAGCTGTTTGGAAGAAAAGTAACGCAGAGAGTAAAAGAGAAAACCAAGTTTTTTAGATGCAGAGGAAGCAATATTTTAATGTGCTTGTGCCAAGAGAGATTAGAAGTCAGGGTAATCCCCAAAAGAGATATCTCATCTTTCCTAAAAATTGAAGTGTCACCAAAGATAAGTATAGCAGCAGAAGAATCCTTTTTGCGAGATATAAGACAGAGCTGAGTTTTAGAAGGATTGAAGTCAACTGAGCTGTCTTTGCCCACTGGAGGTGCAGCATAAGCCTCAGGCTTCCTTGCACCATGTAGCTAATAATAATAAAAGGCATGCAGCAGACACAGTACGTCTATGAGACAGCAAGTGAAGAGACTCTGTTAGAGAGGAGTCATTAATTAACCTAATTGCCCTCTTCTGAATAGAATCTAGAAGCCTAAGAGAGGTTTTGGAGGCACCACCCCAGATGTGGGAACAATATTCCGTGATAGGATGGATTTGCAATTTGTACAGAGTGAACAGCTGTTTGGAAGAAAAGTAACGCAGAGAGTAAAAGAGAAAACCAAGTTTTTTAGATGCAGAGGAAGCAATATTTTAATGTGCTTGTGCCAAGAGAGATTAGAAGTCAGGGTAATCCCCAAAAGAGATATCTCATCTTTCCTAAAAATTGAAGTGTCACCAAAGATAAGTATAGCAGCAGAAGAATCCTTTTTGCGAGATATAAGACAGAGCTGAGTTTTAGAAGGATTGAAGTCAACTGAGCTGTCTTTGCCCACTGGAGATCAGCATTTAAGGAATTGGTAGTGTATATTAGAGAAGTTGAAGCTGATTGAACAGGGCAAGGTTTCTCAAACTGGAAAGTAGAATGCAATGTGCTATCATCAGCAAAACTATGGATAGGATTTCCGGTCAATGGAAGAAAGTTATTAATATACAAGAGAAAAAGAACTGAACCTTGGGAAACACTAGTATTAGCGGAGAAGTTATAAGACAGAGAGCCATCTACCATCACCCTCAGTGAGCGGTCAGAAAGAAAACTGGATAACCAATTACAAAAAACAGTTGGCAAAAACCATAACGTGGAACTTGTGTAGAAGACCTTTATGCCAAACACGATCGAAAGCCTTTGAGATGTCAAGAGCAACTGCTTGTGTTTCCCTGAACTTTTACACTGAATTTGTCTATAAATGGATAACATAACCAAGAATATCACCAGTGGATCAACACTGACATAATCCATACTGCTGATCGTTGATCAGACAGAAGGTTTCTAGAAAGTTTAAGAGTTGGCAGTTAATTCATTTCTCCATTACTTTAGAAAGAATTGCAATGGGACAATAATTGGATGGGAGAGGATTTGTCACCCCTTTTAGGAATTGGTTGGATATGAGCAAATTTCCAAACAGAAGGAAAAACACCACCTTTGGAATAAGAAAATGAAAAAAGATGGCAAAGAACAGGAGCACAGGTTTTGAGAACAAGTGGAGAAATACCATCAGGACCTGGAGTTTTCTTAGCCTCAAGATTCATCAAAATCCTTCTGACAGAAGACCACAGGAGGCATTGAATGGAGCGTGCTAGGAATGGTGGGAGGTGTTTTACCAAGATCATTAACACATGAGTTGGAAGAAAAAATGGGATGCCAGCAGGTGTTTTATGTTTATATTTGGTTTTTAGGAGCATTAGCAACTAAGGCCATATTGCTCCGGGATATGCGGTGGTCATTCCCTGACCTTTCCGCATCCTCCGTATTTGGTGGTGACGGGCTCGAACCCCGGTCTAATCAAGAAGCGTGTGCTACGCACTGCTGCTCCTTCCCACCTGGCTACGGAGGCGCCTGCCAGCAGGTGAGCTCTATCCTTGGCTAAAGTGACAACAGAACAATCTGGTTTTGATAGAGGTGGGAGCAGAGATGGGCAAAAGTTGAGGCCAATAGCTTTGGCAAGAGACCAGAATGCTCAGCTGCCATTAGGGTAAGAAGCAAGTTTTCTACTCTTAGCCTGTTCAAACTCTAGTTTGGACTGATTAATAACTGCTTTACAATCGTTGTGAGCTTTGGTGTAGGCAGAAAATGAAACTGAAGAATTAGAAACAAGCCAATTACGATATGCAACCTTCTCTTGAACAGCCTTAGCACATTTATTGGAAAACCAATGTTTAGATAAAGGATGAGATTTTAAAGTGGAGTATGGAACAAGGATTCCATTCCTACAAGAATATTATTTATTTTATTTAACTCAGTTTAGTTACATAACACCCCTGCATGGCCATACTGGCTAGAAGGATGAACTGTGGGACAGCCATTCTGCTGTATTAGTGAATCCAGTGAAAATTTTCCTTCCATCTCTCCACATTAAAATTGGAATAATGAAAAGTTTTGTGAAAGCAATGGAGAAGATGAATTCATTTCACTACTTAAGTGAGAAAATTTGAAAGTCAGTGTCACAAAAGTGAAAGAGGGAATCTTCATGATGATTCAAATCAGAGATGAAAGTTTTAAAAAAATGTCTCAATGTATTAGAACTAGAGGCTTGACAGGCTTTCAAATGGCTTTGTGGAAACTTTTTGGGTAACCACAGGTCTTCTGCATACAAAGGTGTAGTTTAGAAACTGCTCAATGCATATAAAGAAATGGGATATCATAAAAATGAAATGAAATAAAAATTCATTTCTTGCATTTAGACTTCTTTTCCAAAAATGAATGCATGCTAATGAATGGTTTCTGAAGTGAATGTATGCTAAACTACCGGACAGCTGCATATCTACAAATAACATTTATTTACAGGAAAACTAATAAAATGTGAAACCTTTAGCCTTCATGACAGCTCTAGTCTGTGGAACACTTCTCCACCAGTTTTTTGTAAATACCTTCTGATATTTTCAGCCTTCAAAGTAGTGACAAGTTCAGCTCTCTTTTTTGGGCAGTCTCTCTTCACACACCTGACAATCCAATTCATCCCAGATGTTCTCTACAGCACTGAGGTCAGGGTTATGGGCTGGCCAGTCCAACTTTTCGACACTCATGTCCTCAAACCAGTCTGTCACAATAAGAGCAGTATGGAGTGTTGTCCTGCTGATACAGGGCTTTCCCTCATATGCTGCCACAGCATAGGTAAAGTATTATTGTCCAGAACATCTAGATAGATCCCAGCATGTATAGTTTTATCCAAAACAACCAATGGTCCCAGGTCATATCACGAACAACAACTACAGACCATTATGCTGCTTCCACAAACTTCACTGTCGCAACCATATAGTTCAGAAGATAGCTTTCTCTGGGGGCATCTTTCACACCTAGGCATAACTGCCAGACTAGTAGACCATGGTCTGTAGTCTGACATTTGTATTGGTCTACAGTTCAAAAGCAGCAGGCCTTACATCAAGCTAGATATTGTATTAGGTGATTGATGGCTGCATGATCCTGGTATACCATATTACTTGCCAAAGCTATTGGCCGCAACTTTTGCCCATCTTTGCTCCCACCTCTGTCCAAACCAGATGGTTCTGTTGCCACTTCAGCCAAGGATAAAGCTGACCTGCTAGCATCCCATTTTTCTTCCAGCTCATGTATTAATGATCTTGGTAAAACACACCTCCCACCATTCCCAGCACGCTCCATTCAATGCCTCCCATGGTCTTCCGTCAAAAGGATATCAGAAGGATTTTGATGAATCTTGATGCTAAGAAAGCTCCAGGTCCTGATGGTATTTCTCCACTTGTTCTCAAAACCTGTGCTCCTGAACTTACTCCTATTCTTTGCCACTTTTTTTCACTTTCTTATTCCAAAGGTGTTTTCCCTACTGCTTGGAAATTTGCTCATATCCAGCCAGTTTCTAAAAAGGGTGACAAATCCCTCCCATCCAATTATCGTCCCATTGCAATTACTTCTACTCTTTCTAAAGTAATGGAGAAATCAATAACCGCCAGCTCTTAAACTACCTAGAAACCTTCCGTCTGATCAACGATCACCAGTATGGATTCCGTCAGTGTCGATCCACTGGAGATATTCTGGCTTATGTTACCCATTTATGGACTAATTCAATGGAAAGGTTCTGTGAAACACAAGTAGTTGCTCTTGACATCTCAAAGGCTTTTGATCGTGTTTGGCATAAAGGTCTTCTAAACAAGCTTCCATCTTATGGTTTGCCAACTGTTTTTAGTAATTGGTTATCCAGTTTTCTCTCTGATCGCTCACTGAGGGTGATGGTAGATGGCTCTATGTCTTCTAACTTCTCCACTAATGCCGGTGTCCCCCAAGGTTCAGTTCTTTTCCTCTTGTATATCAATGACCTTCTTCCATTGACTGGAAATCCTATCCATAGTTTTACCGATGATAGCACATTGCATTCAACTTTCCATTTTGAGAAACCTTGTCCTGCTGAATCAGCTTCAACTTCTCGAAAATCTGCTGCCAATTCCTTAAATGCCGATCTTCAGGTAATTCTCCAGTGGGGCAAAGACAACTTAGTTGATTTCAACCCTTCTAAAACTCAGTCTTGTCTTATATCTCGCAAAAAGGATTCTTCTACTCCTATGCTTATCTTTAGTGACACTCCGATTTCTAGGCAAAATGATATATCTCTTTTGGGGATTACCCTGACTTCTAATTTCTCTTGGCACAAGCACATTACAAATATTGCTTCCTCTGCATCTAAAAAACTTGGTTTTCTCTTTCGCTCTCGGCGTTACTTTTCTTCCAAACAGCTGCTCACTCTGTATAAATCGCAAATCCGCCCTGCCATGGAATATTGTTCCCACATCTGGGGTGGTGCCCCCAAAACCTCTCTCAGGCTTCTTGATTCCATTCAGAAGAGGGCAGTTAGGTTAATTAATGATTCATCTCTAACAGAGTCTCTCCACTCGCTTTCTCATAGATGCACTGTTTCTGCTGCATGCCTCTTCTACAGATACTTCCATGGGCACTGTTCTTCTGAATTGGCTTCTATAATTCCTGCTCTCTCTTTCAAAACAGTCCGAACACGTGCCGCCACCAGCCAACATCCATTTACTGTCCAACTTCAAACCCACAGAACCAACTTTTCATCTTCTTTATTTATTCATTCAACTGCTGTTTTCTGGAACAACCTTCCTTCATATGTATTTCCTGAAAATTACAATCTACAGAAGTTCAAGTCCAATGTCAACAAATATCTTTCGTCTTCTTAACCTCAAATGTGGTGCCCTGCACACTATACTGATGCTGGCATGTTTCACAATTGTCCTGCTGAGGGGTTGTGTGTGTGTATTGCAACATCAACCTGTGGTCTGAGCAGATGATTCTTTGCACGGCTCTCTTGTCACATTCTGAGGTTTTCCGAGTCATTTCATGACAATTTCAGCACCAGTCTGCTTCCATTTGCAGAGTTGCATCACCAATTATTGACCCAGGGATCTTCTGGAATTGAAATGCCATGTAGAGACCAATTGCTTATGTGGCAACATATCATTCCGTGCTGTAAGTCTGTTAACTTCGTTGATCACATCGTCTTGCATTTCACAGTTGTATTATTGTCTCCTCAAAGACCTAAGAGTTTATTTGTAGTCTGACATGTAGTGCTTGTGAAGGACATGACCAACTATCAACAGAGGTGTGTCTGGATATTAATGATAGGGCAATGTATGCTGTATTATTGTACTGTGACATTATATGATAAAGTGTACCAATGGAAATTATCTGCATAACGTTTGTAAATTTTATATCTTTTTTATAACAGTGCACTGTACTGTTTTAACTGTGTTTAAAAATTGTATTAAGTTTATAATCAACTTTTACTGATATTATTAGCAGTCATATTATGAAAAGAATTGTTTGAAATAAAACATATTTGAAAAATCATCATCATGCAAAATTGATTTGGTGCTTACATCTTGGATGGAGTTAAAAAAAGTTTCAGTGAATGGGCACTTATTTATTTTATTTTTTTGGCAAGTACTGTATAAGCTTTGCTTCCTTGCATTGTGTTATCCAGGGGCATTCCTAGGGTATGTGGTGCCCAGATGCCAATTAAAATTTGGTGCCTCCTTTAAAATTTTCTTCATATGTGTATGTAAGTTTCAGGTACCCCCCCCCCCCCTTGAACGGGTGCAGTGCAACCCTTGCATCATCAGGACAGCCTGCCCCTGGTGTTACCAATACTAATAATACTTGCAGAGCTATAACTATGGTGGCGTGCTGCTTACCCTAGGCATATTAAAACCAGTAACACAAAAAACAGGATTTTAAAATATATGTAGCATATATTTTATAGTTACTTTTTTAACTTTGAAATGCCAAAAAATCAGTCAGCACAACATACATTATTTATTTATTTACTGATAATTTGTAATATTTATTTATTGGCGGCTTAGAGATACAAAATTTTTATTTTGCCCTAGGTGCAAGAATACCTCATTACAACTCTGAATTCTTAGATGTATTCTAGGATCCAAAATATGAAAAAACAGTTATATAAACACTTGTTTAATTCTGGATGGTTACATAGCTATAGCTGTTTGGAATGTTGGCTATGTTGTTTTGAATGATAAAAATAATAAAAAATTAATAAATAAATCAAATAAGAAGACACACATTGTAAAATGTTTATATAGTGTATATGCTTGCTTATTCTTATTTTTCACTATTTAAATTCCATAGCTACTTTTTAAAATTCAAACAATCATAGATCATAAGTGTTGAGAAATTAGACATGTTTATATTATTATTTTTGACTCCAGAATTTTCTGCACACATTGCTTGAAACACCTTGTACAGGAAATGTGTTTTCATCAAGAACAGGTTATAGCGAATGCAAAAGTGTTTAATGAACAAGACTCCCTAGGTTTTTTTTTTTTTAATTAAAACCTTAAGCCTGTACTGTATTCTTTTATTATGAGCATTAGGCTAGATATGATGCTCCACTTAAAAAATCAAGGGCTAGCTAAGTATTCTAACTAAAAGTCTGCATAATAAGACATCTTTAAAGTGCTCCATAGTAAAACAATCTGATGGCTTGCTCATTCCTGTTTTGCATATTAAATGCCGTTATATCTGTAACAAGTTTCTACTCTCAGCTTTTATTAGCATTAGTAGAGACATATGTTGCAAGAAAGCAAGCTTATGCGGCATCAGCCACAAAAAAAAACCACTGCCATTTCACCCCTCTGTTTCGAAATACCTGTCCAGCTGAGCCTTATATTTATTCAGGCTATCAACTTCCACAACAAGGGATGGAAGTCTGTTCCAACAACCCGCTGGCTAAAGGCAAACTTCCGCACATCTATCCTACATCTGTCTTTCCTCAATTTGAATTTATGCCCTCTCAGGTGATTATTCTGAACAAGAGGAAGAATCCCATCGGTATGCTCAATGCCGATGGGATTCTTCAAACCATTCAAGGCTTTATACACCTCTATCAGATCACCTCGCAGATGCCTAGTCTCCAGACACTGTAATTTGCAAAACTTAAGCCATTCTTCATAAGAGCAAGCCTTTGTTCCATTCACTAATCTTGTTGCCCTTCTCTGTACTCATTCCAGCAGCTCTACATCCTTCTTGAAATGAGACCTCCAGACCTGTATACAGTAGCTATGGCTGTTTGGAATAGCTATAGTACGCAAGGTGTGGCCTGACCATTGCCTTATACGAGGGAATAATCACATCCTTATCCCTGCTAGAAAAATTCCTGTATATCATTGACAAGACACCATGAGCTACTCTTGCAGACTGTCTACGCTGATCAGAAAACTTCATATCTGCCTGCACAATTACCCCCAGGTTCTTTTCATTCTTTACCACTGTTAGTGTGGTACCACAGAGTTGATACGTTACTTTGGGATTACTGCTTCCCATACGTAGTACTTTATATTTGTCAATGTTAAACTTCATTTGCCACCTCTCAGCCCATCTGCTCAACCTTTCTAGATCATGTTGCAGCAGCATACTGTCAGTAGTGTCCTTAACAACCCTTGTATCATCTGCAAACTTGGACATTAAGCTTGATATTTACCATCATCAATATCATTTATAAATACAGCAAACAACAATGGACCCAATACTAAACCCTGAGGGACTCCACTAACATTAGTCCACAATGAGCAGTGTCCATTGATTACCACTGTCTGTCTTCTCCCCCTCAACCATCCCTTTATCCATAGCAGCAATTTGCCTCCAATGCCACACTGCTCCAATTTGTGCAGCAGTCTTCCATGTGCAACAGGAAGACTGCTGCACAAATTGGAGCCTTTCTAAGATCCAAATATATAATATCAAAGTTATTCCCTGCATCATAGTATCCAATCAAATTGGTCAGGCAAGATTTTCTCTTAAAAAAAACCATGCTATGTCCGAGCTATAACTGAAGTCTTGTCTAGATGACCTGCAATGCTTCTTGAACCAGTGCCTCCATTAATTTTCCTGGAACAGAAGTTAAACTCACAGGTCTATAATTACTTGTGTCAGCCTTTGTGAATTGGGGTCACATTTGCACATCTCCAGTCCATGGGTACCTCCCCTGAGTCCAAAGAAGCTCTCTTAATTATGGCTAAGGGTTTGCTTACTTCCTTTGCTGCCTCCTTTAATATAACTGGATAGATCCCATCCACTCCGGGTGCCTTTTTTATGTTTATCCTCAACAATTTCTCCTCCACTTTCCTCTCAGTTATTACAAAATCATCTAGTTCACTGCCAGAGTTTACTTCATCTCTGGCATTCCCCTTCCTGAATAACTCCTCATGTGTGAATGTAGATGCAAAATACTCTGTTAGCCACCTGAAGAGGATCCTCAACTGTTGAACCATCAATATCCAGTGGACCAATCTGATTCATCCCTTTCCTTCTAGAGTTTACATAGGTAAAGAACCCTTTTCTGTTTTTCTTTGCATCCTTTGCCAAGGATTTCTCATAATCTGCCTTTGTGATCTGGTTACAGACCAGTTTATTATCTATCATAGGCTTCCATGTCACCCATTAATTTATATGTATCCCATGCATTTTTCTTCTCTGCCATATGTCTCATTAGTTCATCTGACATCCATTTAGGCCTAAACTTGAACAATATTTCTTAGTTGGTATGTAAAGCCTAGTAGCTTCCAAGATAAATTCTTTGAATGCTTCCCATTTTGAATTTGCTGTTGGTAACATCATCAGTTGGTCCCACTATATAGAATTTAAATACTGTCTCAGACCATCAAAGTCGCCTTTACGAAAGCAAAAACCCTTCCCTTTACCCCTGATGGTAGTTACCTCCTTGAGTAAATCCCTCTTCAGCACACTGTGATCACTGCCACCTAGTGGTTCCTTTATCTGCAAATGCTTAATGCATGAAGAATCACTACTGATAATCAGATTCAGAATAGTACTCCCTCTAGTTGCCTCCCGAACATGCTGCTGATGTAGAAAACAATCATCCAATAAATCCAGAAAAGCCTTGCTAGTGTGTGAGTGACCAACCCATAAATTCCAGTCAATCTCTGGGAAATTAAAATCCCCAATTATAAGACTCTCTGATTTACTGGCCCACTCTATTTCATTGTATAGTTTCTTTTTATACTCATCACAGTCATTAGGCCTATAGCACACTCCTACTCTCAATTTTGATCTTCCAATGCTTATGTCACACCAAACTGATACTGGACACTGCACTGTCCAGTATTTTCCCCTCTTTATATCACACCAGACCATTCTTAAATTCTGTACAGTGGGACCAACTGATGATGTTACCAACAGAATAACCAAGTGAGAAACATTCAAGGAATTAATAGTGGAAGCTACTAAACGTTTCATACCTATTAAGAAATATTGTTCAAGGATTAGGCCTAAATGGTTGTCAAATGAACTAATGAGACTCGTGGCAGAGAAGAAATATGCATGGGATGCATATAAAGTATCAGGCGACACAGAAGCCTATGGCAGGTATAAACTAGTCCGTAATCAAGTCACAAAGGAGGTTAGGCAGGCGAAGGCATATTACCAGAAATCTTTGACTAAGGATGCTAAGAAAAACAGCAAGGATTTCTTTACTTATATAAACTCTAAAAGGAAGGGGATGAATCTGATTGGTCCACTTGATATTGATGGTTCGACTGTTGATGATCCTGCTCAGATAGCAAACAAACTGAATGAGTATTTTGCATTTACATTCACACATGAGGAGTTATTAAGGTTTGAAAATGCCACAAGGTTATCAAATTGTAACAGGGTGCTTAATGATTTTGTAATAACTGAAAACAAAGTGAGGGAGAAATTATTGAAGTTAAACATAAGAAAGGCACCTGGGGTGGATGGGATCTATCCAGTTATATTAAAGGAGATGGCAAACCCTTAGCCATAATTATGAGAGCATCCTTGGAGTCAGGGGAGGTCCCCACGGACTGGAGATGTGCAAATGTGTCCCCAATTCACAAAGAGGTATCGAAGGGTGACACGAATAATTACAGACCAGTTAGTTTAACTTCTGTTTCGGGTAAAATAATGGAGTCACTGGTTAAAGATGGATTGCAGGATCATCTAGACAAGACTGCAGCAATAATTCAGACACATCATAATAACCAATCAAATTCTGTCAAATTTGATTGGTTATTATGATGTGGTTACAAAGGAACTGGATGCAAAAAATAATTTTGATATCATATACTTCGATTTTAGGAAAGCTTTTGATACTGTTGCGCATGGAAGACTACTGTACAAATTGGAGGAGAATGGTATTAAGGGTAAGTTGCTACAATGGATAAAAGGATGGTTGAGTGGAAGAAGACAGAGGATGGTAATCAGTTGGTGCTGCTCTTTGTGGACTAATGTTATTAGTGGAGTCCCACAGGGTTCGGTGTTGGGTCCACTGTTGTTTTGTATATTTATCAATGATATTGATGAAGGTGAATCTGTCTCCTTCATCAATGATATTGATGAAGGAGACCGGCGGAATTACTTGACAAGTACAGGTCACTGATGAAAAAAAGCCGTGAATTAGGGTTGAAATTGAAAGTGTCTGCAATTCTGCCCAGACACGATAGGAGGGAGTATATGATGAGAGCCCTGTCAATCAATTCGGCCCTGGAAAGATTGTGCAGGGCTCAAGGGGTAGAATTTTTTTCAGCCTGGTCTGTACTTGTTAACAGGAGAGACTGCTTCTACAGGGATGGGATACACTTAAATAGAAAGGGTGCAAGAATGTTTGCTGATGCTATCGAGGCAATGTTAGGTGGGTCGGAAAACTGCTAGATTGGGGGGATACAAGGACTAATAGATTAACAGTAGCCACTGGCAGAGGTGAAAGTGATTCTTGCACTGCTTCTATTGGAATGAGCCGCAGCCTGGAAAATAAGATGCAGGATATTTCAGAGACTGCTGGGAATCATTGGGGTACAAGTAAACACATGGGTTGTGTTAGGGTAGCTAAGAAAAAGAACAGGTGCATGTATACTTGTGTGTACACCAATGCTAGGAGTTTAGTAAATAAATTTGATGAATTTGAGGTATTGCTCAAAACATCAAAGGCAGATATTGTGGGGATTTCAGAGACGTGGTGTCACACAGATATAAGAAATGCAGAACTGGAATTTGGGGAGTACAATGTCTACAGAAAGGATAGACAGGATAGGAAGGGAGGAGGGGTTATGCTATTAGTTAAAAAACACATAAAATCCAAGGAAGTGAAGCCAGTCGACATCGCTGGACAGTGCAGTGTCGAGTCAGTTTGGTGTGACATAAGCATTGGGAGATCAAAATTGAGAGTAGGAGTGTGCTATAGGCCTAATGACTCTGATGAGTATAATAAGAAACTGTTCGGAGAAATAGAGTGGGCCAGTAAATCAGAGAGTCTTATAATGGGGGATTTTAATTTCCCAGATATTGACTGGAATTTGGGGGATGGTCACTCACACAGTAGCAAGGCTTTTGTGGATTTATTGGATGATTGTTTTCTACATCAGCATGTTCGGGAGGCAACTAGAGGGAGTAATACTCTTGATTTGATTATCAGTAGTGATTCTTCATGCATTAAGAATCTGCAGATAAATGAACCACTTGGTGGCAGTGATCACAGTGTGCTGAAGTGGGATTTACTCAAAGAGGTAACTACCATTAGGGGTAAAGGGAAGGGGTATTGCTTTCGTAAAGGCGACTACAATGGACTGAGACAGTATTTAAATTCTATACAGTGGGATCAACTGATGATATTGCCAACAGCAAATTCAAAATGGGAAGCATTCAAAGAACTTATCGTGGAAGCTACTAGGCTTTACATACCAACTAAGAAATATTGTTCAAGGTTTAGGCCTAAATGGTTGTCAGATGAACTAATGAGGCATATGGCAGAGAAGAAAAATGCATGGGATACATACAAATTAACACGTGACACGGACGCCTATGATAGATACAAGTTGATCTGTAACCAAGTTACAAAGGAGGTTAGGCAGGCGAAGGCAGATTACGAGAGATCCTTGGCAAGGGATGCGAAGAAAAACAGCAAAGAGTTCTTTACTTATGTAAACTCTAGAAGGAAGGGGATGAATCAGATTGGTCCACTTGAGATCGATGGGTCAACTGTTGATGACCCTGCTCGGGTAGCTAACAAACTAAATGAATATTTTGCATCGACATTCACACATGAGGAGTTATTCAGCGAGGGGAATGCCAGAGGTGTATTCAACTCTAGCAGTAAGCTAGAGAATCTTGTAATAACTGAGAGCAAAGTGGAGGAGAAATTGTTGAAGATAAACACAAGAAAGGCACCTGGGGTGGATGGGATCTATCCAGTTATATTAAAGGAGGCAGCAAAGGAGGTAAGCAAACCCTTAGCCATAATTATGAGAGCTTCCTTGGACTCAGGGGAGGTACCCATTGACTGGAGATGTGCAAATGTGACCCCAATTCACAAAGGGGGATCAAAGGCTGACACAAGTAATTATAGACCTGTGAGTTTAACTTCTGTTCCCGGAAAATTAATGGAGGCACTGGTTAAAGAAGCACTGCAGGATCATTTAGACAAGACTTCAGTTATAGCTAGGACACAGCATGGTTTTGTTAAGGGGAAGTCTTGCCTGACCAATTTGATTGGATACTATGATGCAGTCACAAAAGAACTGGATGCAGGGAATAACTTTGATATTATATACTTGGATCTTAGAAAGGCTTTTGATACTGTTGCACATGGAAGACTGCTGCACAAATTGGAGCAGTGTGGCATTGGAGGCAAGTTGCTGCTATGGATAAAGGGGTGGTTGAGGGGGAGAAGACAGAGAGTGGTAATCAATGGACACTGCTCATCGTGGACTAATGTTATTAGTGGAGTCCCTCAGGGTTCAGTATTGGGGCCTTTATTGTTTTCTGTATTTATAAATGATATTGATGATGGTATATCAGGCTTAATGTCCAAGTTTGCAGACGATACGAAGGTTGGCAAGGTTGTCAGGGACACTACTGACACTATGCTGCTGCAACAGGATTTGGAAAGGTTGAGCAGATGGGCTTCGAGGTGGCAAATGAAGTTTAACATTGACAAATGTAAAGTACTACATGTGGGAAACAGCAACCCCAGAGCAACGTATCAACTCTGTGGTACTACACTGACAGTGGTAGAGAATGAAAGGGACCTGGGGGTGGTGGTGCAGGCAGATATGAAGTTCTCTGAGCAGTGCAGACGAGCTGCAAGAGTAGCTCATGGTGTATTGTCAATGATATATAGGAATTTTTCTAGCAGGGATAAGGAGGTGATTATTCCCTTGTATAAGGCAATGGTCAGGCCACACCTAGAGTACTGTATACAGGCCTGGAGGCCTCATTTCAGGAAGGATGTAGAGCTGCTGGAACGAGTACAGAGAAGGGCAACTAGATTGGTGAATGGGACAAAGGGGTTCTCTTACGAAGAAAGGCTTAAGTTTTGCAAATTACAGTGTCTGGAAACTAGGCACCAGCGGGGTGATCTGATAGAGGTGTACAAAGCCTTGAATGGTTTGAGCATGCTCAATGCTGATGGGATTCTTCCTCTAGCTCAGAAAAATCACCTGAGAGGGCATAAATTCAAATTGAGGAAAGACAGATGTAGGATAGATGTGCGGAAATTTGCCTTTAGCCAGCGGGTGGTTGGTGGGTGGAACAGACTTCCATCCCTTGTCGTGGAAGTTGATAGCCTAAATAAGTTTAAGGCTCAGCTGGACAGGTATTTCGAACGAACAGAGGGGTGAAATGGAAGTGGTTATTTTTATTTATTTATGTTACTTTTTTTTTTTTTTTTTTTTTGGCTGATGCTGCATAAGCTTGCTTTCTTGCATCAAATGCCTCTACTAATGCTAAAAAAAGGTATATCAGGCTTAGTATCGAAGTTTGCAGATGATACAAAGGTTGGCACGGTTGGTAATGGCAGAGTGTTACTGCAGCAAGATCTAGAAAATTTGGGCAGATGGGCTGAGAAGTGGCAACCTAAGTTTAACATTGAAAAATGCAAAGTACTGCATATGGGTAGAAGTATCCCCAGAGAAATGTACCAGCTGTGTGGTACTACACTTAAGGAGGTAGAAAATGAAAAGGACCTGGGAGTAATTGTGCAGTCAGATATGAAGTTTTCTGAGCAATGCAGACAGGCTGCCAGGGCAGGTCATGGGGTTTTGTCAATGATATATAGGAATTTTGTTAGCAGGGAAAAGGAGGTGATTGTTCCTCTGTATAAGGCTATGATCAGGCCACATCTTGAGTATTGTGTGCAGGTCTGGAGGCCTCATTTTAGGAAGGATGTAGATTTGCTTGAGCGTGTACAGAGAAGGGCAACAAGATTGGTGAGGGGGAATGAAGAGATCCTCTTCATTCCCCTCACACTTGAAGAGATCCTCTTCATTCCCCTCACCTCTTACCAGGAGAGGCTTAAGTTCTGCAAATTGCAGCAGCTGGAGACTAGGCACTTGCAAGGTGATCTGATTGAGGTGTATAAGGCCTTGAATGGGTTGAGCACGCTGAATTCTGATGGGATTCTTCCACTTTTTCAGAAAACCTAAGGGGGCATAAATTTAAATTGAGGAAGGACAGATGTAGAATAGACGTGCAGAAAATTGCCTTTAGCCAGCGGGTGGTTAATTGCTGGAAGAAACTTCCATCTGTCATTGTGGAAGTTGATAGGTTAAATAAATTTAAGTAGGAACTGGACAAATAATTAGAGGAGATTGTCTTGTAATTTTTTTTTTTTTTTTTTTTGGCTGATGCTGCATCTCATACGCTTGCTTTCTTGCCTCACATGCTATCACTACTACTACTACTACCAGACTGATTCTGCATTCACATACCATACCATAATGCATCACGTTTCCAAGGTTCTTATTATGTCAGTAGTTTGTTACTTTAATCAGTTAATTTTACCAATATCAATTTTAAGTAGAGGAATCCTTCACCAATAGCACTAGTAATGTTCCTGAAAAGTACCACATTTAGTAAGACTAAGATTCCATAGAAAATGGGGGAAAAACAATAAATATATAATGTGTGGTAAATTTCATTTTCCATTCATACAATATAAAAATGATAAGTTTGATAATACAATAAGGAAAAAAAACAAGCATAAGGCGGTGGAAGAAGATATACATACAGAAGCCCCATGTTGCACCTTCCTCTGATACTGGAAACAATTCCACAAAAATGTGACCAGGAAAACATAAATCTTAATCAAAAATATGAAATTGCACAGAGAGGCAACAATGTGACCATGCACAAAACTGTATACAGGGTGTTTCAGTTAAACGTTTCAGAACTTCTAAGAGGGGTAGGGTACATCCTGACAACTCGAAATCATATAGCAATGTGGGGTCGGAAATGCTTTCCTGAAGCGGTGTTGTACACAGAAGCACCATAAAGAAAAGAGACCGTTAGTGAGAAATCGTTTTAATAATACATGAAAAGAAGCAAAAGGTACATGGATTAAAGTAAGTGTTCGAAGTTTCTTCAACCTCGTATTGCTTTCGCACAGTGGTACCTTGGAAAATGTGCTACAAATCCCCTTTTTCCTGCTGAAGTGTTGTTTTCCGATGAGGCATCCTTCACAAGGGAAGGAATTTTCAACACGCATAACGACCATATCTGGGCGGTCGAGAACCCGCATGCAATACGACGTCGTGCAGCACAGATTCGATTTTCGGTCAATGTATGGGCCGGTATTATGGGAGATCACCTCATCGGACCTTACCTGTTACAGTGTCGTCTAACCGGACCTATCTACTTGATCTTTCTGCAGCAAGTATTGCCACAACTTTTGAGAGATTTCTGCATCGACGCAACAGACAATGTGGTTCCAACACGATGGAGCCCCTGCCCATTATAAGGGAGATGTTCGTAACTACCTGGATGTCACATTTGGTCAACAGTGGATCGGACGTGGTGGTCCCGTGCGTTGGCCTGCTCGGTCACCCGACCTATCATGTCTTGATTTTTATTTCTGGGGTCATATGAAATCGCTAGTTTATGACACCCCTGTTGACAATGCTGAGGAGCTGGTTGCAAGAATCGCAGTAGCTGCCGAAGAAATTCGAAATTCGCCTGGAGTATTCCAGAATGTTCGGATGTCCATGCGTCGGAGATGTGAGGCGTGCATTGTAGCCCGTGGAAGAAACTTCGAACACTTACTTTAATCCATGTACCTTTTGCTTCTTTTCATGTATTATTAAAACGATTTCTCACTTACGGTCTCTTTTCTTTATGGTGCTTCTGTGTACAACACCGCTTCAGGAAAGCATTTCCGACCCCACATTGCTATATGATTTCGAGTTGTCAGGATGTACCCTACCCCTCTTAGAAGTTCTGAAACGTTTAACTGAAACACCCTGTATATAGTACTGGTAAATGCATAATTGAGAGAGTAGGTTGCAGTAGTTCCTGAACTGTGTGTCCTAGCACTCTGGTACAGGCAACTCTTGGTTTACGAACATTCGCTATAACGAACGTCACAATCATTCAAATTTTCTTAAAGTCGTCAATAGACAGAGTTCTTTATAAAACGAAGTGCCAAACGTATAGTGAACATAATTAATTGTAAGATTTAAATAAATAAACTTTTAAAAAATGTATTTATTACAATAATTATCAGGAAATTGTTGAACTGGGCAATAAAATGGACCTCGACATGACTGAAGTTAGAGAGCTTTTGGACTAGCATTTTGAGGAGTGAACAAATTAACAACCAATGAAATGGAGACACATTTAAATTCTGAAGTAACAGGAGAACCTGATATTCTACAGCCTCCCAAAACATTTACAAGGCAGAAAAATGGCTGCAGCTTTTAAATCAATTTCTGAGGGGTTGGCAATCATTGAAGAAGAAGACGCAAATATGGAAAGAATTGCAAAAGTGAAAAGAGGAGTTTATGACTTTCTAGCACGCTACAGTGAGATTTTTGAAGGGAAAAAAAAAATAAATAAAAGAATCTAACTGTGCAATCTTCTATAAAAGCATAATTTAAAAAAGTGGAAAACCCAGCTATTTCTTGATTAAGAGACGCCCTTCCGTCTACCTCATCACTTATGTGGAAAATATTGACGAATCCAGTGTACCCTCCATTTTCATGGCCCTGCTTGAAAGGACTGGTGATGCAAATGACAACAGTTGAGTTGGCATACATTCCAGAAAACATTCAATGTGTACAGCCGGCATCCGTTCAGATTCTGAGAAAATTGATACCACTAGTGTCTAATGGTGTCTTCCTTCAAAATTTTGAAGTAAGGGAATCAGGTCAATCTTTCTTGATGGTACAGTAATGACCATTATTGCATTTCCCAAATGATTTCATGCCTGCTTTTCAACAACTAATAAAAAATTTGGATGAAATTTTCTTTTCTCCAAGATGATGCACTACAGCATGGAATTTCTTTTGTGATTATATGATACCAAATTGATATCCTGATTGGTCTGAAGTCCTTATTCATTTTATGTGATTATTTTTTATGGGGATTTATAAGAACTCTGTACTGAAATCCAAGTACTGCTCCAGAATCAAGAAATTAAATTCAATCAGCGGTGTAACTGGGGAGGGGATTAAAACCCTCCCCATTATTCCATTGCTTTGAAGTTGAAGTGGGTCATTTTAAAAATAGTTTAGAAAATGTGAAAGACAAATTTTGTGGCATAATAAATTCTTTTTAATGTACACATATTTAAATACTTAATGTTTGTTGTAAGAGAAACAATATTTTATATAGCAACATCCAGCCAAGATTTTGAACCCCCCCCTCCCCATACTGAGATTCTAGTTACTTTTATGGTGTCTGTTCATCATACTCTTGTCAGTGAACAGACACCAACTGCAATATTGAACATTTTCTGACTTGTAATGAGTAGAGTAATGGATGCAAGTGGTTTCCACAGAGAAACTGTTTTTGTATGAATAAAACTTTTACAGTTGTTGGTATCATACAGTTAGTGGCCAGTTTATTAGGTACACCTTATCATCTAAGGAACTGACTGCTCCATCTCAGACAGTCATGTATCTATACTGGCGTATTATGAAATCAACAGAGATTACCTTTGTTTTTGATATAAGATGCTTCTTTTCCAACCAACTCAGGAAAACAAAGGTAATCCCTGTTGATTTTATAATATAATAGAAAATAGGAATTATTGAGCACTTAAAAGCTCTCTATTATCAAATCTATTAAATACTGGCGTATATAAAGCAGGTTGTCAGATACCACAGAACAGTGTGTGTATATATGTGATTCAACAAGAGAATAGGTCTTTCATCACACATTGTTGTTTGATTAAGGAGACTCTATGGTATAATAGTTGGCACCAGACATGGTGGAGCAAAATATCAGACTGCTACCCTTCTGCAGTGCTCATGAACAACCATGTTTAATGTAACAAAAGGTCTAAAAATCAGAAAAAACTTGCAACACTTCACTGTACTAATTTTAAAATGGTTTTACAATAGATTAACAATTTACATTTAAAATTTTAAAGAACCTTCTATTAAAAAAAAAAACTTTCAAAGGCAAACAAACTTTTATGCCTCATTAGAATTATGTTATAAAGGAAGAATAACTACATACTTTACACTCCCATGCTGTTAATCAAATTCAGTAAACCATTTTAAAACCAACACAGTGTAATGTTCCCTTTTGCAAACTATATCCATCCTGCATTAAACTATGCCTTTAGATGAATAATTTAGCCAGAAAACGTCTGACCAATGGCAATCCTGTGGCTGGTGACAGTATATTAACTTGTGAATACAATAAGTGAAAAAATTGTACAATCGAACAGATTCGGCCCACAAATGGTCAAATGACAGCACAGTACAGTGATACACAAATTGATATACTGGAATGCACATTGTGTTAGATCAGTCATGGATGGAGTACAGCAGCTTTTTTGGCTTAAATGGAACCTTACCAGGTTCCATTTAAGCCAAAAAAGCAATTCAGTGAACACCAATATTGGGCACATTTGAGGAGTGAAAAAAAAAAAGTTACATTAGCTGGCCAAACATTGCATTTTAGTAAATTAATTTTTATAGCTCAGCATAGTTGTTGATTATACTGATGATATGTTGATTGACAGCCCTATGGAAAAATTGTGAAATAAGGAAAATGCCTTGCTTGAATGTATTCCATGGGGTACATTAAGTAACTACCTACTAATCAATTTGATATGCCTTTGTGCAGTCTTATAAAAAGTTTTAGTAAAGCAAGCTCGTGGTACATTTTATTTGCCATTGAAATAATTTTAAAATAAATGTTTAAAATTTTGTGTGTTTGTAATATTATTCTTTATTTTAAAATGACTGGATAGTCTATATCAAATGCAAACTTATTTTTGAATTGAACAATTAAGAAAAAAAAATGTAAGAAATGGGCAACCTTCTAATACGATTAATTATTTAAATTATCTATTTGATAATACAACCCAGAGCTATGATGTTCAACACGTTCTACTTTGATTTCAATATTTGTAATTCGCTTTAATTTCTGGAGAGTGTCATATTTCTGAATGACACTCTCCAGTGCAAAATATACAGAAGTGTTCTACGTATCATATTGAGGTAAACTTCTCTTATTCTTTTACAAAAAAACATTATTTTAATTGTCTTACATTTTGAATACATTCTTTTTAAATCTTATATAGAGTGTCTAAATACAGCTATAATTATTAATTACTTTTATTATTGTACAATAATATAAAAGTAATTAAAACACTAAATATATTTACATGCTAATACAGTCAGTCATAATAACGTTTTCAAACATGCTCTGGCTTAATACTACCAGCCTTGAATTCAGTGTGTACATTTTGCTGATGAATAACTGATATCCAGATTATTGATGGCTCTTCTAATGCAACTTGTGCTGGTTAGAGGCTAAATATAACAAAATAAAACTAATAAAATTAGGAATAAGGATTATTGGAATTCATAGTAGAAACCATTATTATACACTCTTACATCACTGGAGAAAAAGGTGAAGAGGAAAATGATAAATTGGAATCAGTGTATCACCTTCCACATCCTTGGACTGGCCTAATCATAGCTCCCATTATTTTCTCTCTCATTTCCCAATTACTATATTCTACCTCAGCTGTTTTTCAGCTACTAGCCTCCTGTATAAGGGAGGATACTAGTCTGAAGTCCCCACATTAATCAGATGGTTGTGGATTATATCTGTATATTTTCTAGAGTATTTTCATGTTATGTTGGTTTAAATGTTAGAATATCCTCACAATGGGGTGATTCCTTTCTCCCTCCACTCAAGATTAGCAAAAGTCAGTCCTGATCAAAAAGGCCTTAGAAATTCAAGTCAGTGATGCAATTTGAACCCAGACAGGGATTAAATGGAAAATTTTATGAAACAGAATGCTTATTAAAAAAAATATATCTTATTTTCAATAATCCAATATGTAAATGGCATCACTCATGTGTGGGTAACGTTATTTACATATTGTTGATTTTAATATATTTTTATATTTAGGGATTCGACATCTAGGCAGCAATGTATTTTGCAATCTCTCCATAAGTGCATTATTTCTTATGTGGTAGTAGGAGGCTGCATCGAAGAATATTTGGAAAAAAAAATTCCATAGTTAATAATAACACATTTATTGTATGATGCAGCAACACTGATGAAAAAAAAAAATCAGTATAATTTGCAGTATAATTCAAAAGACAAATCAATATCTATTTACTGTCCTACTTCAAACTCACAGAACCAACTTTTCTTCTTCCTCATTTGTCCCTTTAACTTCCGTTTTCTGGTACAAACTCCCTTCACTGTATTTCCTGAAAATTATAATCTACAGAAATTCAAGTCAACATCAACAATTATCTTCTCAACCTTCAACCCATGCACAGTACTAAAGGTTCTAATATCTTTCATATTAGAACCTATAGTACTTAGGGATTTTCACAAAAAAAAAATTTTTTTACCTATTAACACTTGGTAAAATATGGATTTTGCCAGAGTAGAGTAGCACAGACAAAATAAAGTTATGTCTGTAAGATGACTATTAGTTTGCAAATTTAAATGTGTTACAAAATTTCAGCAGATGTTCTCTGTATTGCACAGATTTGTAATTACTCCACCATTTGATCTCTATTTATGAATTCATTTGCACATCTCCAGTCTATAGGGACTTCTGAATCCAAGGATGCTCTCATAATTATGGATAAAGGTTTGCTGATTCTCTTTATATAACTGGATGCCTCATTTACATCTATCTTCAACAAAATCTGCTTCACTTTCCTCTTATCAATAATCATTTGGCTCCCTATAACTTGATATACTTCTGGCATCACCATTCCTAAACACGGATGCAAAACATTTATTCAGCAATCAAAGTAAGATCATCAACAGTTATATCATTCATGGGGGTTTGAACCATGGTCCATTGAAATGCATGTGTATTACTACACTCTACCACATCAGGCAGGGGAATAGGTTGGCCTGGTATAAAATGCAGCCAAGTATTTTAAATATGCAGCTAATGTACAGTATTTTAAATATTGAGGGATTATCTATATAGAGTAGACTCCTGATTATCTGGGATGGCTGAGAAACAAATTTAAATGGACAATCTGAATAATTAAGAATCTTAATGTGTAAATTTATTTACACAGACATGTATTCGTATTTATAGAATTATACTATATCATGGACGGCCTCCGTAGCCGAGTGGGCAGGAGCGGGAGTGCAGTAGCACACGCTCTTTGAGTAGACCGGGGTTCAAGCCCCTGACTGCTGAATACGGTCGATCTGCCAACCCGCACTGGACCAGCGTGGCAGATTATGGTCCATTTCCCTTAACATGAATTGTTGAGGAGGCTTCCATCCTGCAGTGGGTTGATAATGGCTGCACTTTACTTTTACTATATCATGAGATTTGATTTAATACAAGACAACTTTTCCCCAGTGTGTCTTCTTGGGAATGATACTGCATAAATTTTAGAACATCTTGTCAGCAAAAGTAGCATCTCCTTATCCTATGAAGTTGAGCAAACTCTTATTAAGATTGTCACTTTACCAGCTTTTTATGTTTACTGATGAGCTGGAATTTTTATCCAATTAAAATACAATCCTTTTCTCATGTTAAAATGGACTCAAAAGAAGTACATTAAAATTAACCATGTAGTAGCAACTGAAGAATTACTCAAATATGACTAAACTAGTAGGTGGAAAGCAAAGATAATTTCTAAAATCAGGGTTTTTTTTTTTTTTTTTTCTTTTGTTATACAACTAAACTTTTTTAAAAGCCAACTTTTTTTTTTACATGTTAATTCGGACTCCTGTTGTAGGCAAATTAGCGACTTAGGCTATTTTGCACTGAGTAATATGACTGTACATTGTGTTCCATTGTCAATTTGCTGGACAAAAAAAAAAAAAAACATGATATAGCCTGAGGGCAACTAACTCAGCCAACATTGTGAAAAAGGACCCATAAAAATTTCTCATGTCATTGACAAGATTCAAACTAATCTTTTCCACCAGGTGTGGAGAGGACCGTGATTATACCAACTTTGTTACACATGAGGGCTCAACTCCTGTAATAGTGTTATTTTACAGCCAAACAGGTGTA
Organism: Mastigoproctus giganteus; assembly: GCF_048544385.1. NCBI lineage: Eukaryota > Metazoa > Arthropoda > Arachnida > Uropygi > Thelyphonidae > Mastigoproctus > Mastigoproctus giganteus. The sequence goes on from NC_143584.1 coordinate 2,146,354, forward strand.
CAAATAAAAATTTATTGAGAACATTGTCTTGAGCCAGCAATTATAAACAATTCAGGAAGCCCTGGGGCTTTAGTGCTCAATCAAATGCTAAAGTGCCCACATACTAAGTTTTCCTCACAAGGGCACCTATTTTGCAGATTCTAATAGCTGCATGTCTTTGAAACCTTTTTTTTTTTTTAGGTGTGTGCATATTTACCATAGTAACTTGCACTTCGTGTTTTCACACTTATTAAAAGAAAAAATTTCATGTTGGTAAATGAGGTGGGTGCACCAACATATACCACAACTGAGCCACACATTCAACTTTTTTCTTTTTACACAACTTTAATGTGTTATGCTGTGACCTGCTAGATTTGCAGTATAATACATTAAAATGTGGGTGATATTTATAAATCAATATGTGTTAGTATTTTCTTCAAAAATATTTGTCTCAGCAATATAAAGCATTTAACTCAGTCCTAAATAGGTCACCTTATAAGCCAGGTTTAAATTATAGACATGATCTTTGGATGGCTGCAGAACAGATTTGATTAACAGATACTCTTCAGGTTTAGTAGTCAGTATTAGAAGTGTGTGTATGGCAGGGGAGGGAGGGCTGAGTGTTAGAATCTCAGTGCTGGGATCATTGTTTGTTCTCAAATTGCACTGATGAATGGATACAGGGTGTGTGATGAGTGTCAAGTTTCTTCAGGATGACTTTGATAAGCTGGCAAGGATGATTAGTCAGAAGTGGTAGCTATGTTTTAATGAGGCAAAATGCAAGGTCTTAAACACTCAAATTAACTGAAGTGGGTAAAACACTAGATAAAGGGGATTTGAGATGGAGTAGCTCACAATTCAGTTGTATAAGGAAATTTTTAAGAATAAGATGCAGTATTATAATATCACTTGTAATACTGCATCTACATATGGAGACAACTGAGAAAAAATTCTTAGAAGGGTCTGCACATAAGAGGAAAGAATTTGAATGTGTGTATATGGAGCTTGGCAACCAGACACCAATAAAGGGAACTTTTAAGGCTGAGGGCTCTTAGAGGATAATAAAATTAAGACAATGTTGATGATGCCAGAACTAGGGGGTGGTAAGCTGACATTACAGGGAAGTAGTGGTAGTTAGATTGTATCACAGCTGTCTTTCAGAAGTAAGTCATTAATCGCTGGAATAGTTGTCTGCATGGGTGGAGGAGGCTGACAGTTTGGGGACATTTAAAGGTTAAATGGATAGGTATCCATTAAACTTTCATACTTAAAAGCATTGAATATAGCAAACGTTTCATGCTATATCACTTGATTTTTTTAACAAAAAAAAAAAGTCTTTCAATATATAAGATGAATATATTTCATCTTCAAAATAATCAAATCAAATTCTTGGGCAAATCCTTTTACACCTACAATCTTAATTTAATTTTAAACTTAATTAGAAAAACTTTAAGGTAAAGACTGTTAGTATAGGAAAATAAAAGGTTCATATCCAGTCTCCCCCAATTTTTTTTCTTGAAAATTGCACAGCTTGAAGAGTTGCAACAATAAGTATGTTATTTGTGCTAAGTTCTTCCATGTGATATCTGAAAGAAATCAAGTGTTTTTACACAACTAACACCTTATTTAGTTCATTGTAAAATAAAGTTAGGTTCAGCCATTTGATTCCCCCACTAAAACGTGCAGGGAACAAAAGTTAGTGATCGTGCACACAATCAACAGTGGTCCCTCACAAAAAGGTTGATTATACTTTTCAGCATTTTCGTTTACAATAAAATATTCTACAATTACGTGTTCAATCATGAGTTCAGCCCAATCAAGGATTAGAACCTTGATGCCATAAATCAAGCCAATGATAGGTCTAGTGCACCAGCCAATCTTATTTTGCCAAAAACAGTGCTTAAATGTAATCCTTGTATTAGTTGGCATCTTTAAAATTCTGCATAACCAACTGTATAAAAAATGTGCAAGAAAAACAATTCTTTTGCTATTTTTAAATTCAAAGAATGATTTTCCTCCATTCTAAATGAACAGTAATTTATAATAAAGTTTATACCTGGAAAAATTTAGTTATTAAAACAAGCCTAATTAAATTCGAATTTTTCACAAACAAGTGGTCACCATGCTTACCAGATATCATTCGAACAGCATGCCAGTAATGGAATAAGTTCCACCCATGTTTATTCGTAACTTAAAAGTTCACAATTTGCGATTTAAATATCACATTACCAAATCTTTGTTTTGACTGCCACGTTTGCTATGGCGTAAACTGTTGGTCTAAAATTTTGATGAATAAATCAATTGTCTCGTATTCCCTCCCCAAAGCCATTGATACCTCTTCTATAAAGAGATAGCATTTTTTTCCTGATAATCTCGGTAACTTTCCTTCAAAAAAAGGGCAGTGTTAATAGGTTCGAGTACAGACAAGCATCTATTTGTTTCAAAGATTCTGTGGAATTAGATTTGCAAGCAGGTTTCGACAAAGAAGCGATTGCGAAATCCAAATATCTGGAAACAGATCAGAACACCACATACAATTTCGTTTTTGAGTATTAAATGTTTCATAAAGTGAGACTAATTAACAGAAAATACCGAATGCCAGTTATCGCTAGGAGGAAAATAACACGCCATTGCTCTTGCAGGAACAGTTACAGAGATTTTTTTTGAAAGTGAATGAACGATCGTTCACTCACACTGGAATAAAGGGAAGTGTTGTTCAAGAATTGGGGCGTAGTTTTTCGCGTGGATAAGACGGGTTCGTTGCATGAAACCGCAAAACATTTGTTCTAATCTGTAGTTTTAAGCTGGCAGGATTCCTTTGGCAATACCTTTTTTTTTTTTATATTAGCTGTGTTGCATTATACAGTATAAGATTATTTTTTTCAGTCTCACAAAATCTTCGTACCAACTCTGTAGAGGTTTGCAGTCTGGTTGATAACTGCACGAGTTCTGGAAAACAGGTATGGCAAACGTCTAGGGCGTGGCTCCATTGTGATCACCTCTAGGGCTAATCCGTGTTTCCGAACCATTTCTGCAATAAAGACAATTACGATAGCACTACAGTTTATACCTATTAATTTATAACGTTTAATTAATCACAGAGGAAATCCCGAAGTATATTTAAGATGACTTCACAGGATATCCATCTAACGACTTCAGAACTTTTAGGTGGACGAATCCACTTGTACAAAGTAACGTTTTAATAATCTCAGGTAACAGAATTAGTGGGTTGAAGTACTTTAATGTACCGATTAAAAATCATATACAGCTATAAACCCTTCATATACATGTACAATAACAATGAACGATAAAAGAAAGTAGTGGTTGACGAACAAACGAAGGCAGTTCAACTCTACACTTAAAAAAAAAAAAAAAAAAAAACAACGCACCTGTCAGTCCGCCATTTTGAAAACATTCGGAATGACTCGTTGAACAGATGCGTTGCTTTTGAAGAAAAAGTGATTAAAATTTGAGTCTTACACACACGTTAGTTGCTTGAGATCGCCGCTAACTCCATTTCCGTACTTAGATGGAAAATACAGAACGGGCCAATGTCAATGTCTGGACCACCGGCTTAGAAGATCTAACACCAATATTAAATAAAAGTTCATTTACTGTGAATGCATATTCTTTAAATAATACCGATGTAAAAATAACCAAATCGCATTTCGATAACCCAAACCTTTGTAAAAAGAGTGACTATGTACGATCAGGCATCCCTTTATCAGAATTTGGTGGCCCTGAAAAGGGCCGTTGTACTCAAAACGAAATTTGCAATTTAGGATTTCTTCTCTGTTTTCTTGGGAAGCAGAACAGCTTGGATATTGGGCAAGACACCTCCTTGGGCAATGGTTACTCCAGAAAGCAGTCTATTCAGTTCTTCGTCATTCCGGATGGCCAACTGTAAGTGACGGGGAATGATCCGACTTTTTTTGTTATCACGGGCGGCATTCCCTGCTAATTCCAACACTTCCGCAGCTAAATATTCCAAGACGGCAGCGAGGTAAACCGGCGCCCCAGCTCCTACACGTTCCGCATAGTTACCCTTTCGCAATAAACGATGAATACGTCCAACTGGAAACTGTAAGCCAGCGCGACTTGACCTAGTCTTGCTTTTTGCCTTTGCCTTCCCTCCTTTACCACGGCCAGACATGATTTCGAAATTTAAACCGATAGAATAAAACACGTAAAATATAACTGCAATAGAATTCCTCTCTGCGAATATATATAGATTAACCGAGGATTTGGAAGCAACCAATAGAATTCGTTGTTTTGTATAGCTTGTTTCTGATTGGCCTCTTTGAGTGCAGCAAGTTGAAGCTTTCAAATACGTCGTGAAAAATAATCACTACTGCTGCTTTCCATAGGAAATGAATAGTGTGCCGCCATCTTTAGTTACTGTTGAACTCCCCCCCCTTCCAAAAAATTCTTATTATTTTTTTTATCATTTTGAGGAAAACGAACTCGCTTGTATTAACAGAATACTTTTTCGACGTGCACGAAATTAATAATCAACAAATGTATCATATAACAAAATACTTCTGTATAAAATGTATAGTGTGATTCAAATTTATTGTATCAAATTTTATTCAGAAATACAAAGTAAAAATGATCATTCCTGTGAATGGTGGTAACACTGAACCACAGTGCTTTATTATTATTTGATTCTACCTGGCTATAGCTCAACATCAGAAAACATTTCTTTTCTTTGTGTTATCGAAAAATTTCTGAAGTTCAGAACCAATGTTGCTAAGTTAGGCTTAGGTGTGCTAAGCGAATTTTTTTCCCTCCTCATTCAAATGTTTTAAATCGATGACAAACGCTGATCGATTGGTGTAAAATACTTTTTATAACTTTTGGGACCGAGGTGTTATTTTAAAATGAAATTTAAGTGCGGTTAGCATCCATCACTGTTATATTTTCATTCTGATTATACGTTATTATCGAATGACGGTTATTCGTATATACAGATCAGGGGAGGCAGAAGGGGTATATACCGCCCAAAAATAGATATGAACGCATGAGACGTTCTAAAAAAACCCTCAAAAACCTGGTTGCCATGCCCCCCCCCCCCCCCCTTACAATGATACCTGGATACGCCACTGATACAGATTATACATGTGATTAAAAAGTGACAGTGTTATAATTTTTACATCTTGTTCAAAGCAAATGAATGTACTGTATCAAGTTAACGATGAAATGATTGACTAAGTGCCTCATAAGAAATTAATGACGAAAATTTAAAATTTAAACTAAGTACGATCAGGCATAAGTGCTTTGAGTGACCGTGGTCCAAACTCGGATGACTGCTAAATGTGCTGTTTCTGTATTCTCTGTCTTGCTCTTGCACCAGAAAACCCTCAATACAACATGTCCAGAGCTCCTCTGACAATATCAGTTGTCTCGAAGTATAAACAAATATTTACATGTGTATATTCATCGTGTGAGCATTTTTTCAAAGTACTATATGTGGTGTAGAGTGTGTTTAGTGTCGAACGGCACCAGGGGTTTCTATTATTATTATTGTTAACAGCAACCAAACGTGCCTGAGGGTGCAGCTTCAAAGCAGAAGCTTGGAGTATACATTTCCAAAGTAAAGAGAGAAATAAATGTACATAAGATCAGTGAATTGAAATGTACCGATAAAATAAAAATAAATAAATAAAAGTAGGACTCATCCGTCCTATTTAAGTGAACAGGTAGGAGTAAGGCAGAGCACTGGTATTTCTTCACACACATTACACAATCAGAGTCTTAGAACTCCATTTTAATCAGGTAACGGATGAGGTTAGCAATTTCAGTTGCCTCTTGAAGTGTCCGGGGGTGTCAAATATCTCCACATTTGCTTTGTTCATTGATTTTGCGGTCCTGTTGTAGAAGTTGTAGTATCCATAATTTGTTCTCGCATAGGATGGTTTCTTAACGCTCTTGTCGGTGCGTTGAAATTTATTTGTGAGACGAGATGAGGGCAATTCAGGGTACCATTTAACAGCTGAAAGGAGTAAGTCGGCTTTATCTCTTCTTTTTTCCAGCGTTTCGAGTCCAAAGAATACACACCACTCTTGGTAGCATTTCTCATTGTATTCAAGGCCACTTTTAAAGCAGACGTACTGGATTGCTCTTTTTTTTTGAATATTTTCATTTTCTAATTTTTGGTAAGCAACGTGTGGGGACCAGACCTGTCAGGCACATTCTAGGGCTGGCCTAACATAGATTTTGTAAAGAAAGATGAAAAGTGCCAACTGAATGAAGTCTCGGACCGAGGCGGATTTAACGGCGGGCGCACCGGGCGCGCGCCCTGGGCCCCGACTAATGAAGGGCCCACGCAAAACCCCAACAAATTAGTTGAACATATTAGTTCAATTAATAGTTAAACTGTCACCGTCCTCCCCACACCGGGTGGAAAAGGCCCGGGTTCGAATCCCGTCGATGACACGAGGAACTTTAGTGCGCTTTTTTTCATTCCGTGGCTGAGTTAGTCGGTCTCAGGGGTAGACCGACTAACTCAGCCACGTTTCGTCCAGCAAAACAGGCAAATCGACCAGAGAACACACGCAATTTACAGACACGAATATGGGTTAATGTAATCATTTACGGGTAACCCTAATATAGCATTAGCATTAGCATTAGTAGAGGCATTTGATGCAAGAAAGCAAGCTTATGCAGCATCAGCCAAAAAAAAAAAAAAAAAAAAAAACCCACTTCCACTTCACCCCTCTGTTCGTTCAAAATACCTGTCCAGCTGAGCCTTAAACTTATTTAAGCTATCAACCTCCACCACAAGGGATATGGCAGTCTGTTCCACCAACCAACCACCCGCTGGCTTTAATATTATTATATTAAATATTTATTTAATATATTAAATATATATTAAAAAAATAATATATTAAATATTATAATATTTAACACAATATAGTAATAGTAATTTTAAGAGTTAAACTAATATGTTCAACTATTAGTTCAAAACTTTGTGATTATTATTATGCTATTATTAATTATATTATACATATATTATATTCAAATTTTATTGGAAATAAAACATTAATAGTACATAATAGCCGACCGGACTAGCCAGGTGGGTAAAGTGCCTGCCTGGCAGCCCAAAGGTCGCGGCTTCGAATCCCGCCTCGGGCTTGGATCAAAGTACTGCAAAAACCTTGGGAGGTGCACTATGGCCACAGAAGCCGATGAATAAAAAGAAAAAAAAGTACATAATATTTTTTATTTATTTTAAAAAATGGTTAACATGTATTTTTATTTTCCCTGTCTCTCTCTTTTTTTTTAAGGGGCCCAATATTTTCTTCTGCGCCCGGGACCTCAGCCGACCTTAATCCGCTTCTGGTCTCGGTTAATTCTTTTCAGGAAACCTAGTTTTTTGCTAGCTGCCTTCACAATGTTAGAGACATGGACATCAAAGGAAAATGATTCTTTAATAAAGACACCTACATTTTTGGCTGTACTAACTTTTTTGATTGCCTTGTTGTTGATACAATAAGAAAAATTAAGTTTGTTTTTCTTGTGTGCATTAGCAAAGCTCATCGGCTCACACTTATTTTCATTGGCTGCCATTTTGTTCTCCTTCAGCCACTGAATAACTCATTGTAGAGCTTCGTTTAGGATGACGCAGTCATTGGTACTGCCAATTGCTTTATAGATTTTTATGTCGTCTGCAAATATATTGATTTTGATTTGGTAGTCTCCAAGGGTGCTTGGCAGGTCGTTGATGTAGATAAGAAATAATAGCGGGCCTAAGGATGAACCCTGTGGGACACCAATTTCAGGCTTGAAAAGATATGAGTTTTACCTTTAAATGTCACGGACATTTCTCTACCTTCCAAGTAGTTTTCAATCCAGTTTAGTGCCTGTCCTCTGAGACCATAGTGATGCAGTTTGTTGATTAGTCTCTGATGTACTACCTTGTCGAAGGCTTTGCTTAAAGACCACCAAAGGAAAGTTGGCGAAGACTAAATCCAAGTAGTTTTCATTTCTAGTTGGAAATTCACAGATCTGATTCAGATTTAGAGCGATGAAATTTTTTTGAAATCTACCCTTAAGTGTCCAGACATTAGTTGGATTGGCATTACATCCATTGTAGGCATGTGGCATATTAAAGTCCCCTAAAACAATTAAATGGTCTATTCCCAGATGTTGATCAAGAATTTGGTCGATAGTGTTCTCAAATTTCAAATTCCATCATAAGAGTGTTATCTATAGGTGGTGGAAGGTAGACAAGCATAACATAGCAGATATAAGAGACACTGCCCAGTTGGAGAAAAATTCCTTCAATGTTAGCCAAGACTGATTTTTGAGATAGGAATCTTTTTTGGCAGACGATTATGAGCCCGCCGCCTTTCTTATCCAGTCTATCCCTACGATTAACAACAAAGCCCGGTGGGACCAATTCACTGTCCTTAACATCCTGAGTGAGCCATGTTTCCACTAAAAAGTAGATGTCGTAGTCTTCTTGTAATATAAGGGAATAGGCGTCTTTATAGTTGGTATTGTTTAGACATTGCACGTTTTGATAGTAACATAGCAAATCATCTTGTAAATTATTCTTATTTTGCCGAACTGGAATCCTATTTTCTTGATTGTCTGTAGTTGCTATTTATTTCCGTTTTCAATATTCGTAAGTGAGGATGGGTTTATTGATTTTGTCCTTGTACTTACATTCTTGTGGAAAGGCAATATCAGTGTTCTTTCGGTCCAGTTATTAGTGTCCAGAATTCTTGCTTCGTTGTCCTCCCTATATGAAACTGAAAGAATGAGTACTCCTGTGGAAACGTTGCTTTCAGTTTGGTTACCTGAACATTTGACTTACAAAAGCTGTTAACGTATTATTGTAATTCTCTTTCAGTTGTGTCTGGGGCCAACTTTGAAGCAAATATAGCCTTGAGCTTTGGAATAACTTTCAGCTTTTTATTTTTTGAAGCCCCGATTAGTAACTGACAATTCGGATTCCAGTTTTTTTTTACTACTAGAGTAAATTCTTCCAAATTTGTCTGTGTTATCTGCTTCCGCCTTGTCGCTGCCATTTCCCTTTTTAATATTTGGGCATAAGTATGCTTTGTCTGTGCCTTGGCTGTATACGTTTCTTTCGTGTCGGTGTGTGCATCAATATTTTCCTCATATTTATTTACATTCTCTGAGATTTGAGTCTTGTTTCTGTGAGTTACACTTTCCAACCGACGCCCTTTGTTCCCCCCATCTCCGCTAACTATATGGGGTATGTAATGTCTTGGAAAAAAATAATCGTGAAAACCTCTCATATAATTGGGCATTTTCACATCTTGCCGTATACATTTAGGTAGAGCGAAATAGTACTAATAGTTTCACCTCCCGTGTTATAGTATTTGATGCTATTACTGGACCAGCCGTATCTCAAAATCAGGTAATCGAATGGTAAAGTCAGGCTCTGTGGGCCTATTTTCTATTATTATTATTAACCATGTGGTGCAAGGAAACCTGAGGCTTATGCTGCAACAGCAAAAAAAAAAAAAAATTCCAGAATTACCCTGAGAGAGAGTATATTATGGTATTCATGTTTTTGAATCATCAACGAATACTGTTGGACTAACAAAATAATATTGGTTTGTATCTTACAGTATCAGACCATTATCATTAGTAAATGTATTGATTTAAAAAAAAACAAAAATAACGAAATATCACTGTTTACTGATAAACATGTTGGAGTACAAATTGACTTAAATGTAGTTGGTAGTTACGTGGAATATTCATCATTAAAGAAGGGCCTTTGCTGACTGCAAGTTCCTTATGCATCTCATGATTGGAAAGTTGGATGCCCCTGAGCTACTCTGCTTGATCAATTTTAGCTGCCATCAGAGCTTTGAGAAGACATGATTTGCTTGCATTAGAGCCATTCAGAACTAATAACTTAATATTTAACTGTTTTCATAGAACTACAGTACTAAATTATTAAACAAATCAAATATTGATATTCTATCCAAGTTTTATATTCAAAAACTAAAGAAGTAATCCTTAACTGATATCCTGGTCTACAGATATGACTATGAAATCAAAATGTAGGTATTTAATGTGGATTTCCTTCTAGAATGAGGAAAAAATAAATACAAAAATAACAAATAAACAAAAAATAATTAGAAAAATGCTAATCACTCTTAGTTAATTATTAATTAAGATCTAACAAAATTAAATTACAAAGGTTTTGTTAGAAAAACATTTATCTTTTTCATCATTGTGTTTTTTTTGTAAAGTCTCTTCTTGTAATATATGCTGTATTATATTCTATTTATTTATTGTTTGTAAATGTACCTATTAGTATTAGTTATTTTACTCCTCTGGAGGGCTCAAGCTGTTTTGGAGTATTAAAAAAAAAAAAATTTAATTTCTATAGATTGTAATTTTTACCAAATATGTGTGAAGGAAGGTTGTTATATAAAACAGAAGTTGAAGGGATAAATGAGGAAGAAGAAAAAAAGTTGGTTCTGTAAGTTTGAAGTTGGATAGTATTATTAGCTATATGGTGCAAGGAAGCCTGAGGCTTATGCTGCAACAGCCAAAAAAAAAAAAAAAAAAAATCCCTAGTTACATTGAGAGAGAGAGAGAAAAATAGAAGGGAATCACCAAGAAAGAGAAGAATGATGATATCCAGCTCCAAGACTCTGGGTGTGCCAAGCCCATACTCACCAGATGTGAGGCTGATTGTAGCACATATTCAGACTGGTTGGAAGGGAGAGGGAGGGAGATTGTAGAAGTCAATTCAGAAGAACAGTACCCATAGAAGTATCTACGGAAAAGGCATGCAGCAGAAACAGAACATTATGCGAATGAGGATTGAGAGACTTTGTAAGCAATAGGTCCCTCTTTTGAATGGACTCTAGAAGCCTGAAAGAACTTTTGGGGGTACCACCCCTATTGTGGGGGGCAATATTCCATGTAGGACAGATTTAAGATTTGCACAGAGTTAAAAGTTGTATAGAAGAAAAGTATCACCGAGAATGAAAGAGAAAAACTAGTTTTTTGGATGTAGAGGAAGCAATATATGTGATGTGTTTATGTCAAGAGAGATTAAAAGTCATGGTAATTGCTAGAGATATGTGAATCTAGAAATCTGAGAAAGTAAGCCTAGGAACAGAAGAATCCTTTTTGCAAAATATAAGACAAGACAGAGTTCCTAGTCAAATTCCACTGAATTTGGCCAGATGGGTAACATAAGACAATGTATCACCAGTAGATCAACACTGACAGAATTCATATTATATCTATATAATCCAGAATCCATGTGATCAGGTGATAGGTTTCAATGTAGTTTAGGAGTTAGTAGTTTATGGATTTCTCCATTACTATGGAAAGAGTAGAAGAAAGTGCAATTGGAAAATAATTGGATGGGAAGGATTTGTTGCTGTTTTTGAGGAACTAGCTGGATATAAACAAATTTCCAAGCAAAAGGAAAAACACCAGTGGAATAAGAAAGTGTAAAAAGGCAACACAAAACAGGAGTAAAGTCAGAGAACAGGTTTTGAAAACAAGTAGAGAAATACAATTAGGACCTGGCACTTTCTTGACATCAAGATTGTTTAATGAAAGACCACAGGATGCATAGTGGGAATGGTAGGAGGTGGTTTACCAAGATGTTCAGTAAAGGAATTGGAAGAAAAGTATGATGCTAGTAAATCAGCTTTATTTTTATCCGAGAAGACAAGAAACCCATCAAGTTTGAGTAGATGGGTAAAAATTTCAGGCAATACCTTTGTTATTATTATTAGTAACAGTAATGGCATATGATGCAACAAAGCAAACTTATAAAGCATCAGCCAAAAAAAAAACCTTTCACATACCACCTGTCCACCTCCTCAAATAATTTGTATACTTCTTTTTTGAATTTATTCAAACTACCCACTTCCACAACAGATGGAAGTTTTTTCCAACAATCAATCACCCACTAGCTGAAGACCAACCTCTGCAACCATCCTTCCTCAATTTGAATTTATGATCCCTCAAATGTGTAGTCTGAGCAAGAGGACAGGAAGAATGTCATCAGCATTGAGCTTGCTCAATTCATTCAAAGCATTAAACACCTCAATCAGATCACATCATAGAGGCCTATTCTCCAGTCTCTGCAATTTGCAAAACTGAAGCTTGTCTTGGTAAGACTGCCGCCATTTTGTTCCCCTTACCAGTCTCATTACTTCTGTGCACCCATTCCAGCAGCCCCATATCATTCCTAAATTGAGGCTTCCAGACCTGTATGCAATACTTAAGATGCAGCCTAACCATTTCCTTATATAATGGAATAATCTCCTCCTTACCCCTGCTAGAAAAGTTCCTATATATCATTGACAAAATCCCATGAGTTCAGAGAACTTATATCTGACTATACAATTACCCCCAGATCTCTTTCATTTTCCATTACCCCGAGTGTAGTACCACACAGTTGGTACATTCATCAGGGATTACATATTGTGACCTTTTTATGCCTTCATCAAATTGACAAATGCAAGGTACTGCATATGGGAATTTTCAATTGCCATTTCTCAGCCCATGTTTTTTTTTTTTTTTTAGATCCTCTTGCAGTAGCTTACCCTGATTACTGTCATTAACCACACTGCCAACCTTTGTATCATCTGAAAACTTGGACAGTAAACCTAATATGTCTTCATCAATATCATTGTTAAACATAGAAAACAACAATGGGTCCAACACCAAACCCTGGGGAACTCCACTAATAACATTATTCCACAAAGAGAAGTGTTCAATGATTACCACTCTGTCTTCTGCTCAGCCATCCCTTTATCCATAGCAGTACCTTGTCCTTAATACCTTACTGTTCCAATTTGTGCAACAGTATCAAAAGCTTTCCTGAAATCCAGGAAACCATATAAGCTTATGAAAATTATTTTTTGCATCCAGTTCCTTTTGTTATTTCATCATAGCATCCAATGAATTGGCAAGACAAGATTGCCCCTTAACAAATTCATATTGTGACTGCAGTGTAACTGCATTCCAGTCTAGATGGTCCTGCATTACTTATTTAACCAGAGACTCCATTATTTTCCCTGGAATAGAAGTTAAGCTAACAGATCTGTAATTACTCATGTCATCTCTTGACCCCCTTTGTGAACTGGGGATTCATTCGCACATTTACAGTCCATGGGGAAATCCCCTTGATCTAAAAATGCTCACATAATTAAGGCTGAGTTAGCTTACCCCCTTTTTCTGCCCCCCTCAATTTAATTGGATAGATCCCATCCTCCCAAGGTGCTTTTTTATGTCAAGCTTCAATGACTTTTGTTCACTTTCCTCTCAGTTATCACAAAATCATTTATCTCCCTGTTATATTTTGATGAACTTCTGGTATTCCCCTCCCTAAAGAACAACTCGGGTGAATGTAGATGAAGAATGCCTATTCAATTTGTCAGAAACCTGAGCAGGATCATCAACAGTTAAACCATCGCCATCAAGTGGAGTAATTCGATTCGATCCCTTCCTTCTACTGCTAATATAAGTAAAGAAGGCTTTGCATTATTTTCCAGAGACTTCTCATAATTTGCCTTAGCTTGCCTACTCTCCTTTGTGACTTGATATAAACAACATTATATTTACCATAGGCTTCTATGTCACCTGATAAATTATATGCATCCCACACATTTTTCTTCTCGGCTACACATCTCATTAGTTCTTCTGACATCTATTTAGGTCTCGGCCTTGAACAGTATTTCTTATTTAGTATGAAAAGTCTATTAGCTTCTATAATTACTTCCCAGAATGCTTTTCATTTGGAATTTTCATACCAACTAAGAAATATTGTTCAAGATTTATGCCTAAATGGATGTCAGATGAACTAATTAGACATGTGGCAGAGAAGAAAACTGCATGGGATACATATAAATTAACAGGTGACATAGAAGCCTATGATAGATATAAGCTGGTCTGTAACCAAGTCACAAAGGAGGTTAGGCAGGCAAAGGCAGATTACGAGAAATCTTTGGCAAAGGATGCAAAGGAAAAACAGCAAAGAGTTATTTACTTATGTAAACTCTAGAAGGAAGGGGATGAATCAGATTGGTCTACTTGATATCGATGGTTCAACTGTTGATGATCCTGCTCAGGTAGCTAACAAACTAAATGAATATTTTGCATCTACATTCACACATGAGGAGTTATTCAGGAAGGGGAATGCCAGAGGTGTATTAAACTGGCAGCAAGCTAGATAATCTTGTAATAACTGAGAGTAAAGTGGAGGAGAAATTGTTGAAGATAAACATAAGAAAGGCATCTGGAGTGGATGGAATCTATCCAGTTATATTAAAGGAGGCAGCAAAGGAAGTAAGCAAACCCTTAGCCATAATTATGAGAGCTTCCTTGGACGGGAGATACCTATGGATTGGAGATGTGCAAATGTGACCCCAATCCACAAAGGAGAATCAAAGGGAGACAGGTAATTACAAACCTGCTAATTTAACTTCTGTTCCAGGGAAATTAATGGAGGCACTGGTTAAAAAAGCATTGCAGGACCATCTAATCAAGACTTCAGTTATAGCTCGGACATAGCATGGGTTTGTTAAGGGAAGTCTTGTCTGACCAATTTGATTGGATACTATGATATGGTCACAAAGGAACTCGATGCAAAGAATAATTGATATCATATCATATATTTGGATCTTAGAAAGGCTTTTGATACTGTTGCACAAATTGGAGCAGTGTGGCATTGAAGGCAAATTGCTCCTATGGATAAAGAGATGGTTGAGTGGGAAAAGACAGAGAGTGGTAATCAATGAACACTGCTCTTCATGGACTAATGTTATTAGTGGAGTCCCCCAGGGTTCAGTGTTGGGTCCATTGTTGTTTTCTGTATTTATTAATGATATTGATGAAGGTATATCGGGTTTAATGTCCAATTTCCAGATGATACAAAGGTTGGCAGGGTTGTTGATGATACTAATGACAATAGGCTACTGCAACAGGATCTAGAAAAGTTGAGCAGATGGGCTCAGAGGTGGCAACTGAAGTTTAACATTGAGAAATTTAAAATACTGCATATGGAAAGCAGTAACCCCAGAGTAATGTATCAACTGTGTGGTACTACACTAACAGTGGTAATGAAAAGGATCTGGGGGTAATTGTGCAGGTAGATATGAAGTTTTCTGACCAGTGCAGATGGTCTGCAAGAGTAACTCATGGTGTCTTGTCAGTGATATACAGGAATTTTTCTAGTAGGGATAAGGAGGTGATTATCCCCTTGTATAAGGCAATGGTCAGGCCAAACCATGGGTACTGTATACAGGTCTCGAGGCTTCATTTTAAGAAGGATGTAAAGCTGTTGGAACGAGTACAGAGAAGGGCAACAAGATTAGTGAATGGAACAAAGGGTTGCTCTTATGAAGAAAAGCTTAAGTTTTGCAAATTACAGTGTCTGGAGACTAGGCACCTGCAAGGTGATCTGATTGTAGTGTATAAAGCCTTGCATCAGCATTGAGCATGCTCAGTGCTGATGGGATTCTTCCTGTTGCTCAGAATAATCACCTCAGAGGGCATAAATTCAAATTGAGAAAAGGCAGTTGTAGGATAGATGTGCGGAAGTTTGCCTTTAGCCAGCGGGTGGTTGATTGCTGGACCAAACTTCCATCTGTCATAGAAGCTGATAGCTTAAATAGATTCAAGGCAGAACTAGACACTAGCGAGTGGATGGGTGAAATGAGAAGGGTGTGCGGTTTTTTTTTTTTTTTTTTTTTGGCTGATGCTATATAAACTTGCTTTCTTGCATCAGGTGCCTTTGCTAATGCTAATTTGCTGTTGGTAACATCATTATACAGTCTCACTGTATAGAATTTAGAAACTGTCTGAAACTACTGTAGTCACCCTTATGAATGCAAAAAGCCTTTCCCTTTACCTTTGACAGTATTTATGTCTTTAAGTAAATCCCACCTCAGCACGCAATGATCCTGCCACCCAAAGAGTCTTTTACGTGCAGATTTTTAGTGCATGAATTGCTGCTGATAACCAGATCAAGAGTATTACTCTTGTTTTATTACCTCTACAACATGCAGCTGTAGAAGACATTCATCTGATAAAGCCAGATAATTCTTGCTAGTGTGTGAGTGATCAACCCAGAAGTTCCAGTCAATATCTGAAAAGTTAAAATCTTCCACTATAAAATTTTAAAAGATGAACACAGTCATTAGGCCTTTAACACACTCCTACTCTCAATTTTGCTTTCCCAGTGCTTATGTCACACCAAACTGGCTCAACATTGCACTGTCCACCTATATCAACTGGATGCCTGTCTTTAATTTAATATATTTCTTAGCTAAGAGCAGTAGCACTGCATTCCTATGTACCGCCAGTAAGCAAAATAAAATTTACTGCCCTAAATGTTGAATACTGATAAGCATGACCCATTAAAATCAGAAAACAATTTTGAATACTGATAAGGGTTAACCAATCAGAAAACAATATCAACAAAAATTTTGGTGCCCTCTTGAACTGTTGCCCGTAAGTGACGC
The DNA here is from genome assembly GCF_048544385.1 of Mastigoproctus giganteus. Classification (NCBI taxonomy): domain Eukaryota; kingdom Metazoa; phylum Arthropoda; class Arachnida; order Uropygi; family Thelyphonidae; genus Mastigoproctus; species Mastigoproctus giganteus. The sequence goes on from NC_143584.1 coordinate 2,162,817, forward strand.
TTACCTAGCCTACCCCTTTGCAGCAGCCCTGGCTAAGAGCATAATCCCACCCCCATCTTTCTGTACCCCCATAATCAAATCTGTATTACTTGTCTCTGATATCCCCACAGTGTTTGCATTTGATGACTTAAAAAGTACTTTAAATTCATCAAATTTAGTTCTAACCCACCTAAAATTTCCTCAATAGCATCAATTATTCCTGCACCCCTTCTATTTAAGTGTATCCCATATTTGGAAAAACAGTCTCTGCTATTAACAAGCACAGACCACTTACAGAACTGCCTTAGCACATTTATTGGAAAACCAAATTTTAGGGCAAATCTCATCTAACGTTTGGATGAGATTTAAAGGTAGAGTGTGGAATAAAGAATTCCATCCCTACAAGAATAATTTTACTGACACGATCTGATTTTAGCAAACATTGACATGAGAAGATTTAAAACAGTAATACAATCAAGGAAAAGAACAATACAAATCTAGTAAATCATTCCATTTTGCATTCTTGTAATGCTAAACAACAGAGAATGCTGAGGATGGCCATGAGAGAAAAGCTCCATTTGGAGAGGAGACCATTGCCAGGTTGTGATCTGATGTTTCTAGAGGGCCACCCACCTTGACCCTTTGAATGGCTGTTCGTGAGAAAAAGATTTAGAGTATTGGATGTGAGGTGTAGGATTGTCTGGTATTTTGGTAGGTAAATGAAAAATCTGTTTGAAGTCATTTGCAAAAGCCTTAGTATCTCAACCTGTTTGGTCCATGTGACTAGAAAAGTGAAGACAGCTGTAGTTGTGAACCCCGGGGGCTCACATCTGGTGAGTATGGGCTTGGCACACCCAGGGTCCTGAGCTGGATATCATCATTCTTCTCTTTCTTGATGATTCCTTTTTACTCTCTCTCTCTCTCTCTCTCTCTCTCTCAGGGTAACTCTGGGAATTTTTTTTTTGCTGGTTCAGCATAAGCTTCAGGCTTCCTTGAACCATATGGCTAATAATAATAATAATAATAATAATAACATTAAAATCACCATGGAAAATTACCTCACTCTTAGGAAAGTTGGTATGAAGAAAGTCGAGTTTCAAAGAAAGGAAGTCAAAGAATTCCAAGTAATTAGTGGAGTCGGGAGTATGAGACAACAGATGAATTTGACAGAATCTCTCTACCCCCCACTTGTCTGTTGGGGGTTAGAGAGATTTTAAGTCAGAGAAAATCGAAAAGAGGAGATTCCAAATTATTAAGTCTCTGAGAAGGAATATCAAACTAGACATACACAAGTACCACCTCTGAAGTGAAAGAAATTGTATAGCATATAATTAGGACAAACAAGTTGAGCAGTGGTTGAATCAACCGATAACTGGGATTCTATGAGAAAAAGGAAGTGGTGTTTGGTAGACTGTAAATAGAAATAGATATCATTCAGATTGGAACTGAGACAACATATATTTGTGAAATGACAAGGAAATATTTGGAAGGTTTAGTTCTTTTTGCAGATAAGTTTATTCTATTAGTATAACTGTTCATGATGTTCCGTTAGAATGACTATTCATTTGTGAAGTAATAAAAAAATTTTGGGTATTACCATACACACAAGAATGTACCCAGCTCATTAACATAATGTGGTCTTGACAATGCACCCACTCTACTTGAACTCCCTCCAGTAATTAGAAAGAGTATACACTAACTGTTCTGGATGGAGAGTTTAGACTGGTCTATCTAGCAGCTGGCCTGTGAGCACTGTTTTAACAGCGTGGGCAGGTGATAACTTCAAAAAATATCAATCTTGCTGAATAATGAAAGAGATGGGGGATTGCTGAAGCTTTGCTCTGGGGATCAAACATGGGTTTCATCAACCAGTGGTATTGCACTAGTTGATGAAAATTTACCACCTAGTAGTGTGTGGTAACACAGAGGTGTGGCACAGCAAACAGAGAAATGCTGTGGACACCACATCTTGACCCATGCTTATGTTGATTCACAGCTGGATATTCACCTGTAGTATACTAGAGGTGAATATCCAGCTTCCAAATTATATTCCAGTTCCAAATTAGGTGCAATATTTCAGAATTTCAGAAGTGAGACTTAGTAACCCTTATACCCAGGGTTACTAAGTCTCACCAACATCAAGATGCAAACAGAGTATTTGATTGTCAAAAATTAACCAGGCTTTACCAAAATTTGGTCCACTTAACTCAAGTGTCATCCGAATATCAGTTCAATCAGCACTGTAGACTCTAGGTAGCTAGACCTAGCTAATGAAAGGTGAGAGAGTGTCTGTGACAAGCTTCAAAGAGTAGTTATTCACTGCTCTTCTTGGACCAATGCTATTAATGAAGTTCGTCAAGCTTCATTGCTGGGCTCATTGTTTTCAGTATTTATTAACAATATTAATGAAGGCATAACACCTAAGCTTGCAGCTAATATGAAGATTTGCAAGGTGGTTAATGTCAGTAACTGGGGATATGCTACCACAACAAAATCTAGAAAAATTAGGTAGATGGGTTGAGAAGCAGGCACTGAAGTTTAATTTTTGACAAAATTACTAAGTTGAACATGTATTAATTTTGTCTTTATCAAAATTATGATGATTTTTGTTATTAATCTTTTAAGTCCCATTATATTGTATTTGAAATTGCATTTGCATTGATAACAGCTGCCCTTGATTATAATGAATGTATTCTAAATCACACCCACGTTATAAATGAATTCTAACTGTGCTATTTTAGAAATCCTATATTATAACAAAAATTAAAATATAATTAACCAATGTTTATTTTGTGGAAAATGCATCACCGGAGACACTGTTGCTTTGCTCGCTAATTGCATGCATTCACTGATGACAAAAAATGCACCGGGTTTCTTCACTCACTGCATTTTGAAGAAAGCAGTGTTGACCTGATGACTTACTTCTCACTGCACTTTCAAAATGCACCATATTGCTTCACTCACTATGTTTTTGAAGAAAAGCAGTGGTGACCTGGTGCATTATAGATTATTGTAGTTTACAGGTGAATTTTAATTGTTTCTTTAATATTGATATTTAAAAAAAATGTGTGACACAAATAACATGAATCCACACAAACAATTTTAATTATTTAAATTTAATTAAAAAAACAAAAAAATGCAAAAGACAAATACAGAAATACTGTTTTGTTGAATAAACTATCCAAAAAAAAAAGTACAGACCTATTCTGACCTCCCCACCTACTGACTGTGCATGTTGTATTATAATGTTATGTTGTTTCTCCAGGTAAGTGAGCCAAATTAAAGCCTTTCAGCTTTGTGTGTGTTCTCTCTCTATCCAGCAGGTGGCAAGATGGCCATGGTGTTTGGTGGAAGATAGTTTTGGAGAAAAACTGGATTATATACATCTGTGATAGTGATATTCTGATGAAAAGGGCCAACACTTGTGGTGTCCTTAAAGATAGAGAACTTATCAAAGGTGCCTGTGATAAGTTCTCTGTCCTTAAAGATAGAGAACTTATCACAGGCACCTTTTGACAACTCTTAAATCATCCAAACAGTAAGAAAGCAGTTCAAACTTGGGACTGTAGCTTTCATGTGCCCTCTCATGGTACTACATTTTGAATTGAAGCATTTTTTTTTTTTTTTTTTTCAGTATATTCTGGCTGAAAAACTTCTTAGCAAGGTTTGTGCCCTATAAATTGGCAGTTTCTTAGTGTGAAATATAAAGAGAAAGAAACTTTTTCTGACTTCTGGAAGCTTGAACATCATGGTATTGATGTTTACAGCAAGGAAATGTTAAATGGGAAAACAATGTTAAGTTTGTTGTGATAAATACCATGAATTTTTGAATCATCATACACCACCCAGGTTCATAGGCATGGCCTAATAAATACTGAAGGATAAAATAACTGACAAAATCCTTAAGATTGAACACTGTTACCCTGATATTTGTCAGGGTAGCAGTGCCCAATCACATACTTGCTTTACTGTGTCCTTAACCCCTAATTTGGTTATAAATTGCTTGACACAGTTTTTCATTCCAGAAGACTCATTCTTGGTTGCCAAGAGAAGCCACACAAAGAATGGCCACATGTTAACCCTGCTTGAGAATAGTCTGTGTTGAAATAAATAACAGACTTGTCTTTTGGAGGCTTCAGTTTGAGAACAAAGCAGTGTTCGGGTTTGTGTTCAGTCTTACAGTGCTGACAATAATCATGTTACCTGTAAATATACTCTTTATTTGTAGGAAAGATGAGCAAACATTTGCTGCAGTGATGGAACTAAGAACAGATTTTGTTTGCTCTGTGTTTCCAAGCGTTCGTTGCCTCCGAAATACCTGTTGAAAACCTCAAAAAAGAGGGGGCTCTGCTGTGATAGGTAATACTCCTGCACCGTGTGCACACATCAGAACAAATGTGCATAGTTAATTCATCAGACTTGTGGAATGTTTTCAAGCATGAAGGGTAATATTATGAACCACCAAAAAGCAATTTAGGGGATCACATCAAATCATAATGCTCATTTTGATACAAGAAACATTTGTTTCTTGGCTGGTGACTCCTTATGAAGCGTTATGAATTATCATCAGTTAAAGATACAATAATTTGAAATTGGGATCCAGATAGCCCCGCAATAGTTCCAATTTTTGCAATCCACATTTCATCAGAGGCACTTCTGCAATCTTGTGGAGGTTAATAGCATAAGGTTGACTGTGCTGTTTCCTATCTCCCCGCACCTGTCTGTATGTTTGGGTATCATCCTATAGAGCCGAAATACCAATGAGTGCTCATACCATACACGAATTATTAGTATTTTTAATTTGGAGGACTGATCTCTTTTTTTTTTTTTTTTTTTTTTTTTCAAAGATAAAAATCATCCAGATTAATTATGGTCCTTGTTTTTACATTTGCTGAACACCCTCCCAACAGTCAGGAAAAACAACATTTGTGCTATCTCTCATTTGGAACTGCAAAATGTTAATAACCCCAACTCCCAAAAAGAATTGTGTACTATTATAGTTACTGTTATTCTGATTACTGGCAAAAATTTAACAGTTTCCCTGAAACCAGGGCTGGATTTTTGTGTTCGTAGGCCCTAGGCACTTTTATTCCGAAATGTGCTAAAAAAGGGGGGGGGGTAAATTTTTAACACTTTGACTGCGAATCATGTCAATTAATGCGACTCAAGTTCCAACTATAATAAATGATGAACCACCTCAATTGATGAAGTGACCATCACTCATCACATTCTTCTAGTTTCGAGAACAGTCGCTAGATAGCATATGCCTATTGAATTGAAGCTCCTAGAGCCGATTGCGCACATTTTCTCAGCTCGTTTCTCGTTAGTCACAGTGAAAAGAGTGAGATGTTGTTTTTTTAAATTTTTGCCTTCCTTTGTAGGCCCTAGGCACTGCCTAAGGTGCCGAATGGGAAATCCGGCCCTGCCTGAAACAAAATTTATAAAAGGGCTAAAACCTTCAGAGTGTGACCTTAATTTGCTTATTGCAGATGATTTAATTCACCAGGCTAAAGATAATACCTAGGTTCCGAAAATTTTATAAAAAAAATTCCACCACACAAACCTGAGCATATTATTGCATACTCAAAATTTATTCTGCCAAGGTTCAAGATTTAGAACCATCAGTCACAATGCACATTATCTGATAAAATTTTAAAATCCATGTGACTCATCCATCTCGCTACTCAAGTTTTTCCAGGTTGGTTGGATGTGCTGGTAGATATCCATATCTACTAGTACATCCCTCTACGAGTCAGCCATATTCTTTTTGCTACTTAGACTTTAAACAAGACACATCAGAGGTGCTGTGTCTGCGAAGTCACATTTTGCCTGAAGAAGTGCTAAATGTTGTTTACATGCCTATATGGTTTCTAGACTTCAAATGTACAAAAATCTCATCAAGTTCATCTCTGGTACCATTCCAAAGGAAGCCACAGCCACCTTAAAATATGCTCTGCCAGCAAAAATCACTTCTCTTTGTGAAATTTGTAGATCTGCTCTATGGTAATATCTCTCTAAATAGCACAGCTCTCTAGAAAAAAGAAAATCCTGAGATTAACTAATAAGCAGGTCCCATTCATCCAAAGACACAAGATTATTCATCAGCATGGAGGTGCTTTGTTTCCCCTACTAGACAACATCATAGTACCACTGATTTCTTCACTCATAAGAAAATGAATCGAATTTACAAAAAAATGCACTTTGATAATCACCCCCTCCCACCCGAGCAGAAAGAGATGGAAAGTTTGGATAAAAAAATGTCATCTGTTCTTCAAAGAAAAGATTTGGATACTGAAAGTAAAGTCAGAGAATATCTAACAGTTTTAAACCATCTGTACACCCTGAAGAAGTATCATCCCCTTCACCTGTAGGGATATTCCTGTAAAGAAAAGGAAAAAATCAACTTTTTCCATAGTCTCTCTAAGACAATTGAGAAGAAGAACACTGAATTGGGTTCTAATGTAAGAATTTTTATCAAGTATTATATCATTATTTGAAATTATTTTTATTTTGAAGTAAATGGTTTGTTATGTCTACAGTAACATTGTTCAGCCATAAATTGCAAGAATAGCACAGGTTAACAATCTGCTGCATGGTTAAGCCATCTATGTATAAGAAAATAAATACAATTCTAACCAGAGGCTATAGATAGCTTGTGCCAGATAACAATAGGATTATATGCCTGTTTTTTACATTGTTTAGTTAAAGTTCACAAAGTCCTTTTTTGGGTTTGTGCCCATAGCTGTCAAGGTATTCGCCACATTGATCACGTAGGAATAAGGTGAATTAGTGCTGTGTTGAGTACAAGAAGATATAACCCCAGGGGCTCTCATCTGGTGAGTATGGGCTTGGCACACCCAGGGTCCTGAGCTGGATATCATCATTCTTCTCTTTCTTGGTGATTCCCTTCCCTTCTACTTCTGACTTTCATTTTCTCTCTCTCTCCATCAGGGTAATTCAGAATTTTTTTTTTTTTTTTGACCGTGCAGCATATTATTATTACTTTTTTTATTTTTTTATTTTTATATTATTATTATTTGGCCGTGCAGCATATTATTATTAGCCATATTGTGCAAGGAAGCCTCAGGCTTCCTTGCACAATATGGCTAATAATAATAATAATATATGGTTTAGGTAGTTCATCATGAGCACACACTCTTAATGGAAACTTCTGAATGTAGACATCCACCTGTGAAATCTGCTCAATTTGTTTAGTGTTTATAATCCAATAGTATTGGGCAATCTCTGGTGAATGAATAAGAAGTTTTCAAACTTGGCAAACAGCACCACAGTAATGTTCTCATGGAGTTTAATAGCAAATTTTGGTTACATTCTAAGTATCCTCTATAGGAAATATCATTTCCCACATCATACATCCACTTGTTCAGCAATGTGAAGAGTGGGATACCTTCGTTATAATTAAGTGTCAATGGCTGACTTGGGTGCTGAATACCATCAGCTGTCACCATCAAATAACATTTAATTAAGTTAAAGTGGGCAAAATTGAATGCATTACGACTGTACAAACCATTGAACACTTCACTTGCCACCAGGCCAATGACTAGTCAAGAAGGAATGTCTCCCAGATAGATGTTTGTCTCTTGTAGAATCACTCATCCCACTAGGAATTGAGTAATAGCTCACTTGGACTCGGGGGGTAGCAAATAGGATTTTTTTCAAGTACAGTCAATTGGGCTAACTAAAGTTTTGGATTTATGTCTTTGTGTACAAAGACATAAAATACAAAGACATTCAGCATTGCTTTCTGAATATGGATTCTGCTTTTCATGTCTGATGTAATGGTCAATAAACAAATTCTGGTTTGCTTTGCACTAGATGAACACATAGCAACACATTATTAATGATATATCTGGCCCGATGACACATCTAGATGTAGGCACCCTAGAACTTCCACACTCCTTGATTTTACTATTAATTCCTGCCATTTATATGTCCCATATTCCATTAACATTGGGAACATCATCTTTCACATACAGGGCTGTTGTTGCTCTTAAGGGATAAGTATCTCCTGATACACTGGTTAATTTAAGTTTTTATAAAAACAGATCCACCTAGCTAAAAAGGAATGAAAAAAATTTATGACTATACCACAGATGTAGCATCTATCTTTTTCACATCACTATGGGTAATGTGAACTTTCAGATCTAAAGATGATTTTCCCAAAATCTAAATTTTCTTCAAAGGTACCTGAAATAAAAAATTCAGTAGGGCCACCATTATATATGCTGACTAATGGTTGCAATGTCACATAAAATGGTAGATTGTTAATTGCTGGTTTTTGGAAGATCACAGAAAGGATCGTGGGAGAGAAAATGTGATTTTATGTCCAGTATTCATTTTCACAACCTTGTTGACTTCAGGACCTGTAACTGAAAAAAGACTTCACTAAAACTGCATGAAACCTTGGTGGGTTACTATTTAAAGTGTTATACATTAAGCACAGATATTTTTAAGCCTATCCTTTCTTACTCAAGCCATAAACTTTTCAAATAACCTTCCCTTGTAAAAAGGTCAATGGCTTTATCAATTGAGTAAATTTAGAGTACCACCCTGGATAACTTTTGATGGATGGACACCTGCCTACTGACAGCATTATTTTATGGAAAGAATCTTATTATGTGTAGTTGAAGGAATGTATGTGACAAAGAGTTAACTCAACTGATCGGATCCAGTTTTTGTTAAGATAGTGCAAAAATTATGGTTAAGAGCATTCTTAATTAATTAGTATTAGTAGTGACATATATTTATGTAAAACTATTACTCAAAGGGGGACTCAAATTTGAACTTTTATTATTCAGCATTATATGTATTTCCTTGCAAAAAGAAGGGCTCTGTAAATCTGCTGAGTTTGAAGCACATAAACTAGTTTTATAAATGTGATTAATAAACTACACCATTGATAATATAGAAATTCATTATTTTCATGCAAAAACTTGTAATTTATTGGAACTGTATGTATATATTTATACTTTTTTGTGGAAAACATTCAAATAGTTGGAAGTTATCTGGAAAAACATCCCCTCTTTTTTCCTGAAATTGGGAAGTCAGAGGAAGAATTTCTGTAGATAGTTTATCAGTGCTGCTCAGTCTCATCCACAAACTGTTTGTTACTGGTCCGCAACAAATTTCCAATTTGTTGCGGACATCACCATCCCCTGATGATTTGTCTGCTACTGGTCCGTGAGATTTGTATTTTACAAAAGTACTGGTCTGTGATGGATTGGAAATAAAGAAACTGGTCCTGCACCACAGATAGTTTGAAGCACCGGTTTAAAACTGCTTTTGTATTTTGATGGGATTTTGTCGTGACTAGGGTTCACCCAAATGGAGAGTGGTGACTGCGTGCATTAGGGGTCCTTAAAGAAACTTTTGGGCAGGAAAGGAGAGTTCCATGTTTTTTTTCCTGTAATGTGATTTAGGGGTTGCCAGAGCTTTAGTTGTGTGCAGGTCACTGACATTCACCAGCCATTTGACATTCATCATGGCCAATTAACATGATTTGGTGACCCACTGGAGCATCCAAGAAAAGTACCAATGCTGTCACCATAGTTATATAGTGGAAAAGGGTGATCCTAATTGATTAAGGGGAACTGTTGGTGTCCAGTAAACTGGATATCAACTGAGGGATGACTTCAAGTCACCCACTATTGCAACAAAGGACCAGGCATTTTGCTCTTCTAAGTATGTGATTCTTCATTATCTTGTAGTAAGCCTTATTAAGAGTTATGTATAATGATGGAACTGAAAAAGTAATTGTACAGAAGGTGGATAAATTAATGGAAACACCTGATATAAAAGTAGTAGTAAATATGGCTGTATGATATATTTATGAACATGAAATGATGTTTTTTGTTTGTTTGGTGGCAATGAATCCCAGCTGTGCCATCAAAACAATCTCCATATCATGATACTATCTCCAGATGCTTGGATTGCCCTAACAAGGTAAGCAAGGCCCATCGCTTTGTGAAGTTCTTGCCTCATTTTCTGCCAACCAGCAGTGCAAAACAAAGTGTATTGTGATTAGTCTGACCATGTGACTTTCTTCCATTGTTCCACTGTCCAATCACGATGTTCTCAGCACCACTGCAAGTGGAATTTTTCTGTTTTTCTCTGAAACAAATGGCTTCCAAATAGGTATACCCAATTTCTTCATCGATTCCCCATGCATAGTATAAAATAGGGAAGATCTGGGCCTTGGTTAAAAATTTGGATGTTATTTGCTGCACACTGGATGTTCCTATTTTTGTGTATAGTCCTTAGTGTACAATGGCTTTGCTCTTAAAGTATTTTCTTGTTTTTCTGCCACATTTATGCCTTTAAGATGTGGAAGAACTACTTAGTTTTTAAAAGCCTTTTTTAATAACCTTTTTAATAACAGGTTTTTATTATAATAAAAGGTTTTTAATAACCTTTCTTAAAGGTTATTAAACATCTTTGAGATGGATGCTTTTGAGAAACTAGTTGTCTTTCATTTCTTGAATTGTGGCTCCTACTAAATGTGCACCCATGATAAAACCTTTTTCAAAGTGTGATAGATCACGTTTCCCCATTCTGGCTTCAGATTACTGCAGTCGAACAGCCTGTAGTCTTTATACTCAATGGGTTATTAAACCATCGCATTAAACAACACATCATCAACCCGCATCACAGTTTTCTTTGCATCTGTTTGCATTTATTCTGTCTGTGATGTTCTTAATACAAAGATTCTTTTTTTTTTTTGGCCATTGTGTGTATTGTGAAGTTGATTGAGATTGACCACTTTGGGAAGTTGATATTGTGTACAGTATTACGTTGGTCCTGTATGGTGGTTTATGATATCAAGTGTTCAATAAATTGTTGATAGGATACCATAAAACTTCCTTGCTACTATCCGAAAAAACAAACAGCCAAAAAGTGCTGTTGTTCCAAACTTGGTAAAATCATAGAAAAAAGTGTAAAATAAGTCAAAAGAGAGAGGGGAAAATGAAAAGAAAACTGGGTAACAGGTGGGCCAATCACCTCTACAAAAGTAATGAAACTACAAGCAAGGAAATATTAGGAATGGCAAATGACACAAGAACACAAGCTTATACTCGACTCCATCGGCAAAAAAAAAAAAAAAAAAAACTGCAACAACAGCTGGAAGTTTGTTTCAACAATAAACCACCTGCTGGCTGAAGGCAAACTTCTGCATACCTATCCTGCAATTTGAATCCTTCGATTTATGTTTTCTCATTTGTGTAGTGTGAGTAAGAGAGGATTTCATCACATTGAGCTTACTCAATCTATTCAAAGCCTGTTAGGAGATCCTCAATTGGGTCTCCCCACAGGTGCTGAATCTTCAGGCACTACAGTTTGCCAAACTAAAGCCTTTCCTGGTAAGAGCATCCTTTTGTTCCCTTTGCTAATTGCGTTACCTGTACTAACAGATCTACATCTTACCGAATATAAGGCTTCCAGACCTGTATCCGTCCCCTGTATGCAGTAAGTACAGTACTTACTCCAAATGTGGCCTAACCATTGCCATATACAGCGAGATAATCAGCCTTATTATCACTACTGGCAAAATTCTCTGTATCATTGACAGAACTCCACAAGCTGCCCTGGCAGCCTGTCTGCACTGCTCACGGAACTTCGTCTGACTGCATAATTACCTCTAGATCTTTTCGAATATGTACGAGTAAATACTGCCATTTACTCAAAGAAGAAATTTTCCCTTTCAGATGATGTAATGATCTGACAGAGAAAAAAAAATATATACTGTATATAATTATAAACTCCCGCATGAAAAGCTAGTTTCTCAGATGGAGAAATACCACAAGCAGTCAGTAATCTGCAGAGAGCGGAGAACACTCTGTAACTATTGCAACATCGATCATAGAAACACTGACACCATAGCAGTGAAACAGGGATTTCGATTTCCCTGAAATGAAGAGTGCTAATCATAAAACAAAAATGATCAAGCGTCTTAATACACATTCAAGTTAGTGGAGCAGCAGTGAAAGCAGTTTTATGATAAAAATAAACTACCTCTGTCCAAATAGGAACATGTGAGGTTTTGAGTATGCCTCACTTGTCATATATCATAATATGAACAAGGCACTTCGAGCGACAAAAAAAGAAAAAAAAAAAAAAAATAAGACTCATCTTAGTACTTTTTGAAATTTCAAAGCTCATCGAACAAATAATTATAACTGCTCGAATGGACTATGCTTTAAAAAATCATAAAAAAAAGTTTAGAAATCAATTTCCACAGAGCTAATTTTTAGAGAAAAACTGTTTTTAGAGAAAGTAGTCTTCTCATGATAATTTTTCTGTTTAAGGTTTTGCGTTTTTAGTGTTTATTCCAAAAAAATAATAATAAATAAAATAAAAATAGATCTACCCTCATCTGTCCATCCCCTCTAAAATGTGTTTAATTCTTTTCTTAAATTTATTCAAACTACCCACTTTCACAACACTGCATTTTTTCACAACAAAAGATTTTCAAACTCACAGCGTCAAGAAATTATGCATGCCTTTGTGCAATGGCGAAAAGGAAAGGAATATGCAAGGATTATTATTTTTTTATTAGCCATATGGTGCAAGGAAGCGCCTGAGGCTTATGCTGCACCAAAAAAAAAAAAAAAAAAAAAATCCAGCTGAGGAGCCTAGGTGTGTCAAGCCCATACCCACCAGATGTGAGCCCCTGAGGTCAAGAAACAGTCTTTTCACGCTATAAGTTCGTGATATTATTTCAAACTCCTGAAGAAAACAAAATTGTCTGAAAGACAATTACCGGAAGAACAGCTGACTGGCGGTAAGCAAAAAGGAAAAGGAAAGTTTCAGCTTCCACGAACCCCCCTAATCCGACATGCTAGCTTCTTCGTTGTCACTACTGACGTAGATTTTTCCACTTATAGAATTTCCTCGACGCCTGCCAACTTCGAAAACTTCTGCCCGGTTCCCCACTTCCTTTCCTTCGTGAAAGGGATCGAGAAATTGCCTCTTTTTGTTCCGGCTCAAAGGGCATCCGTCCCCAGAACAAATCACTCCACGTAGGAGATCGTGAGGCAGATGGCTGTTCCTCGACGAGCTTTCACTTAGGTCCTCCTAAGCACTGAGAAGTACGGCACATATCCGTTCTTGGTCACATAAAAGGGCAAGTTGCCTCCCACCCCGACCATAACAACGGGATAAGCGGGAAGATTTTTTTTTTTTTTTTTTTCACAGCTCCAAACTCTGACTGCTTCGGCCGAAACACCGTTGTCTCTTCTTTCTTTTTTCCTTCTCTTATTTATTTATCTCTCTTTTTTTATCTATTCTTTTTTCGTTTAATTTTAATTTTTCGGCCAAGCGCGGGGCCCAATCGCCCGGCTCTGGACATAACGAACAATAACCAATCGTAAGTAGGTAATCGTTTACTTTAGCGTCGCGCCGTGACAGTGCTATACAAACTTGACATCGCAGAAGTTGCTACATGTGACTGAACTTAAGATTCAAACCTGTTATTCTGACGAATCATGCGTGTGTGTCTGCTTGAATTTTAAACATAACCACTAGAAAAATTTTCGGAAGGTAAGGATTGGTGAAGTCCGTATTTTTTTTTTTTTCCTTCTTTTTTTTGGCTAATGCTATACGGTATATGCTTTGCTTTCTTGCGCCATTTATCACCACTAATAGAAGTTCCAACCCGTGACTGAACCAGTGATTCCATCCTGTTATTTTGACAGAGCATGCGTGTCGCTCACTGCTCCATGCTTTACGAAGTATTTTCAATACAGAAAGAAATAAAAATAGTTATATAAAAGGATAAGAGATTACCTCAATCTTTTTTTATCAATCAGCAAATCAGTTATTTTTTATACACTTTTAAATTTTTTTATTTCTATTTGTCTGCTTGGAATTTAAACTTTCCATTCGGATCTCTTGCAGGTGTCCGATGGAATGTAAGAAAGAATTACATTTCTCTTTTTTTTTTTTTGTAAATACTCTTAGCATCGTTAATTTTAAATTTCTGCTCTTACGGGATAGGTATCCTGGTCGGTGTTATTATATTATTATTATCATCTATATGGTGCAAGGAAGCCGAAGCTTTTGCTGCACAAGCAAAAAAAAAAAAAAAAATATCCCGATTTACCCAGAGAGAGAAGTAGAAGGGAATCACCAAGAAAGAGAAGAATAATGATATCCGGCTTAGGACTCTGGGTGTGCCAAGCCCATACTCACCAGATGTGAGCCCCTGGGGTTAGATATAAGATAAGATTTTAGGGCTACTTTTTGTCCCCAAATTTAGTGGCTGGTGCCCGCCACTGAAATGTGTCTGTAAGCATAAAAATATTAGGGAATCACTGTTTTAGGTTCCTTCCGGTATTTTTAAAGTGCTGTACATATATTCTTTTTTCCTGTTGGACAACGGAGGGGTTTAATTTTGACATACCTGCGAACATTGCCATTGCAGCATGCGAAAGTTTTCTGTACAGTATCTGGATTTCTAAACCAAGGAAGAAGAATACAGCTGAAGCCAGAAACTGTCGATGACATGTTTGTGCACAGCAACTTACTAAAAATTTATATAATTATGTCATTTTTCTAAATTATATAAACAAAAAATATTATTTCTTTATTTTTATTTATTATATACAATGCAATAAAATTTTAAACCTACACGCAAACAGAATGTTGCAAGCCCGTGTTGCTTATTTTTATTTAGGTTTAAGCTATTTGTCGTCTGGACCTCATATTTAGGCCGAAATTTTTGAGTTTGATGTTAAAATTGAACTAAAGTTAGAATTTAAGATTACTAAATTTAAATTTTGCCTAATCAAGTTTTTTTGGTTTTTTTTTTTTTTTTCTTTTTCAATGGGAAAGTTATTTTCCGTCCTCGGTTTAGTCTAAAAACATCATCTGTGTACATCTGGAACGAACATAAACCGATTTTTTTTTTTTTGAAAAACAAAAAAAAAAAAACGATGGCTTGTACGCAATGGTTGCTTTTTCATAGGCGCTTTTGCTAGTATTGAACAGCTAGCTGTACAAGGGCCGCTATGTGTCGCGTCTACTCTTGCCAGTAATAACGAAAAATATATACAGTATATAAGAAATAACATTCACGGGGATTATTCTAAAAAAATTGTGGTGAAAAGTAGCAATTTTATAATATAGAAATTTAAGGAGAAAGCAAATGCATAATAATAAATTCATTATCAGGAAATAAAAACCGGAATAAACGAAACTGGAATAGATACTTCGGTGCTTAACTTTGCGATTTGGACCATTTGTCATCAAAAATCATTTATTAGTAACGTTCAGCAACACTGTACAGTATATGGCTGCTGCTATATTTAATCTTAAAACAAAAGAGCAAAACACACCACAAAAATAATTTACAACATTCTGCGTTGTTTGTAAGAAAGAGTGGTACTTGAAGTAATAATTTAAACGATACAGGCAGTATGTGGTTGCCTGTGAACTGCCACGTTCTAGCCCGTCCACTGGGAATGAGTACCTCGCAGTACACAATTGTATCAATTATGCAGACGAATTGGCCAGAAAAATCCAGAATACGCTCGAAGCGCGGCGGAACCATGAAATTTACATCTCACACTGTTGGCCGAGCCACATAAAGTGACCGAAGAGTGCAGCGAAATTCATTAGAAATACAACTCCTTGCTGTTTATTCACAAGCACATTTTCAAAATTGTATTTTCTTACAGAGATCCTCAGAGACCTAGTGGTTAGTACAGTTGGTATAATCACAGTCCTCCCTACATTAACGGGATTCGAACTCAGTTCTTTTCCGCCAAGTCTACCCTCGGCGGAAAAGAACTGAGTTCGAATCCTGTCAATGAAGCAAACTCGTGTTTTTCATCCAGAAAACAGCAAATCGACTAAGAACACGTGATTTGTAGACATATTACATACGGCGCCACAAAAAGCATTCATAAAAATTCCTCACAAAGTAAAAAAAGATTCATAAAAATCCCTCATGTCATCGATGAGATTCGAACTGAGGTCTTTTCCACGGTGTGGGAAGGACGGCGATTCTACCAATTTTGCTACACATAAGATCGTGCAAAGGTACTTGGGGGCCTTGATGCAAAAGGGATTACGGGGCCTCCTTTCTTTATGTTGAGACTCGGTCTGCGCGGTAGCACAATGGCATCGTCACCGGGTGGAAAAAGCCGGGTTCGAATCCCGTCGATGACGCGAGGAACTTTAATAGGCTTTTTTCACTCCTGGGTGAAACTGGTTTTCTCCCAGAAACTTGGATTTTTCGTCCAACCAAACAGACAAATCGATCATTGAACACGCAATTAACAGACATTAGATACAGCACGGCAGATGAATTTAATTATTCCGGTGGCCTAAAAATAATATATATATATATATATTTTTTTTTATGTTGAGACTCTGTGCAGTAGCACAGTGGTATCGTCACCGAGTGAAAAAGGCCCGGGTTCGAATACCATCGTGACCCCAGGAACTTTAATGAGCTTTTTTCACTCCGTGACTGAGTTAGTCGGTCTCAGGCGTAGAAGCAAGGTTCCCCCCCCCCCCAGAAACTGGGGTTTTTTTCGCCCAGCAAAACAGGCAAATCGACCAGAGAACATAGGCAATTTACAGATAAAATAAATATATGGGTAAATGAAATCATTTACGGGTGACCCTAATATCGTAATTTATGTTGAGACTTTGATGGCTCCCCTAGATCGGCCCTGCTGCAGCGCATGCAATGTAATCGCCATCTGCACGGCCTTGGTTACACACGAGGGCGTTCCTATTGCGCCTAAAACCCTACAACAACCAACCAATAACTAAACATCCACAGCAGCTACAAATACCACATACAACAGTTACATGTGTAATTGTTGGTCGTATATAAACCTTGCGATAAAAAAAATGAATCCTTTGATCTGTCAAAAAAAAAAGAAAAAAGTGTCATATCATTAGCATTAACATTAGTAGTGGCATATGATGCACGAAAGCAAGCTTATACAGTATCAGCCAAAAAAAAAAAAATCGCTAATCATTTCACCTATCCATTCCTTCTGAACGTTTGTCTAGTTTTCTTTGAATTTATTTAAGCTATCGACTTACACATACACAATAACAGTTGGAAGTTTATTCCAGCAATCAACCACTCGCTGGCTAAAGACAAATTTCCGTACATCTATTCTGCAAACGTCTTTCTTTAATTTGAATTTATACCCCCCCCCCAAGTGTGTAATCTGAGCAAAAGGAAGAATCCCATCAGCACTGAGCTTGCTTGTTCAAACTGTTCAAGGTCTTGTACACCTCAATCAGATCACTTTGCAGGTGCCTACACGCAATTTGCAGAACTTAAGACTTTCTTGATAAGAGCACTTGCTCGTTCCCCTCACCAATCTTGTTGCCCTTCTTTCCAGCAGCTCGACATCCTCTCAGAAATGAGGCCTCCAGACCAACATGCAGTAATTAAGATGTGACCTGACCATTGTGTTATACAAAGGGAATCACCTCCTTACCCTTGCTAGCAAATCCCCAGGGGCTCATAATAATAATAAAACCCCATGAGCTGTCCTGGTAGTCTGTATGCAGTGCTCAGAGAATTTCATATCTGACTGCACAATTATCCCTAGTTCTTTTTCATTTTCCACCATATTAAGTGTAGTGTCACTCAGTTGGTATGTTACTCTGGGGTTACTCTCTTCATATGCAGTACTTTCTATTTGTCAGTGTTCATATTCAGGTTGCTGTGGTTCAGTTTGTGCGTAAGCTGATGAAAGTGGACAAGCGAGTGAGTGAAAGTCGTAATCGAAACTATATTGTAACCTGAAACCGAAACTGGCCTAAACCTGCGGAATATTCCATATCGATCTGACTTTTTCATCTCGAGTAATAGTTGCACACTGTTTCTTACATGTACATATTGTGTGGATGACAAATTATGATGAATGAAATGGGAAGATTTTTTTTTATTACCTGATGCTGTATAAGCTTGTTTTCTCCCTTGCATCTTATGCCTCTACTGCTGCCAATAGATTTATCTCTTGTATGAGTAATTACCAATTTTGCTGTTCTAATATTTAAAAAATTGTGTGTATGCAGAGCACGCATAGCGGAAGTTAAGTGAAACTTCTTTTGAAACGTTTAGTTCAATGTTACAGTGGTTTATTATTTTACAAGTTTATTACAAAGTTTTTAGTATTTTTTACAGATCTCTCCTTTGTAGTCAAAGAAGTGGTTTCGGTGGTCGCATTGCACGTATATGTGCTCTATACGCCTTACAACGCTCACTATTAGTCTCCGGCATATTGAATTATAATTTTTTATGAAATATTTTGTTTTTTAAATTTTTAAAATCGGACTGCTAGAAGCTGAGATATAGCGATTTAAAACGTAAACGCGACACGCGTGCGAGTTACACCGTGGCCGCGTTGTAAGGGTAATGATTGAGTCATACGTCGCTCATGTTTGGTACCCAGTGGTACAATGGTGGGAGGCGACGAATCATTTCGTGTTGCATTTTTCGTTGCGATTTTTTGTCAATCTACGGACGCAGGTTACTCCCATGTGAAAACTGCTTGGGGTGCACCTAAAGAAGCTTCACTTCAAAAAAGGAATCAGTCTGCCCTTGAGAAAACGAAGAAAATCACACAACCACATGTTAAAGAAATCCTGTTTGGATATTGATCAAAGATATTTTAAGCATCAAATAATTATACTTTCACATGGTCGGACAGATTTTCAATAAATATAGTTTTCACTCAAATCTGCTCAATTTACAATTATTATTAAAATCAGTTTATTTCTCCAAGAAACCTTGGGTCACCCCGGGTCAGCACTGTGCCAGAAGGGTGTGAATATTTACAAACTAAGATGGGAGAAACAAATGTACAAGGGTATATGCCTGCTCGATCCTAGAAAATTGCAGGATTAAATATTCAATTGCATGTGGACAATTAAATATACTTTGCATGAAGACAAGTAAAAAAGAAAAAGAAGAAAAAAGCAGTCATGTCCAGGAAACAGGTGACCATCATAGTTTCATTATCTTGTAGCAGTTCTTGAGGATTTCGTTCTTGTACAGCTTGTTTTCACAGAACCTATCAGGGTGTATCCTAAATTTATTGAAGAGCTGAAGACAATTGGCTGGAAACATGTCCCTCAGGGAATCGGTGCTTGACAGCTTAGTTTGCAGAGGGAGACAGGAGTTGGGGTGCTCCCTTCTTGCCTTCTTTGAGCCAGAGATTAATGTGGATACCAATGGAACATGAGTTTGCCCCGTTATAAGCCGTGCAAGTATGAGGACATTTTGTTATGATGATATGTCTCCAGGGAGTGGTGCCCATATTTGCTTTTAGGATCAATCTGGAGATAGTGAGAGGGTGGCCTACTACCCTGTTCATCCATCTAAGCAACCAGTACTCTAAACTGACTACTTGTTAAGGTATGAGGCAGGGTCAGATGACCAAATTTCTGATGCATAAATGGCATAGTGTTTACAGTAAGGCGCCACCTGTGTCTCCCACAACTTCACCATCTGTACTCTTGTGAAGTATACAGGACTCTGCAAATGCCAGAAATGTGTGTGTGGCATGTATGTGTATAGTATTGTCTTGGGTTCTGTTGTTTCTCTGGCTTCTTGGCTGCAGGGCCCCTAATGGGACCGTACGTTGCCCGCCACCACCACTAGGAGGTGAACCAGGCTGCCCATCATACTCTGGCTGGCCACTGTCAGGAAGCTCAAGTGACCCTGGCAGAGGCCACAAAAAAAAAAAAAAAAAAATTGTTGAAGAGGAGGTTCACCACCACTAGGAGGTGAACCAGGCTGTCCATCATACTCTGGCTGGCCTCTGCCAGGGTCGCTTGAGCTTTCTGAGAGAGGCCACAAAAAAAAAAAAAAAAAAAATTGTTGAAGAGAGTTCACAGGGAATAAGAGAGGAGGTGGTCAGACTGTGGGGTGAAAGAAAGTTAGAGTAATAGTGAAAACAGTCCACCATGGATTTAGGCGAAGTAGGGGTAGGGAAGGGGATTAAAAGTCTCAGGAGCAGGTGACCCTGTGTATTGATCTAGCACCCAGTTGAGGGTCAGCAGTGATCCCATACCCTAATTTGGGTGCCAGCATTAATCCTACCCATAAAGGGTTTGATGCATAGAAGGATCAGAGTAATACACCTCAGGATGTGCCGAACAAGCAGCGCTGACTGGTGCACACCAACGAGTTCCTGACGCACTGCCCAAAGCGCCGCATACGTCTTCTGCCTCATCCTAATAAAGTGAGGCTGAAAGGTGAGCCCAACATCCCAGGTGAGACCAAGTGCAGTGTAAAGTGTATTTGTGTCTGACGGCACTAGGGGTTTACCGCATCTTCGCGTTGCGTTAATTGTGGGTGTAACAGTTCACTGCAAAGGCCAGAGATTTAAGTGTATGGATTTTGTAAGTGTAGTGTTATGTATTGTTTTTCCTGGTCATTTAGCCGCTAGACCCCTGCTGGGGCCCAATATTGCCCATACCAGGCCCCGTGGAGGCAGCAGATCAGCAGTTGAAATTTTTATTCTGGCAAGCCCTGCCACCTAGTTTCCTGAGATTTCAGTGGCTAGGGCCTTTAAAAAAAAAAAAAAAAAAAAAAAAAAACTATCATACCAGTGAGTGCTAGAATTGGAAACGCCAAATGTTTATAAACGCGATTTAATTTAGACGTAATTTTGAGCTTTTGTGGGGCGTATGCTAGCTATAGGTAGAGTAGGGCAGTGAAAGGTAGAAGTGTGGGGACGATAGAGAAGGCGACCCTAATTTTCTGTCTTATTAGGTGACCCTAATAAGACAGAAAACTGTCTCCCCCCGCTAGGGAAGAGGTTTTAAAGAGGTGAGCCAAGTCACGGTGCCTAGCTCAGATCACCTACATGCGCCAGGGCATGATTGCCATCATAATGTTGTGTCATTGATCATGAATTCAGTGGTGTTTCTATTCCGTTTGTTCATTTCAATGGTTGCACATTTCCCGGTCTGGAAGTATGGTAAGATTCAAGTGTTGGAATTTCTCAGCTTGTTTTAGGGGTGTACGCAGTTGGTTCTGATAGAGTAGGGGGAGACTGAAGGCTGGGGTGAAAAGATTGAAGAATGTGGCTAATAGTGAAGACATCCCCAGGAATGTCAGTGGGGACAAGCCCCTCCAGGAGATGAGGATGGAATGGAGGGGGGGGAACAGAGGAACTATCTCCCCCCTGCTGAGGAAAGGGTTAATGAGGTGAGCCTGGTTAGGGCACCTGGCTCAGATTGCCTGAAGGCACTGTGGTAATATTGCCAATGGTCATGTATCCAGTGAGAGTTCTTATTCAAGTTGTCCATTTCACTGGAAAATTATTTTTGAGATGGAGTCCCCATTCAGTATTTCTTCCAGGTTGGTAATAGTCAGCAGACTCCAGGTTGGTAATAGTCAGCAGCCTTAACCAGTTGTGGTTCCAGGCTTTATTATCTTCTTACTCCAGGGTAATATTAATTCCTCATTTAAGTTTGGATGAATTTGGTTTTTGCCACGTTCAGGTGTAGTCATATATGGCTCAAAGGGTTCTTTGTGCAAACAAGTCCTGGGCGTAGCGTGAGAATGCCTTGTATTTGTCTTCTGTATCTAGGATGTGCGATTCCTGTTCTCTAGAGTAGTGTAGTCTGGTGATTAGCAGGCAGCAGAGGTCCTCATAATGTTCGCAATGATAGATTAGGTGCTACCAGGTCTCCGCCCCCCCCACAGGAGCAGAGAGGGCTATCCGCTAATCCAAAGGTTGATAATTTGGCGTTGAAGGGGCCATGATCCGTTAACAAGAAGGTTATGTTGAGTCCATGCGAGAGCCAGAGGGGGAACCTGTGATACACCCCGTCAATGTATGGGAAGAATTTTTTAGTAATTTCTTCCTTGGTAGTTCCCATCGACTTTGCCATACCTGCTGCAGGTGTTGAATTACTCTTTGTATCTCTATCCTGTGATTATTAATTGGATCGGTGGTGTGCCTATGAAAGTTGTTGGGAGTCCTTTAGCCAAATATTGGAGCATGGCGGTTCTGATTGCCTCCAGGTCCAGCGGGAGGGCTCCCGCGAGAACCTGAAGGGCGAGCGTACTCACCGTACGGCAGGCACGAGTGATGGCGAATAGTATGATTCTTTGTATGGAATCTAGGGTTCTTTGGTTGACTGCAGTTGTGACTTTGTGATACCAAGCAGGCGAAGCGTAGGTTATGACGGTATGAAGATTGGCCAAGGTCAGTGTAAGTGTAAGTGTAAGTGTAAGTGTTTTCAGTGTCAAACGGCACCAGGGGTTTCCCCCATCTCCGCGTTGCTTTTATTGTGGGTGTACCAGTTCACTGGGAAGGCCAGAGATTTAAAAGTGTATGGATTATGGAAGTGTGGTGTTTTGTACCGTTGTTCCTCTGGCCATTTAGCCGCTGGACCTCTTCTGAGGCCCAACGTTGTCCCACTTACGCCCCGTGGAGGCAGACCAGGTACCCGATAGTCTTTAGTTCACTCTGGCAGGTCCTGCCACCTAATTTCCTGAGATTTCAGTGGCTAGGACCTTAAAAAAAAAAAAAAAAAAAAAAAAAATTTTTTTTTTTTTTACACATATATGTATAGATATATGTGTGATATCTCTCGATTGCGTAGGGTGATGTCGCTTGAATAGGGATAGACCGAAATATGGGCGTCAGTTAATTTGGATTCATTGAATTTATGTGTGTGGGGGAATTCGCTTGTGTAAAGATAGAGAAGGGGGAGAGAATGAAGACTGGGGGGTTAAAGGAGGAAGGATAAGGCCAATAGAGTAGGAGGCCTCAATTTGGTGTCAGCAGGGCATGCCCATGCCCTGCCAGAAGGAAGAATGGGGGTGGCGTGGAGGAGAGGAAACAGTATGACCGTCTCCTCCCCCCTGCCGGGATGGGATAGAAAGGGCCGGACAAGGGAGCCGGCACAGGTCGCCAATATGGCGTGTGTGCAGCCTGGCTGCAGAGTGGTGGCTAGGCCAGCAGGTTCAGGACAGCATCATAACACTGGCCCCACCAGGAGGTACATACAGGGACAAGGTCCCTACCGACTTGTTCAGAGATCGGTTGAATGCCGGCGTTGGTCATGGGATCAAGGTCTCATCCAGTTTGGTCGTGGTCATGGTCCTTCTATTTCCATTTTGGGTGGTCATTCTTGGTATGTGGTCACTTTCACTGTTTGTTCTGTTATCTGGGCGTCGATGCAGTGTTGTCACTCCTGCATATGGTGATTGTCACATTCTAGGGTAGTTCGTTGGGTAAATTACATGCGCTGTCGGTCCAGTTGACAGGGTGTCCGTGTTTGATTGTGATGTTCGTGGGAGCAAAGTCCCGTCCGATATCGTGGTACTTTGAGCTTTTTGGTACAGTTGACAAAGTAATGGCACTCATGAGAGCAGAGTCCCGTCCGATGAGTTGTAGTTGTAGTCAGGTCCTGCATCAAGCCTGGGGAGGTTGGGTCATTGCCCTTAGCCGGGTAAACAGCTCATGTGCAAAGCACGAGAGGGCCTTGTAGTGCTCCTCCTCATGTAATATAAGGTGCTCCCGTTCCTTCGGATTAAAGCGTATCTTTGTGATGAAATGACATCTGATGTCCTCAAAGAGGGGACAATCGTGCATTAGGTGTGACCATGTTTGGTTTTCTCCGCAGTGGCATAATGGGGAATCCCTGATGCCGAAGGTTGACAGCTTGGCATTAAAAGAGCCATGCCCTGTTAGAAGAAAGGTGGTGTAGAGCCCCGGTGAGAACCAGTTTGGCTGTTCGGGATACACTTGGGTAATGTCCGGGATGAACTTCCGGGTTATCTCACCTTTAGTTGAGTCCGCCCATCGGGACTGCCAGGTTTGTTGAAGATATTTGGTTAGTCGTTTCTTTTCTGCGTTGCTGTTGTTGGTCGGGTCTGTGGTGAAGCCAATGCAAGTTACACTGTTCCCTCTTGATAGTTGATATAGCATGCCACAGCGGACAATCTCCAGGTCCAAGGGTAGGAGCCCTACAAGGGCCTGCAGTGCGTGTGAGCTGACCGTGCAGCATGCTCTGGAGACAGTGAGTAAGATGCTGCGCTGTATCGTTTCTAGCTTTCTTTTATTGACTGCGGTGGTTGCTTTTTTAAACCAGATCCCTGCTGCATGGCCAAGGTCAGTATGGGAGGTCACTTTTTGCATTGGCTCCCCACTAACAAAGATTTCGATTTCATTTTTAACTCTCTTCTTGGTCATCGACAGTTGCGCTAATTTGAAAGGGCTCAGATGCAGCCTATTTGTGGCAAGATAATTTTCCAAGCTCAATATCTGCCTAGAAGCTTGTTGGTTGATATCATGAATCAGATGATTATGATCTGAGTTCACGTAGAACTTCAGATCGTCGCCGTAAGAGGCAAAGTTAGGATTCTGAGCTAGGAAAGGCACGCTTCCTTGAGGAATGCCTCTTGAGACATCAGTAGTTACCTGGAAGTCTATCTCGTTCTCATAAAGTGACCAGACGTCCCGGATTATGCGGGACAGTCCTGGATTTAAGTCATTTTTCCCGCATTGCAAACTGTCCCGGATTCGACATGCATCTTCCATACTTATTATTATTATTATTATTATTACCATAAGGTGCGAGGAAGCCTGAGGCTTATGCTTCACCAGCCAAAAAAAAAAACAAACAAAAATCCCGTGTTACCCTGAGAGAGAGAGAGAGAGAGAGAGAGAGAGAGAGAGAGAGAGAGAGAGAGAGAGAAGGGAATCAGCAAGAAAGAGAAGATTGATGATATCCAGCTCAGGACTCTGGGTCTGCCAAGCCCATAGTCACCAGATGTGAGCTCCTGGGGTCACGATAAAATGAAGTTAAGATGCGGATGAAGAAGAAAGTGTGGCTTTTTGACGAGATTTTATATGCTGATGATTAAGATATAAAAATATACTTATGATTCAAAAATAAAAGAATGGAATAACGAAAGAATGTCAACGGATATATATATATAATCTTTATTGTATACAAACGTGGTATATACAATAGACCCTTCACAGCAGCAATGCCAGGGGTTTTACATTACGAGGTGGTTACATTATGAGGTTTTACATTATGATATGAGGTGGGTGGAAATATTTAAGTGCAATTTTGCTAATTATTGTGAAGAATTTTTCGAAGAAATAATGCAAATAATGAAAAATTGTTAAGAAAAATTCACTCCGCGGAAAAATATATTTAATTTCTGTCGTTTTTATTGTTAAAAGAGGTATGTATTATTATTATTATTTCACAGAAATACTTATCTAATATTTCTATTCCATTTCTGTTTATGTATGTAATATAGATATTGCGAAATAAAACAAATATATTTAGTTCAAAGAAGTATATGAATATTTTTTTATAAATAAAAAATTTAAAAAAAATGCGAATATTGGTTTTAGAGGTGGGGGGTTGTAAAATCGATGTCCCGCATTGGAATACAGTACTAAGGATCTGGTCACTTTATGTTCCCACTCAGATCAGGAAGATTAATAGGTTATGTAGGGGATGTTCATGTTCCAAATCAATAAAACCATCATACTAACTTACTGTATTCCAATAATCGCTATATAATAGAGTTAATATTACTTCTCATGACCTGTGATGACTGTTTTCTCAAAGATACAAAACACAAAGATACAATCGAATATAAATTTCAAACATTTTTATACTCTGCCCTAGTGAACATGTAGGTTTATCGTTTTGATAAAATGTGTTGGCGACCATCAGGTTGTGCATTTGACATACTTCTCTTTCAATCGTTACCATAAATGTCACAATTAATAATGATTGCTTTACTACAAATGGTAATGCAATCATTAATTGTGACATTTGCACTGGATCTAAACGTTTCGTAATTATTCCGCTCTCCATTTGGCAATTTAAATAGATTAATTTAACAGGCGGTATTAAAAAATGACACTGACTGCTTCGTTCAATTCTGCAAAGATTTTCCATTAGCATCATCATTTACAATACTGTAATGTGAAAGCTTGTTTGTGGGATATCAAAGTTTCTTCATTTTTTTCTACATCAGCAATCAATCTATTAATAATAAATTTATTTATTTATTTACATCTATACATTGCAATAATTGTCCCGTTAAAAGTTTGTTACACTTGGTATGAAGCAGCAATTGCACTGTAAAATATTTTACAGGAAACATGACATCTGTGAAGTTTTAATAAAGCCAACAACGGGTGTAGTTTTTTTTTAAACTGAAAACGAGCCAACTACACCCGGTATTCCCAGGTGGTCAACCTCCCAATTACTAACCGCGCCTAACGCAGCTTAACGTCAGTGATCGAGCGCCTGCAATGCATTTATTTATGGCTTAGTTTGCGCTGTGTGTCATTTCCGTTGCGATTTTTGTCAATCCATGAACGCAAATTACTCCCATCTGTAAACTGTCTGGAGCGCGTCTAAATAAATTTTACTTCAAAACAGCTAGAGCTTCTTTTTAAGTACCTCACCATTTGTGATTTCCTTTTATATCCTGAATCGAAAACAATTTTCAAATTTAGTCGCTAGATGGCAATACCGTCGCAGTGTAGTGTTTAAATTAAGTGATCTACGGGTTCAGTTTTTTTTTTTTTTTGATTTATAGTATGTATTCCAGTAACCTTTATTATTTAAATTAAGTGACCTACGTGTTCGTTTTTTTTTTTTTTTTTTTTTATCATTTGTACTACTCCAGTAACCTTTATCACCATTATTTATTATGATAGAAATTGAAACTGTTAGACATAAGTTTCAATTTGCTCAGGTAACAGATTTCTCACGGGCCTTGGGCACAGTTAATGTGCCAGAGGCCCAAAGGATCCATTCTACAACTGAATTGCAGCTACTTGGCCAACAGGCAGAGTATAATGCCCGTCTGTGGTCAAACATCTGGAATCTGTCTGAAACGAGGAGGGAGCTCTGCACCGGACCTCTCTTCTTTTCTGTTTGTATCAATAATACAATGATGCAGCACTTCACCAGTTCGGGAGTATATTGGCTTCTCTTTGTTGATGATGATGCAAAGATAGTGTTACCGAAGGAAGTCATGGCAACGAGCTAAAGAAGTTTCTAAATAGGCCCCTTCAATGGTGCTAGGATTCGGATCTGCAACTGGCTGTTAAGAAATGTATCGCTGCGAGTTTTGTCAGAGCGAGGAAGCACAACATATAACCTACAATTACAGCATTGATAACATCCTTTCGAGTCGTGCAAAAACATGAAGTATCTCGGTATTACATTCCAATCGGATGGCAATTTCCACCAGCACATCGACAGAATCAATAAACATGTACACCGATCATTGGGATTCATTAAGAGATATTCCAGTTCCTTCACTGATCCCAGAAACCTACGCTTGCATCTTAACACCTTAGTGTATCCTGCGCTCAAGTATGAGGATAATTCAAAAAATAAGTTACACTTGACCATTGTAGCCCAAGAGACATTTATTGAATTACATAACATTATGCAATAGAAAGCACATACCTTGCACTACTTTGCCTCGTAGTCACCGAGTTGGTGTAAACACTTCTCGGAACGTGTGACTAAACGTTCGATTCCCTGATGATAGAAATCCACTCCATGGTCATTCAGCCACCGTCGAACTGCAGTTTGTACCTGTTCATCGTTTGCAAATCGTTGTTCCCCTAGATGTTCTTTCAGCTTGCCGAAGATATTAGCATTGGCATACGATGCAAGAAAGAAAGCTTATGCAGTATCAGCCAGAAAAAAAAACCAAAAAAACCTCCCATTTCACCACTCAATTCGTTCCCAATGCCTGTCCAGCTCAGCCTTAAATTTATTTAGGCTATCAACTTCCACAACAAAAGATGGAAGTCTGTTCCACCACTCAACTACCTGCTGACTAAAAGCAAATTTCCGCACATCTATTCTAAAACTGTCTTTCCTCAATTTGAATCTGTGCCACCACAGGTTCTTAATCTGAGCAGGAGGAAGAATCCCATCAGCATTCAGCTTGCTCAACCCATTGCCTTATACACCTCAATCAGTTCACCTCACAGGTGCCCACTCTTCAGGCGCTGCAATTTACAGAACCTAACCCTTTCTTCGTTCCATTCACTAATCTTGTTGACCTTCTCTGTACTCATTCCAGCAGCTCTACATCCTTCCTAAAATGAGGCCTCCAGACCTATACACAGTACTCTAGGTGTGACCTGACCATTGCCTTGTATAACGGGATAATCACCACCCTGTCGCTGCTAGCAAAATTCCTATATATAAAAATTATTATTATTATTATTATTATTAAAATCAGTTTATATCCCAAGAAACTTTGGGTCACCCCGGAACGGCTCTGTGCCAGAAGGGTAAGACTGTCCTGGCAGCCTGTCTGCAATGCTCAGTGAACTTCATATTTCACTGCACAATTACCCCAGGTCTTTTTTGTTTTTCACTTTCCTGAGAGTAGTACCACACAGTTGGTACGTTTCTCTTCGGTTATTGCTACCCATATGCAGTACTTTGCATTTGTCAATGTTAAACTTCAATTGCCACTTCTCAGCCCATTTGCCCCACTTATCTAGATCCAGTTGGAGTAGCATAGTGTCTTTGTTAACAACCCTGCCAACCTTTGTATCATCTGCAAACTTGGACATTAAACCTGACATACCTTCATCAATATCATTGATAAAAACAACAATGGGCCCAACACCGAACCCTGGAGAACTCCACTAATAACATTTGTCCACGAAGAGCAGTGTCCATTGATTACCACTCTCTCTTGTCTCCCATTCAACCATCCCTTTATCCATTGTAGCAACTTACCCTTATTGCCATACCTCTCTAATTTGTACAGCAGTCTTCCATGTGCAACAGTATCAAAAGCTTTCCTGAAATCCAAGTATATGATATCAAAATTATTTTTGGCATTCAGTTCCTTTGTGACCACATCATAGTAATCAATCAAATTGGTCAGACAAGACCTTCCTTTAACAAACCCATGCTGTGTCTTAACTATTACTGCAGTCTTGTCTAGATGATCCTGCAATGATTCCATTATTTTCCCCGGAACACAAGTTAAACTAACAGATCTGTAGTTACTTGTGTCACCTTTTGAACCCACTTTGTTAATTGGTGATACATTTGCACACCTCCAGTCCATCGAAACCTTCCCTGAGTCCAAGGAAGCTCTCATAATTATGGCTAAGGGTTTGCTTACTTCCTTTGCTGCCTCCTTTAATATAACTGGAGAGATTCCGTCAACCCCATGTGCCTTCCTTATGTTTAACTGCAATAATTTCTCCTCCACTTTGCTTTCAGTTATTACAAAATCACTTAGCTCCCTGTTAGAGTTTGATAAACTTCTAGCACTCCCCTCATTCAATAACTCCTCATGCGTGAATGAAGATGCAAAATACTCATTCACTTTATCAGCTATCTGAGCATGATCATCAATAGTCAACCCATCTATGTTAAGTGGTCCAATCTGATTCATCCCTTTCCTTCTAAAGTTTACATAAGTAAAGAACTATTTGATGTTTTTCTTTGCATCCTTTGCCATGGATTTCTCGTAATCTGCCTTCGCCTGCCAAACCTCCTTTGTGACTTGATTATAGACTAGTATATATCTGCCATAGGCTTCTGTGTCATCAGATACTTTATATGCATCCCATACATTTTTATTCTCTGCCGCGAGCACCATTAGTTCAACTGACATCCATTTAGGCCTAAACCTTGAACAGTATTTCTTAGTTGGAATGAAAAGCCTAGTAGCCTCCAAAATTAAGTCTAAATTAATTAATTTAGACTTAATTTTGGTCTAAATTAATACAAAATTAATTCTAAATGGAAATCCTGAAGACTTCCTATTTAGAATTCAAAGTTGGTAACATCGTCAGTTTATCCCACTGTACAGAATTTAAAAACTGTCTGATACCCCTGTAGTCACCTTTACAAAAGCAAAAGCCGTTTCCTTTAGCCTTGATGGTAGTTACATTTTTAAGTAATTCCCACATGAGTACATTGTGATCACTCTCACCCAGTGGTTCCTTTATCTGCAAATTCTTAATGCAATAATAATAACTGCTGATAATCAGATCAAGAGTATTACTTCCTTTGGTTGCCTCTCGAACATGTTGCTGTAGAAAACAGTCATCCAATAAATACAAAAAAGTCTTGTTAGTGTGCGAGTGACCAAACCACACGTTCCAGTCAATATCTGGAAAGTTAAAACCCCCCATTACAAGACATTCTGATTTACTGGCCTATTCTGTTTCTCTGCACAATTGCTCATTATACTAATCAGATGTGATAGTCACAAGGCGAAAGATCGGGACTGTACGGCGGATGTTGTCATTCCTCCCATTCAAAACTTTGGAGAAAGTGTCGTGTTGTGCGTGAATTGTGTTGCGTGGCGTCGTCCTGAATGAGAACAACACCCTTGCTTAACTTTCAAAGCCCATAACGTTTCTCGCTTCATCTAAATAGCTTTAGGTACATACCACAGTCGTTGGCAGTGGCTTATCATCACGAAACTGGGCTCCAGTGCCAACCAAGTTTATTCGTTCACTGTTGCTTTTGATTTTTGCCTTTTCCTTTGGGTTCCCTGATATGGGGCCCTGATGTAGTCGCGCTGTTTGCACCATGTGATGATAAGCCACTAGTCGTTAGGTATTTTATATTCATCGTTAAGCGGCCAAGGACGAAATGCAGACTTCCTCATTGTACAAACGGCACGGAAAATGAAATACCGCACGCGAAATGGAAAATTAAGAATGTAATCATCTACCCACGAACTGGGTTTCCTTTTACGTTTCCTCACTTTCTTTGCCTCAACATACATATACAGTATCTAAAATCCCAAAAATTCGGTGTATTGAGAATGTAGTCTCTCCTAAATATTTATATACCGTATATATGAGATTAAGATAGGTTTAGATAATATATATTAGAAATATGAACTTTATTAACGTTATTTTTGTTATAAATATATGCTAATTCCACTCAAGTTCAGTTTACTTTTTTTAAAATATAAAATATAAAATAAAATATTATAAAATATAAAAATTTTATATTAAATATAAAATAAACATTTGTTTAATATTTAAATAAAATTTTAAATATAATTTTTCAATAGTATATATAAAATAAAACAAAAAATTAACTTGTGTTTTCACTTCATTATTTGAAAAATTTCTCCCGGATCTCCTTGTTAAGGTCGATACCCGAATATGTTATCTCGGGTGCTCAAGTTTATTAATCAGCCGTGTGTTGCATCTGATAATACATCGAGATTTCTGGAAATTTTATTTAATATTGCACTTACTGGTGTAATAACTATCAAAAATTAGAAACCTTTATTCAATATCTAAAGCGGCAAATGATGCAAGAAAGCGAGCTTATGCAGCATAAACAACAACAACAACAACAACAATAAAAAAAAAAAAAAAAACAATTGCCACATCACCTGTCTATTCACTGTAATAATATATCTAATTCTACCTTGAATTTATTCAAACTACCCACCTCCACAACACCAGATAGGAGTTGTTATTCCAACATTCAGCTATCCGTTGGCTGAAGGCAAATTTTTGCATATTTGTCCTGCAACCATCTTTTCTCAGTTTCAAGTTTAACCCCTCTCTTGTGCGTAGTCTCATCAAGAGGGCTGATTCCATCAGCATTGAGCTTTCTCAATCCATTCAAAGCCTTAAACGCCTCAATCAAATCTCGTCGCAAATGTCTAGTGCCTAGACACTGCAGAACTGAAGTCTTTGCTGGTAAGAGCACACCCTTTCCTCACTAATACTGTTGCTCTTCTCTGTACCCGTTCCAGCAGATGTACATCCTAAAATGAGGCCTCCAGACTTGTATAAAGTACTCAAAATGTGGCCTAGCCATTATTTTATGAAATGGAATAACTGTTGACAGAACCCCATGACCTGTCGTAACTTCTTCTTATCTGCAGTGCGCTGAAAACTTCACGTCTGACTTTACAATTAATTACAATCATTTTTCATTCTCTCCTACCTTGAGTGTGGTACTGCCTAATTGCTTTTTTTTTTTTTTTTTTTTTGTTTCCTGGGGTTACTGCTACCTATATGCTCAACGTTTGGGACATTGTGTGCTGGCGGATCCCCCAACCAGCGCTCCACTCCGAAGCTTCTTGCTCTTCCTTCGAGGCTACTGCGGTTCCTCCCTTATTAGGAGCTCCATCTAGCCCAATCCTCGGAGGCGCAAAATCGTAGATGACAAAAAGTATAGACGGCTCATCCTAGATCTGTTACGTGTGTTCCACAACCAGCAATTGATGTGATCGCTCCGGCTTGGCAAGAATTTGACGGAAAACCGAATTCAAGAAAACTATTCTGTGTAATTTTTTATGTATTTTATTATTATTATTTTGTTTTATTTTATTAATTTTTAAGGAAATATAATATGCTCTATGTAATTTATTTATTCTGTATTATATTTCCGGCGAGATGATATCTCAGCCGCTTGTTAACCTCTGGCCTAGTGTCGTCAAGGGTTTGTGAAGTCTAGGTACCTGCGTGTGTACTTTTGCCCCTTACAATAAAGATCATATTATTACTATATGCATTTATCAATGTTAAACCTCAATTTTTAATTTCTCAAGCCATGTACTGTATATGTTAACGTTCCATGTCAAAATGCACGCGCACCCTACATTAGCTTAGGATAAGATTATATTAACTTGAGTCTTACAACAGATACGGTAAAGAAGCAACTTTCTTATCAACTGTTGTTATGGCCTTGGTGTTGAATCGTCAATCTTGATATGCCGAGGGTAATGATCGAATGTTTACCAGAATTCACTCTTCAAGAATATCGCACGTCAGAGCAGGCTTTCTGTAACATCTCATAAGGCCCGAACGCACAAACTCTGTGATCCGACGACCTTTAATGACGTTTAGTGTGGTTTTGCTGTTATTGCTTAAGTTGCTCACCTCAAAATGATAAAACGCTGCATACCCAGTTATAAGATGAGGTACAGCGCACAAATACGTCGAATTTATGGATATAAGTACCAGTGATGCCACATCAGTTAGTACATACAGTACCAGGATGCAGATCACCAGGATGCGGATTATCTGTGCATGGTGTTTTCTTTTTAAGCTACCTAATATAGGATCATAAAATTATGCACTTAGGGTATAAACACAAAAAAGTAATTTCTTGATAAAATATTTAAACAACATCACAAAGCTAATAATCAAGGAAAGAAGGCTATATACCCAGAAATACTGAACATATAGTAACTATATGGCCCGGTTTATGACTTTATAATTTCATTGTCATTAACTGAATTTCAGTTTCACACCTAGGCGGGGAGAGTATAACCGGCGCCAGTTCACACTCCCGCCCAAGCGCGAAACTCTGATTCAGTTAATTAAAATTATCTTGCAATAAATTTTATTTATAATAAATGAATTTCATAATACAAAATTAGTTATGAAAAATTTATAAAAAAATTTTTATGAGAAAAAAACCCTCTGATATTAGGGCCAAAGCAGAACTAACTTATACGCATATTATGTCCATCCCCAAATATGCCTTTATGCGTATTAAGTCCACAAATTTACAATTTGCAAATCAAGTAAATCTGGTCGATTTGCCTATTTTGCTAGACAGAAATGCCGACTTTCCGGGGGGGGGGGACCTTATCTACACTTCTGACCAACGATTAACTTAGTCACAGACTCAAAAAAAAAAAAAAAAAAAACCCCATATACTCGCGTCATTGACAGGATTGAAACCTGGGCCTTTTTGACCCAGTGTAGGGAAGACGGTGATTATAACCACCG
Source organism: Mastigoproctus giganteus (assembly GCF_048544385.1). Lineage (NCBI taxonomy): Eukaryota > Metazoa > Arthropoda > Arachnida > Uropygi > Thelyphonidae > Mastigoproctus > Mastigoproctus giganteus. The sequence continues at coordinate 2,196,572 of NC_143584.1, forward strand.
TACTTTTTTCTTTTTTTTTTTTTGGTAGTTGTTGGCGCATCGGCTTCTGTGGCCATAATGCACCTCCCAAGGTTTTTGCAGTAACCACCGTACTATGCCTCCCAATACGATGTTTCATATACATAAGTACAATGAAAGTTCATGTGGCAAAAGCGTGGAGCTACTTTTGACCTTTCTGTATAATGATCTGCCAGTATCTTGCCCATTCCAAAAGTGTTCCCTTACTCATAGAGCGCCATAAAATCCCAAAACAACCAACCAATCCATTACTCATAAAGAAAGGTTGGAAATCACTATTATAGGTGTTCTTCCGTTAAGAGGCAGTCTTTCAAAGCTAAAAAAGCACAGTGAGCACTTCATTATTATGATTGAAGATCGTCAATTAATGTCGATGTGCAACCATTCTCTTGATTTCATAAATAGCTTACTTAATTAGCGAATTAATAATTTTCGATTCATTTAATTATGCATCCTTCGTTTAATTTAAGTATTAATTTATCCAATTCTGAAATTATTCTCTTCTTAGCTGAATTATGATTTTTACGAGCCTCCTCGTAAACTTCCTCATTGAATTAATGCAAACAGAAAAGTTCTCTTCGTTTCGTACTGTTTGTCTTCGGCTTCAGTTTCCAAACAGCCAACATCAGAAAAACATTCTGATGTTGGCTGTTCCTCCCCACTGTTCCTCAACCTGAGGTAAAGGAAAACTTCACATTTTCTCTATATTCATAATTTCTTCCTCCTTTCTCAAATACCTGCTTTCTTTCAACATTTTGTAGATAGAAAGCTCTTTCATATCTTCTACAGTTTAATTGCAATGAACGAGATAACAACGGGCAGAGATATCGAAAACCACCACTTATATCCACTGAAGGCTCCCTTTTTTATAATTTAAATAAGAGCTAAGACTCCAATACTTTCCCTCTCCTCCTCTGCCTACACGGGGTCTGTTGAAGTTTTCTGTTCCCTTTCGATACCACTGTCTATGAGAACAAGCTGTAGCAGTATGTTCTCAAATATTTGGTTAAATTTTTATAAATTTAATTTTTACAATGATGGTGAAATCCTTTTCATGGTGATCTATTAATCCGCAGAGAGCTTTATTTCTTTTATACAGGCTCCTTCAAAGGTACTGTACGTGGAAAAAATTGTGGAGTGTATCCTAGGCTCCAAAAACGATGTTTTATTCTATACTATTACATAGCTATGGCTGTTTTGAATTAAAAAAAAACAAAAAAAAAACATGAAATTTTGAATGAAAAAAAAAAAAAAAATGAAAGTACACTGCCATACTTTACTAATAATTTATTGATATAGTAAATTATAAATATTTATAATATTAATATTATAGTAAATTTATATTTGTATTAATAGTATTAATATAAAATATTTATAATTTACTTTATTATTAATAATTTTTGAAAATTCAAACAGCAACAGATGCATAACCATTCAGAATTGAACACACGTTTGTGTCACTTTTTTTTCTTTCTTACTGATCACATACGTTCCAGAATTTTCTGTACATACTTTTGAAAGCTCTATATATTCTACACACAACCCAAGGGGCTCACATCTGGTGAGTATGGGCTTGGCACACCCAGGTCCTGAGCTGGGTATCATCATTCTTCTCTTCCTTGGTGATTCCCTTCTACTTCTAACTCTTGTTCTCTCTCTCAGGGTAATTCAGAATTTTTTTTTTTTTTTTTTTGTCTGGTGCAGCATAAGCCTCGCCAACCAGGCTAAACGGGTGGGTAAAGTCCTTGCCTGGAAACCCTAAGGTCGCGGGCTCGAATCCCGCCTCGGGCTTGAATCAGAGAAGAAAATGCAAAAAAACTTGGGAGGTGAAATATGGCCACAGAAGCCGATGCACTAACAAAAAAAAAATATAATAATAATAATAAATAAATAAAGCATAAGCCTCAGGCTTCCTTGCACCATATAGCTAATAATAATAATAATAACATATATAACCAAATCTAAATACAATCGGCACTGTGTTTAATACACCTTCGTAGTACACTCGCATTAAGATTGAAAATGGTATGCCTTGGTACACTCGCATTACTATTGAAAATACTACAAAGATGCGCCCCCTTTACTAGGTACAGGATCCCCTTAAGAAGGAAAATAGTCTCTCCCTCTCCAGGTATGGGTGACTTCGAAATGCGTGGTCTGCAGGGCTTTCTGCTACATTAAGTTCACCCCTTTTTGGGGGACTTCATGGCAAAAGAATGTAGTTCCGATGTTCAGTGGTATTCATTTTATTGGTTAATATGCAGCAGCCTACCAAAAGTATTTCGACACCCATTCAAATAACGAATGGTGAAAGCGATGTATAGTGTCTTTCGGCTCGATTTTCCCCAATTCCACGAAATAACTTTGTCACACAATAAAATCTCTGTAAAGCCCAGATAATGCGCAAACGTATTGTTCGCGTCTCATTGTGTCAAGTTATGTTGGTCCATTTTTCATTGGCCTTCTAGCTGTAGGGCCATTAGAGAATCAAGGTTCTCCTCCCACTTCAGTTGCCCGTCCACAACCACGAGGAGGCGGGCCAGGAAGTAAGGTTCAGTGCTCTGGGCGGAGCGAACCCTGTCATCGCCTAAGCTAGCTAGGGAGGACCCCTTAAAAAAAAAAAAAAAATAGAAGTTTTTATTAGAAGGAAGCGCGAGGGAGACAGTTAAAAGTTGGGATAAGAGATGAAGGCAAAGAAGGTGGATGACGACAACAAGGCGTCAAACATTGAAATTAAGGGGAGAGAGAGAGGGACACCCCCGTAAGGCCACCCTCCACAGGGGCGGAACTTTAAGAGTTGAACGTGTTTAAGGATGGTAGGGCCCACCAGAAGTTTTTTGGGGGGAGGATGAATAGGCAAGGCCTGGTAAAAAAGATATAATCAAAGCAGGAATAAGGCAATACGTAAACGTTTAAACTTGAAACCACTTTGAAAAATATGTACGCAAACAGAATGAGTTGAGCCAACGCGCTTACAGTGTTTTAAAGAGTGGATGCGATATTAGAAGTTTGTTTGCGAAAGGCACACGTTTGAACTTGGAAAAATTCAACTGTAGCCGATTTAGAGAAAAGATGGAAGAACGTGGGTAATGTAAGTGGATGCAAACAGTGGGATAGGTTCAGAAAAACTCAGAATGGGAATTCTGATCTCTGAAGAAAGCAGTGATAACGAATCGAGCGATTTCCTTAGAGAACCATATGTTTGAGCACCGGATGTACTCAGGCGTGTCCGTTAGTGCAATTATAGTCTGTAGAAAGCTGCACGACATGTTTTTTCATGGCTGAGCTACTGTTCAAATATTCCGCATAACACCAACGGATACCACACATCATTTGCATCGTGGAATGTCTTAGGGAATGTCATGCAGTTCCATAACAGACATAGATACACGTGTACATTGTGTCTCCAATGAAGTTTGGAGAAGACAAGATGTGTTGGGCTGCTTCTCGTGATTGTAGTGCCAAAAACTATCAATGGCCAGTTGAACACTGCCATTTTGGACAATTCCGTGGCACCACGATCTGGAAGTTCTACAGAAACGATTCCTCCATGTTCCAGCATATATAATGCTCCAATCATGCAATGAACAGTTACAGCCAGGTCTGAGGTAAACGAAGTCTTAACATCTCGCTTTGCTGTCCGGAGTGCAGAGCTTAATCCAATCGAACACCTTTTGGATGAACTGGAACACCCGATCAGGACCTGGCTAATATATTCCTCTTCTAAGCTGAATTGGTGTCTACACTGAAGGAGAATGAACATACGTTCCTGCTACCTGTTACGTGGAACTGGTCAAACTTGTTTCACGACGGATCAGTGCTGTCATTGGGGAAAATGGTGGACCTACACATTAATTTGTTATTAAAACTCGAGTTTTTCCAAACATGATGTTTCCGACCAGAGCCTCGCCAACCCGGTGGTGCAAGTGGTGTACCCCACCAGGGCGGCAATGAAACTGGAATTCAGCATGCAATATGCATGCTGAATGCACTAATAAATTAATTAATTTGGTAAAAACTTAGAATTACAAAGTACAGGAGATGCACATAATAAAAGTCTGATAAATCAAGAAAAAATAAGATGGCAATCAGTATTAAAGAGAATTGTTCTTTGTATTCAATATTTGCCAAAACAAAATTTGGCTTTAAGGGGTACTAATTCAAAATTATTCGATAACAATAACGGAAAATTTTTTTTGCAATTCAAAATTCGAAATGATATTTTAAATATAATAGGAAATAGTATAAGGACAGAATTTTTAGATAAGCTGCAGGAACCTAAATATTATTCTTTGATTTTAGATTGCCACAACATCTGATGCCAGTCATCAGGAACAATTGACAACTGTTTTAAGATTTCTAATTTATGATGATGACACAAAAAATTGAAATTAGGGAACATTTTTTAGGTTTCTGTGAAATTGAAAATACGACTGGTAGTGGACTAACTACATTCATTTTAGAATTTTTGGAAAAATATAACATTAATATTCAAAATATGCGTGGGCAAGGCTACGACAACGGGATTGATATGAAAGGAAAACATAACGGTCTTCAGGGAAAAAAAATAGATATAAACCCCTGAGCCTTTTTCGTACCTTGCGCTGCACATACTTTGAATTTAGTGGTGAATGATGCGGCAAAAAATATCTTTTGAGACAATTGGTTTTTTTGGAATTATACAGGAACTTTATAATTTTTTTTCTAGTAGTACTAAACAGTGGGCAATATTAAAAAACAAAATTTCAAATCTTTCTCAAACTTTTATTGTCCAAGCAAATTAATGTATTTCCATTATTTTTTTTAATTTTATTTTTAACATATTTACTTCGTGTATCATAATATATGTTTGGTGTTTAAAAATTAAATTATATATTATTTTGGAAATATATATATTTTTAAAATTTCCAAAAAAAAATTGATATAAGAAAAATGACAGTGGGGGAGGGGCAGCAATAAGAAGTTTGCACCAGAACGGCTCTATATCCTGGCGCCCCCCTGTTTCCGACTACTTCTGGTTGATACTGTACACCTAATGTGGACCTGTGTTGTCACATTCGGTGTACACCTAAACTTAAGTTCAACTCCTCCATAGTACACTGTGATGAATACAGAACTCTGTAAAATGGCCAGCTATGAGTATGGTGTGTGTCTTGTTTGGTTGTTTCAGGCCAATTAGCTATTAGGGAGTTGCGATCACCAGGCTGGCCGGTTCTTAGTACCCGTCTATGCCACAACAATAAGCGTAAATGAAGGAATAAAAAGTAAAAAATAACGTAATAAATACATATAAATAAAAAAATTAAATTGACAAAAAAAGTAAAATAAAATAAATGAATTTTGAAAATGCCTTAAAAAAAGGCCATCAGAAACGAGAAGTGAGATACGGTAACAAGTAGATTTATTGAGCAGTCGTCATATAGTCTAGTCAGGGGATTGTAACCAGAAGTCTCGTCGTTGGAGATAATCAGGAGGCAAAGCCTGGTAGCCGTTGCTGAGTAATAGAATTTCAGGCAGACTTGGCCAGGACGAAATTTGGAGACACGTGGCAAAGCAGAAGTTAATCAAGTTAGTAGGGAAGCCGGTTAGCTGGCACCATTTGTTAAATTTGTGGCCTAATAGGCGTATAAGCATATTTGTGGATGGACATAATATGCATATAAGCATAGTTGTGGATGGACATAATATGCATATAAGTTAAGTGTAAGTTACTGCTATGGATAAAGGGATGATTGAATAGCAGAAGACAAAGGTGCTCGCAGAGGCGGATTTAACGGCGGGCGCACCGGGCGCGCGCCCTGGGCCCCGACTTCTGAAGGGCTCACGCAAAACCCTAACAAATTAGTTGAACATATTAGTTCAAAACTTTGTGATTCTTATTATGCTATTATTAATTATATTATACATATATTCAAATTTTATTGGAAATAAAACATTAATAGTACATAATATTTTTTATTTATTTAAAAAATTGGTTAACATGTATTTTTATTTTCCCTGTCTCTCTTTTTTTTTTTTTAAGGGGCCCAATATTTTCTTCTGCGCCCGGGGCCTCAACTGACCTTAATCCGCTCCTGGGTGCTCGATACCTTACTGTATCAGTAACACGAAACGCTGACTTGCACTGCTTAGAAAAATTCCAAAGTTCAAACTTGGGGAGGTGTTAGGGCTTTCAGTTTTCCATATGAGTTTTGAACGGAGCTGTCAGATACGATGCGAAAAGGAGACATCTGAGGATTCCAATGATTTCTCCGTAACTGATCAAAGCCGATAGCCGCTTTGGGCATGATGGTCAGCACAGCATGTCGCTTCATGTGGCCGCGATGGTACGTGAGATGTTTAAGATCTTAAAAAATAACGTAAGGAATCGAGTCGTTGAAATCTCAAGTAAATTTGAAAAATCACTGATCTGTTCAAAATGATCCTGACCTGGCAATCATTGTGAACTAGGATATAGTAAATCCGATATCATCATCATCATCATCAGCCATTTTCAATCCACTGCAGGATGAAGGCTTCTCCAGCAACTTTCCAGTTCCTTCTGTTTTGTGCAATGGCCATCCATTTACTACCCACAAACTCATGAATTTTATCTATCCATCTCCGCCGTTGTCTTCCAGGTTTTCTTCTAGCTCCTCTTGGGTACCATTCTGTTATTTTCTTAGTCCATCTGTCATGTCTTCGAGCTATGTGTCCTGCCCAAGACCATTTTAGTTCTTTAGTTTTGATAAGAATGCCCTTTACTTGAGTTTGCTGCGTAATCCATGTGTTTCTCTTCTTATCTAACAAGTCTGATTCCCAATATAATTCGTTCCATTCTTCGCTGTGTAGTTCTCAGCTTCTCTTCCGTTTTTTTGGTGAGTGCCCAAGTTTCACTTTCATAAGTCATGGTGGGGAGTATACATTGGTTCATTATTTTACGTTTCAGACAAACTGGGATATTGCTCTTCAGTATGTGACTATATTTTCTGACTGCTATCCATCCAAAATTTATTCTTCTCTTGACTTCCAGCCATTTATCATTATTACAGCTAATAACTTGTCCCAGATATGCTTTCAAGAACTTGTCCCAAATATGCTTTCAAGAACAAGCAAAAACTCTTCAGAAAATGGGAAAAAACTGAACACCCACCTGATTATATTCGATATAAAGAAGCTAGAGCACGGTTCATTCGATTGAAACGTCAAGCTCACTATGACATGAAGCGTTCACATTTAAAGAAAGGAAGCAGAATATCTAATAAGAAAAGGCGTACGGATATAATGCCCGAGCACATCTCAGAATGGACCCAAGCCACCTTTGAAACTCATCTGGCTGAAAATCAAGTTGACAGTGAAGCCAACACAGGGAAAATCCGTGAAGCAATCAGCAAACTGAAGACAGAGGTCTATCCTAAACTGTCTCAAATCAATATCGCTAGCGATGACATTAAAGCCGCTGTGAATAGCCTCAGGAATAAAGCCACAATTGGGGCTGATAAATTCCCGCTCTTCATGATTAAGATCAGCAGTATATACATCATAGCTCTGCCCCTTCACATTTTCCACAAAATTTTAAGTGAAAACCACTTTCCGAAGATATGGAATACGTACTTCGTAAAACCTGTTCCCAAAAATAACAATCCTAAATCTGCCAAAGACTACAGGCCTATTGTAATTGGATGTTCGTTTCAAAAAATATTTGAGAAATCCATTTTAAATACCATCAACCATCACTGCTTCGGGCATAGACCAGAGTACCTTCATTCAGTGATCCCACAAAGATCTACTACCACCAATCTTATGGAGACTCTATTTCGAATCCAACACGCCCTTAACTTCAGACAGCAATTAGATGTTGTCTTCTTAGACGTTGCATCAGCTTTTGACAGTATATCCATCTCGGCTATTACTACCATCTTGGAGGAATATTTCCATATCACTGGGCACGTGTTAGCAATAATAGCGAGTTCTTTGAGGGAGAGACACATCACTGCCATAAATGGAATTTCCAAAGAGACCTTCCAAGTTAACAGGGGAGTCCCACAGGGTCGTGTCCTCTCTGCTACTCTCTTTGCAACAGCACTGCATCCTTTCCTGACCCAAAATCAAAAACAATTTGTCGTTTATTCAGACGACTTAAAATTTTTCATCACCTCGAATGACCAAAACACATCCTTACAACTCAATAAAGAAGCAAACTCCAAAATCGCCGAGTTGCAAGAATACCTTAATTGCATGGAGCTCCGACTAAATGAACACAAGACAGCACAAATGGTTTTCACCAACAAGGTATTAAAGAACCACATATCAATAAGCGTGAATGGCAGTGTGGTCAAAAAAGTCAGGACACATATTGATCTTGGTCTGAAATGGGACGAAAACCTAAACTTCACTCCCCCTTTCGGACATGTAAAGAAGAAAACGTATGCAGCACTATGGACCTCCAGACAGGAACTGGTAGGTATCAGGAACCCGGACCTTGTAAAACAATATATTTTAAGATGCGTCATCCCCATCCCGCTCTACGCATCTCAGATTCGGTCTTTCGCCCCAGATGCTACCATCAAGGCTTTCCTGGGTTTAGGGTATTGGATGCTGAGATGATTAAACAGTATCATTACGCAGTCATTTACAATCTCCAGAGCCATTTTATATGCCAAATTGGATGTCACGCCTAGATCTCACATAACTGTCACCAAGAACATTCTCACGCTTGCAAAACTGCTGACCGGGAGACTCGACTCGCCGAAAACTGACTACCTGCTGACTCGGCCCCGTATGACGCAAAGGTGGGCGAATAGGACACCATTCCCTCCACTCAGTAGCGCGCTCACACAGCTGGGAAGCCTTCGGCGATTATTCCTTTTAACCTCCACCCCCAAACTTCTACTCTGGTGGGGCATGGGCATGCCCCACTGAAAACTGGGGCTATCTACTCTATTGGCTCCATATTTCTGTCTTTTCCCCCCAATCTTCAGTCTCCCCTCCCCTCTCTACCTTCATCATAGCGAAAGCCCCACACGTCAAAAACTTAATATGATAAAATTACCTTACGCCCAAAACTCGGCCTAGCAAACCAAAGCGACATTACCCCAGCGCAGATTTTTTATTTACTTATATATATATATATATATATTTTTTTTTTTTTGTTTTTTATTATTATTATTATTTTTTTTATTTTATTTTATTTTTTTTTTTTAAGGTCCTAGCCGCCGAAATCCCAGGAAATTAAGCGGCAGGACCTGCCAGAGTGAATCTACAGCTACTGGGTTCCTGGTCTGCCTCCACGGGGCGTAAGTGGGACAACGTTGGGCCTCAATAGGGGTCCAACGGCTAAATGACCAGATGAACAACGGTACAGAACACAACACATGAACAATTCCCACACACTTTTAAATCTCTGGCATTTCCCAGTGAACTGGTTCACCACAATGAAAGCAACGCGGAGATGGGGGAAACCCCTGGTGCCGTAAGACAACAACACACACTTACACTTACACTTACACTTACACTATTCCTTTTAACACCATTAAGATCTACAACGATCTTTAAGCAGACCCAGAAAAGCTTTGCACAGAGAAGAGGTACAGGACTGAAATGTTTCAAAATGCATTACTCCATCTATAAATGTTGAGTGAAGCCCACAGATGAAAACAAAAGAGAATGCAGGAAATGAAGAATGAACTGGTCCGGACTGTTTATGCTCCTGTTATGTTTACATTATACGACTTATCTTTCTGTGAACTCGCTGTAAATAGTTGTGTAGATGAATATTCTATAATTCCTTGTAAAATTACAAATTATGCTTGTGCTCTCTTTTTATCTGCCCGTCATGTAAAATAGGGCAATGATATATATAATATAATTAATTAGACAATGTATATTTTGTATAATTTATTAAGACAACGATATGTATAAATTATAAATGGATAATTATGTATATAACTTATATTTGTATATATGAATGTACACCCCCCTCCCCCTGGTTAATAGCCGTAAGCGGGTCGCTATAAAGAGCTTCGACTGTATTTTTAAGGGTGAGCTTGGTAAGATGTGATTCTGCTCCAATGTTCCAGGCTAGCATTAAAATAAAAATAAAATAAACAGAAATTAAACAAAGAAGACAAAAAGTGCTGGTGTTGCACGTGGAGAACAGCAACCCCAATATAACTTACACATTTAGTGAGGTTGAACTGAGAACAGTAGGGGAAGAAAGAGGTTTAGCTGTTATGGTACAATAAGGCATGAAGCTCTCCTAACAGTGTAGACAGGCGGCAAGGAAAACCCATGATGTCATATCAATGATTATCCAACATTTGCTTGTAGAGATAGGGAAGTCATAATCGCGTTGACCATCTCTGCATACTTTCAGGAAGCTCAATGTATTTTTTTTAGGTGCGATCTCCATTCTAGATCACAGTACAGTATTCCGAGTGTGGTCTTGAAATTACCTTATAGTGGGATTGATCGGGAAACTCCTTTTTGCCGATCTCCGGCAGAAGGGTGCCTATATAAGCAGACTTTTAATACGTAGTTTGTAGCGCTTGGAAGCTACGGTGCTCGACAAAATTAACAGACACGTAGAAAACATGGTATAACTCGTGCAGCTTGCGATGAAGTGGGACAACATTTGGTATGGTGGTGTACCATAGAATAACGAAATGAGGAGAATGAAATGTCTCCGCATGAAATGAGGAGACAGCGAGAAACTTCGGACAGGTATAAGGACATTTATAGGGCTTGTATAAGGTTTAACCGTGAAGGTCATATTACAGAAGTCGATACAAGAGGCTCCAAAGTATGACATCACATGATATCAGTAAGGCTTCCTGATGTTATGTGACCGAGGAGGAATGTGGTACCATCCCCTGCAACAGCTAAACAGGCCTGACAGCCTGTTTAGCTGTTGGAGCCGCCTATATAAACCGCCTATATAAACACCTTTATATAGGCGGTGAACAACGCCGATATAAAGGTGTCTATAATATTCTGTGGCAACAAATCCCTTTCTTCCACTAGCACAGACCTCACCTAACTAAGTGACTGAGGAGTTAGCTATCAGTGTTCAATGTGACGCCCAAGCACATCCCAAACACGTTCGATCGGATAAAGTCTGTGTTCGTGCTGGCCACGGCAGTCATTGGATATATTCAGTTTCAAGCTGTTCCTTCACCACTTGAGCTATATGTGCAGTAGCATTGTCGTGCATGAAAAGAAAACCTGGACCAACCGCATTCCTAGGCCACATTTGGGTTCAAGGATCTGTTCTCAGTACCTGTGTGCAGTTAGGCACCCTTATCAAAAACACGAAGAGAGGTGCGGCCATTTATCGTTATTCCGCCTCATACGAGAACACGACCTCCATCGTAAGTGTCCCTTTCTCTGCGGTTGGAGGGACACTACCGCATTCCTCTTTGTCTCCAGATGAAATAATGTCTAGAATCTGTTTGTAGGCTAAAATGGGACTCCTAATTTATTGTAAACAGTGTCTTCATAAATGTCCATAAATGCAATTTAGCATTAGCATTAGTAGAGGCATTTGATGCAAGAAAGCAAGCTTATGCAGCATCAGCCAAAAAAAAAAAAAAAAAACCACTTCCACTTCACCCCTCCGTTCGTTCAAAATACCTGTCCAGCTGAGCCTTAAACTTATTTAGGCTATCAACGTCCACCACAAGGGATGGAAGTCTGTTCCACCAACCAACCACCCGCTGGCTAAAGGCAAATTTCCGCACGTCTATCCTACATCTGTCTTTCCTCAATTTGAATTTATGCCCTCTCAGGTGATTATTCTGAGCTAGAGGAAGAATCCCATCAGCATTGAGCATGCTTAAACCATTCAAGGCTTTATACACCTCTATCAGATCACCTCGCTGGTGCCTAGTCTCCAGACACTGTAATTTGCAAAACTTAAGCCGTTCTTCGTAAGAGCACCCCTTTGTTCCATTCACTAATCTTGTTGCCCTTCTCTGTACTCGTTCCAGCAGCTCTACATCCTTCTTGAAATGAGGCCTCCAGACCTGTATACAGTACTCTAGGTGTGGCCTGACCATCGCCTTATACAATGGAATAATCACCTCCTTATCCCTGCTGGAAAAATTCCTGTATATCATTGACAATACTCCATGAGCTACTCTTGCAGCCCGTCTGCACTGCTCAGAGAACTTCATATCTGCCTGCACAACCACCCCCAAGTCCCTTTCATTCTCTACCACTGTCAGTGTTGTACCACAGAGTTGATACGTTGCTCTGGGGTTGCTGTTTCCCATGTGTAGTACTTTACATTTGTCAATGTTAAACTTCATTTGCCACCTCTCAGCCCATCTGCTCAACCTTTCCAGATCCTGTTGCAGCAGCATAGTGTCAGTAGTGTCCTTGACAACCCTGCCAACCTTTGTATCGTCTGCAAACTTGGACATTAATCCCGATATACCATCATCAATATCATTTATAAATACAGAAAACAATAATGGACCCAACACTGAGCCCTGAGGGACTCCACTAATAACATCAGTCCACGATGAGCAGTGTCCATTGATTACCACTCTCTGTCTTCTCCCTCTCAACCACCCCTTTATCCATAGCAGCAATTTGCCTCCAATGCCACACTGCTCCAATTTGTGCAGCAGTCTTCCATGTGCAACAGTATCAAAAGCCTTTCTAAGATCCAAGTATATAATATCAAAGTTATTCCCTGCATCCAGTTCTTTTGTGACTGCATCATAGTATCCAATCAAGTTGGTCAGGCAAGACTTCCCCTTAACAAAACCATGCTGTGTCTGAGCTATAACTGAAGTCTTGTCTAAATGATCCTGCAGTGCTTCTTTAACCAGTGCCTCCATTAATTTTCCTGGAACAGAAGTTAAGCTCACAGGTCTATAATTACTTGTGTCAGCCTTTGATCCTCCTTTGTGAATTGGGATCACATTTGCACATTTCCAGTCTATGGGTACCTCCCCTGAGTCCAAGGAAGCTCTCATAATTATGGCTAAGGGTTTGCGAGGGAAGGTGTTTAGACTGCATTGCAGAATGTTTCACCAGCGAGTTGTCAATTATTAACAACTCGCTGGTGAAAAATAATTGACACCGAGTTACTACAAATTTACTCCATGGGTAGTTGAGGCTGATAGCCTGTGAAAATTCAAAGGTCACTCCGCAGACACATATGTTAGGAGGGAGTAAATTTGGCAATTTATTTTATTTCACTATTTATGTATTATTATCATTCTTTTTCTTCTCCTTATGGGTTTCTTTTTTGACCCCGCAAAGGGCTCTGACAACAGGTGCGTGGGGTGGATCACCTGTTATATCGGTTACCATTATTGATTGTTGATTATTGTGATATCGGTTACTATTATTGATTGACACGGTGATCGGGATCGTTGTTACTTCTTCCTTATGCCACCATTTCTCTGACTTCCTCTGTACGGTCTGTATACTTTAGCATTAGCATTAGTAGAGGCATTTGATGCAAGAAAGCAAGCTTATGCAGCATCAGCCAAATATTTAGGCTATCAACTTCCACGACAAGGGATGGAAGTCGGTTCCACCAACCAACAACCCGCTGGCTAAAGGCAAATTTCCTCACTTCTATCCTACATCGTCTTTCTTCAATTTGAATTTATGCCGTCTCAGGTGATTATTCTGAGCAAGAGGAAGAATCCCATCAGCATTGAGCATGCTCAAACCATTCAAGGCTTTATACACCTCTATCAGATCACCTCGCTGGTGCCTAGTCTGCAGACCCTGTAATTTGCAACACTTAAGCCTTTCTTCGTAAGAGCACCCCTTTGTTCCATTCACTAATCTTGTTGCCCTTCTCTGTACTCGTTCCAGCATCTCTACATCCTTCTTGAAATGAGGCCTCCAGACCTGTATACAGTACTCTAGGTGTGGTCTGACCATTGCCTTATACAATGGAATAATCCCTGCTAGAAAAATTCCTATATATCATCGACAATACACCATGAGCTACTCTTGCAGCCCGTCTGCACTGCTCAGAAAACTTCATATCTGCCTGCACAACCACCCCCAGGTCCCTTTCATTCTCTTCCACTGTCAGTGTAGTACCACAGAGTTGATACGTTGCTCTGGGGTTGCTGTTTCCCATGTGTAGTACTTTACATTTGTCAATGTTAAACTTCATTTGCCACCTCTCAGCCCATCTGCTCAACCTTTCCAGATCCTGTTGCAGCAGCTGCATAGTGTCAGTAGTGTCCTTGACAACCCTGCCAACCTTTGTATCGTCTGCAAACTTTGACATTAAGCTTGATATACCATCATCAATATCATTTATAAATACAGAAAACAATAATGGACCCAATACTGAACCCTGAGGGACTCCACTAATAACATTAGTCCACGATGAGCAGTGTCCATTGATTACCACTCTCTGTCTTCTCCCTCTCAACCACCCCTTTATCCATAGCAGCAATTTGCCTCCAATGCCACACTGCTCCAATTTGTGCAGCAGTCTTCCATGTGCAACAGTATCAAAAGCCTTTCTAAGATCCAAGTATATAATATCAAAGTTATTGATGATGTTGATACTTGTTATTGATACTTCCTGATGTTTTCCTCATAGGTTTTCTGGTGGTTGTTGGTGCTGGGCACCGCTATATCGATCAGGTAGATAGCCATTTCCTTCTTGTGTATGAGGACTATATCTGTTTCATTGTGCGGGATTATCTAGCAGTGCTGGATTAAGGCACGGGCTAGCAGGACCCTTGGCCGGGGTGCCAAATTTTTCAAATCATGAAAAAAAAAAAATATATATATATAGCCTTAGTAAAGGGGGCGCCGAAAAAGCTTTCAGCCCGTGTCGCGAAATACAGTACCTCTTATTTGATTCTTCCTTACTCGGTTCTGAACTGTTGTCTAGTCCGTTATTATGGCACAGTCCCAGTATAGTTTGTGAGTAGGGGTCTCTAGTACAGCCTAAGTTTTGTACTTGTAATGCGGCACACTAACTATGATCAACTGGCATTTTTGAGCTAACTTCGATGCATCATCTTGGCGACCTGGTCGTGTCTGTGATTGTCCTGCTTCGTCTGGGTGATCCCTCTGCATCCTGTAGTGAAGTGCTGGATGGTTTCTGACGCTAGGTGGCATCGTCGACATGTGTCATCTGTCGCTCCGGGGCCCTAGCGACAGATGCACGTTATCCTATAGGCAAAAAACACATCTGCCTAGGGCCCCGATCAGAGGGGGGCCCAAAACCAGTTTGAAAAACTCATTGCTGTTTTTTACTAATATTATTTAAGTGATTTTTATCGGAAACTGAACTTTTTCCCTGTCAATAAACTTTATTTGAAGATTAATTTGAAAATTACTTTTTTTTCGGAAATGGGGTCCCCCCAAATTACATTTTACCTTAGGCCCCATGAAGGTAAAAAGCGCCATTACTTGGCGATGTATTTCCTGTGGTTCCGGATGTTGATTATCTGGTTTTGGATGGTGAGCAGGAATTATTCGGTCTCGGGAAAGAGCCTCTCGCTCGTTTTCCATGCGTTGAAAGCCATCTTATCTGTGCAGTCTTGAAGGAGACCTAGTGTATCATGGAGTCCCTTCTTCTCCCATCTTTCTTTCTTTGTTTCTTCTGTCTGTCTGTGTGAATGGAGTCTCTTTGTTAAAGTGGAGTGTTGTGTGTCGTTTGTCTATCTTTTTATGGCTTTGTAGATTGGGGCTGTGTTTTCCTGGAAGTAATCCAGGAGGTGCTTAATCGTCTTCTCTTGTTCAAAGCAGTCAGGCAGTCCCTTCCCTTCTTTGTGGGCTATGGTCAGTCTCTCCATGGCCGACTTCGGGTTGTGTTTGCGGCTCTTAGTCATCATTATGCTGGTTCGATCTCACAATATCCTAGAGCTCGGCGTTGGTCCAGTCTATCCCTAAGGAGTATGTTAGTGCTGGGACAGCATAGGTGTTTATGGCTCAGACCATGTTGTTGCCATTCAGTTTTGATTTTAATGGGGCTTTAGTCTCTAATGATATTTCTCAGTCCTGATCTCTCTGTGTTCTTACTGTTGAGCCTGCATCGTCCCCAGATGTTTGTAGGGCTTCTCCCTCTGTCATGGCTTCAGTCTTTTCACCGTTTTTCAACTGGTAGTTTCGGCTGTCTGAATTCCTCTGATGTAATCCATGGGACGACTTGTATTTTTCTAGGTCAATTATTATTATTATTATTATTATTATTATTATTATTATTTTTGGTGCAACAAAAGGCTAGGGACTCCTTGCACCATATAGCTACTGCTAATATTATTTTTAGGCCACCCGAATAATTAAATTCATATGCCCTGCTGTGTGTCTTATGTCCGTTTATTGCGTTTGTTCTATGGTCGGTTTGTCTGTTTTGCTGGACGAAAAACCCTGTTTATGGGGGGAACCTTGCTATCTACGCCTGAGACCTACTAACTCAGCCAAGGAGTGAAAAAAAGCCCATTAAAGTTCCTCGCGTCATTGACGGGATTCGAACCCGGGTCTTTTCCACTCGGTGTGGGGAGGACGGTGACGATGCCACTGTCTACCGCGCAGACTAGCTACTGCTAATACTAATGTACTTTTCTTATTACCGTATTTTTATAGATTTTTTTCAGTCTTTATAAACATATGAATATATGATGACAGACAAATCTCGTTGAGATTAACCCTTCTGATACAGAACCTTCCCCTTTTTTTCTGTATGAAGATAAGGAATACAAAAAAAGAAAAAAAAAAAAGAAAAATTCTCTCGATAAACTACACACATTATCAATTCACTTCAGGATTGGAAGCTTCCTCAACGATTAATGTTGAGAGAAATGGACCGTAATCTACAACGCTGATCCAGTGCGAATTGGCAAATCAAGTGTATTTAGCAGTCAGGGACTTGAACCCCGGTCTACTCAAACAGCGTGAGTTACTACACTCCTGATCACTTGGCTACGAAGGCCTCTGTATGAAGATTGGGAATCCAAAAAAACAAATTCTCTCGGTAAGATCAGCCCAAATGCCACGGTGTGGCCAGTTCACTATATTCAGTACAAAGAGTAGTGACATACTTTGTGATTCAATCTTTGGTGATATTTTGATTTGATTCTTCCTTTCTTTTCACTGCAGGTGGCGCGCTGTTTCTTATAAAGCGAAGCATGGTTTAGATTAGTTCCTTCCACTTGTGTGCTTCGGGAAGTTGGTTTTGTATTTATGTCTGTGAAAATGAGTCAGAAACCGGCGTACAAAGTTGGTAGGTGAATTTTGTTGGTTATCTGTAAAGTGTGGAGTTTCGATGTTGTTGTTCTGTGAAATATATGGCGCTCATTACATTTTAAGGTAGTTTATCATATAATTCTGAATATTTCACACTAAGCGTTGCGACAAAAACTTACTGGTTTATATTCATTCTAATAAGTGGATTTTATTTTTATTATATCCTGACAATGTCCGTATCTGTCACAAAGATGTGACAATGATCCGTCACATCTTTGTCCGGATCCTCCGGTTTTCAAGATATAGCGGATGAGAAATCTAATTTACCTTGGAAGTCAAATGAATTTGTTATATTTGATTAATGCAGTGTATTAAATTTTCCATCGTTCACGGTTTTAGTATATCTTGAATTTTTGTATTGTTATTGATATTTCGTTTTCTTAATTAGCAAAAGCTACTGTGTAAGAACTATAGGATATAGTGTTAATCCTTTGGGAATAGTAGTTTGAAATGAATTGAAAAGAAAAACATTCCTTTCATGAGGAGAGCGTCGGATGGGGGGGGGGGGGGAATGATTAGATCAACGAAATTGACAGTGATAAGGAAATAAATCTGAAGGATAAAGACGAGGCTCAGTCGAGGATTCCAAATACACCCATGCTGGTTTATCTGCTGTGACCTCATAAGGTGAAGATTTGAAAGCAAGAAAAGTAAACACTGATGGTGTAGAGATACGGATTTCAACTGCTTAATTTGACTAATTCGAAAATATCCAAATTAACCTTTTTACTGTCTCATTCCCAAAGGAATAAGTTAAGGCTCCCCATATCTTCGGTTTGTAAACTTACAATTTCTTAATAGTTTGTGAACTTTAAGAACCTTGCACCTGTGGAGGGTTTCCAAACTATATGTAATGGTGCCTCCTTTTAGTTTCGAACAATTTTTATTGTTCTGAAATTGGTTTTATTGTAACCAGTGAAATATGGTGGGATATTGAAACATTAATCTTTTCTGAAAATTGGCCATGAATGACTTATAAATGAGCTGAACTGTATCAGTCTAGCATTGGCTATTGTCAGTAATGTTGTGTTACTATTATTAAATTAATTTAAATGCATTTTGAATTCACTCCATGTATAGTTTTCAGGATAGAAGAAATACATACAGAATGTTACATTATTTGGTAATTCTCCAGAACATGGTGCTCCTTTGACAATTATGTCGAGAAGAAGAGGGGAAAGCAGTGACGTACGGTTTGTAACTCCGCCCACTCACTGCGTTCCCCCTCTTCTTCTCCCTCTTCTTCTCGACAACTGCACGTGGCGAATGTCACGCGACATAACAGTATGGCGGAACCAAAAAATAACGAAATTATCGGCAACAGTAATTTTTTCGGAGCAGCAGCCAAAAGAATTGTAAATTAAACACACTAATTTCGTTGTTCAAAACGAAAAAAAAAATAATGAGACGCAGCAAACGACCAATTTTTGACAAATAACTGGCGAAGTCCCGCAAAAAAGGTAACCTACCATTTTTAATTAAACACAAACGAAAGACAATTAAAAACGTAATTCCCAATTGAAAAACGTTCTTAAAAAGGAAAAAAAAAAAATGAGACGCAGCAAACGACCAATTTTCGACAATTAACTGGCGAAGTCCCGCAAAAAGGTAACCTACCATTTTTAATTAAACACAAACGAAAGACAATTAAAAACGTAATTCCCAATATACATTTTTTTTTTTTTTTTTTTTTGTTCAACGTTTTTGCTTGAATCCTTCCCGGATTCAAGCAAACTAACCTTTTCTGGCTAAACAGAAACGAAAGTCAATTAACACGTGCAACGAACAATAAAATTACTCTTTGCATAAGCACAAAACGACAACATAGAATTTTTTCTTTAAAAAAAAAAAAAAAAAAAAAAACGCAACGGACACAATACTACGTTAATAATACGTGAAAATAACAGAGAAATACAAGACAAACTAAACTCACCTCACAGCAGCAAAAAACAAAGAAACAGTTTACCAGCAGGATGGAACGGGATAACGACAAACTGAAAACCACGAGGCATAACCAGAAAAGCAAGAAGTAACAGCTCAGCACCGTACACACTAAAAACCAACATTCCAAAGGAAAAAATACGCAACGAATTTTGCATTTAGCACTCCAGTGACGTCGTGTCATGTGACATCCACGTGAAACGAAGAGGGAACGCAGTCAGTAGGCGGGATCAAAACCTGTCAATCACTGCTTTCCCCCGTTCTGACAGCCAATTACAAGGGGGCACTGTATATTGGAGTATGGCCCATTATTTTATTATTATCAGCCATATGGTGCAAGGAAGCCTGAGACTTATGAAGCACCAGCCAAAAAAAATTTCTGAGTTAACCAGAGTGAGAGTAT
Source organism: Mastigoproctus giganteus (assembly GCF_048544385.1). Classification (NCBI taxonomy): domain Eukaryota; kingdom Metazoa; phylum Arthropoda; class Arachnida; order Uropygi; family Thelyphonidae; genus Mastigoproctus; species Mastigoproctus giganteus. The sequence continues at coordinate 2,216,157 of NC_143584.1, forward strand.
GAGAAGTAGAAAGGAGTCACCAAGAAAGAGAAGAATGATGATATCCAGCTCAGGACCCTGGGTGTGCCAAGCCCATACTCACCAGATGTGGGTCCATAGTACAATGTCCAAAAATTTCAAGATTGGATCTTTTTCCTCCCCTAAATCGATTAATTTCAAATTAATGCAAACTTATTCTTCGAGTAATGCAATAGCATTACTAGGAGAATAAGATCACAGCCTCAGTCCTGGGTCAGAAAGTCAGTTGACAACCCTACAGTTGCTGTACGTAGCAGAATAACTATATAATTTAGGTGTAAAAACACTATAGACAACTCATAAAGAAAAAAAACTACGATAGCATAATATTTTTAAGAGTTATAATTAGTTATATAATATAGGTGAAAACACCATAGACAGCTCTTAAAGGGTAAAAAAAAACTAGGGTATTACAAATGGAAATTCAATTAATTTATGCTGATGATGACAAAATGGTTGAACAGCACTCTCTTAACTTAATTAGTTTCTGTAAGAGCTCATTTTTTTGTCCATTTTGTGTAGTCACCGAAATAATATATTTTTTTAACTCGCTATGTTGTGATTTAGTTTTGGTGAAGTATTACTAGAGACAAATGATGAAAGGAAGCAAGCTTTTTTTTTTTTTTTTTTTTTTTTTTTATGAAAACCCCAAACATGAAAGGTATCAAAACCTATAGTACTTAGTACCGTGCATGGGTTGAAGGAAAAGTATGGGGGAGGGGGATGCCGGAAACGTTGCACTAGAGACTAAACATGGGTTTCACCACTTCAAGCCTCCAATAAGCAAAGTGATGGTATTTCACCGGTTGATGGAAGTCATCTACCGCCTACTAGCTTATACAGAATGAGCTAAAAATTTTTTTCACCTCATCTCTGTCTCCTCGAGAGAGAGAGAGAAAGAGAGCTTTCACAAGTTTGTTCTTATAATTAGCTACATTCTGCCTGAAAGTAAATTTTTGTGCATTTATCCTAAACTCCTTTTTAAGTTTATGTCCCCTTTTGTGTGTGTATTGTCAGAGAAAGAATAGGAATGCCATCAGAATTAGTTTACTCATTCCATTTAAAGCCCTAAACACACCAATCATGTCTCCTTTCAGGTGCCTTTCTCCAAGCACTGCAGTTTTCAGAATTGTCTTTTTCATGGTAAGAGTACTCTTTTGTTCTCACCAGTATTTTTGCCCTTCTCTACCTGTATCAGCCGATCCATATTCTTCCTAAAAATGAGGCCCCCAGACCTGTATACATAACCATTGCATAACTATTGCCTTGTATAATGGGATAATCACATTGTCCCTTCTGGTAAAGCTTGCATATATCATTGGCAGAACCCCATCAGTTCTAATAACCTGACTGCATTCTCATAGAACTTCATGTTGTGCTGTATGGTTATCCCTAGGCCTCCACCTAGAGATAATCATACAGGATCACGGGGATAATCATTTCGTTCTCCACCACCTTTAGGGTGGTATGACCCAATTAGTAAGTTATTCTGGGATTATTACTGCCTATATGCAGTACCTTATTTTATCAGTGTTAAATCTGAGCCAATTTTCAGCTCATCTGTCTAATATTTTTCTTGTTGCAGGTTTTCATGGCACACTATAACCTTTCTGTTTTTGCACCACAAAAAATCAAAATCACACACACTCTTGTTGCAGAAATACATCTTGATTCCTGTGTTTAACCAGCCTGCTTATGCCTTTGTATAATCTGCAAAATCAGCTTTATATGTCTTCATCAGTACTGTTAATAATATTGTTTATACAGTAAAGTGTTCAACACCTTTGTTTTCTGCTACTCAATTGTCCCGTTATCCCTAGCAGTAACTTTCTCTTAATGCCACAGCAGTCTTTCCTGCAGAACAGTTTCAAAGGTTTTTCTCAAGTAATTTCTTAAATGTACAAGGTCAAAAATTATTTTTTTTGCATTCAATTCCTTTGTAACTGAGTTATTGTAGTTTCAGCTTGATCATACAAGATCTCCCTTAACTAATAAATCCATGCTGGGATTTCCATATAACTGCATTCCTGTCAAGATAATCCTACAATACTACATTAATTACAGACACCATCATTTCTCTGGAAGAGAAGTCAAGCTTACAGGTCTAATTTCAAAAAGGTTCCCAAACTTTTATACCTTGCACTTCCTTAAAATATTTCATAAAATTTACCCCCCCCCCATCTTCCATAACAAGTGCAAATAAACAAGTTTGACATAATTTATCAGAGAGCACACATGCTTCTATAAATTAATATATATTTCACTACATTTAATTTCAAAGATTGAGTTAAACTTCCTTATCTGGAATAGTGAGATGGATTGTCTACTTGTTTTTTTTTAAAAACAAAACTTAATAAAAATAATATGCTCCACCAGATTCTCCCCCATCTAGGGCACATGCCCCACACTTTGGGAACCTCTGAATTACTCACTTTGCCCATAACACTTTGTGAATAGGAAAGACATTTGTACATCTCCAAGAATGAATGCCTTATAATTATGGCCATTTGCTTACCTTTTTTGCTGCTGCTTTTAAAATATTTAGGCCTTTTTAATATATTTGATATCACTGTTAACTTCAATGTCTCTTCTACCTTCTTCTGAGTTATCACAAAATTATAACTTGATATACTTATCTGAAAACTTGCCTACTACTTGCATCCTCCCATATATCCTATTTGACATTAGCCTCTTAAATTCATTCACTAATATTTTGATCCTTTGTTTTGCCCTTATTTCTTGGCATGGGCTTTCATCAGAAACAGACTTTATAATGTTATCTTTTTGTGCAATTTTGGTAGTTGGCTCTTGATAATGACACCAGGGTTGTGTTATACGAAAATAGTGTTAGGAAGGTTAGAAAACTGATAGATTGGGGAGGGGATACACAATCTAATAGATTAACTAGAGCTGTAGGTAGAGGTAAAAGTGATTCTTGAATTGCTTCTATTGGAACATGTAGCAGCATGGAAAGCAGTGTTTGGGATTTCAAGCCCTGCTGTGGGTCATCATGAAACAAGCAAATACATGGACTGTGTTAGCGTAACTAAGAGTAAGAATAGTAAATTTATTTACTATGCATGTATACTTGCATAGTAAATAAATTTTATGAAAGTGAAGTACTGATATTAAGTCATCAAATGCAGAAATTGTGGGGATATCAGAGATCTGGTGTCACTCAGACATAGGGAATTATGTCTGAGTGACACCATGTCTTCTCAGAATTTGAACATAGTATGAAGTGTGTCTGATGCATGGCAGCACCTGGAATGTCAGTTCAACTGCCATGTTTTGCTGTGGTGATAGAGGATATGCCTGTAGGTAAAAAAAAAATAAACATGAAAGAAACCATTTCATGTTAAATTGGGGATTCAAATTGAAGGAAATTTTGTTACTTTTCAGTTAGATTTTTAGTTAGATTTTCTTTAAAAATAGGGGAACCATTCAGAGCTAGATAACCTGAAATAGTTAACCACGTGACTGTTTACAAAAAAAGGAATTATACAGAAAATTATACAACCTTAAACAAATAGTTTTGTAAGTTGTTTGCATAAAAATAATTTGAATGAGTACAATGTGTACAGTTAGTACTCTTAGTTAAGAAGCATATTAAATCAGTGCATTCAGCCTACATGGGTGGCAAGTGCAATGTTGAGTGTGACATAAGTAATGGGAGAACAAAAAAATGAGAGTAGGAGTGTTATACTCATCACAGTATTATTTCTTATTTAGCTTAATTATTAAGCATTAGTATTTTTAGTATTTCACTAATTAGTAAGCATTAGTGAGTAATTACATTACACCATTGCCTCCCCCCTCCAGTGTGTGAGAAAGAGATGAATGAGTGAGTAAAAAAAATATACAGGGTGTCTCAAAAATATTGGTACAAATGTTTAGGGGCGGAAGGTAACATCTAAAGGAATGTGAATCGCATCGGAACCCATAACTGGAAATGTCACCGTAAGTCGGTACACGGCGCTGTTCATCAGTTCACGAGAGGGAAAATTTCTGGTTTACTCATTCAAGCAGTAGTCGCCGCACGAAGAGCATGCATCGATATACAAACTGTGAGCTGGCAGACATGTACCTAGTGTATGGATTAGCAGAGGGCAATGGACGAGCCGCTCAACGAATTTATGGAGAACACTTCCCAGACAGACATGTACTGGACCACCGTCTGTTTGCACGTGTGCATCAAAATTTGTGCGATTATGGGTCATTTAGAGGTAACAGGAGTAGTGCAGGCAGACCACGTTCGACGCGAACTCCCGCCATGGAAGAAAGTGTGTTGAATGCCGTCCAGAATAATCCTACTACCAGCACACGTGCCGTTGCTTCTGCTTTAGGAGTGTCTCGTTGTAGTGTACAGCGTGTCTGGCATGACAATTCCTTACACCCCTTTCATATCCAAAGGGTTCAGTTACTGCTCCCCCAAGATCATCCTGCACGTGTGGATTTTGCGCAGTGGTTTCTCCAAGAAAGTGTTCAAGACTTGAATTTTCCAGCCTATGTTTTGGTCACGGATGAGGCTTATTTCACTCGGGAAGGCTTATTCAATGAGCACAATGCTCATGTGTGGCCTCACGGCAATCCACACGGTGTGCGCCCCCATGCGGCAGAACATCGCTTCGCAATAAACGTGTGGGCAGATATGGTCGGTGACTGCTTAGTCGACCCATACCTGTTACCATCCCGCATGAACTCCGCTAAATATTGGATCTTTCTTGAACAAGTTCTACCAGGATTACTTGACGATGTTTCAGCAAATGTGAGATGCAACATTTGGTTTCAACATGATGGGGTGCCTGCCCATTATGGAAGGTGTGTTCATGACCATTTGAACAGGTGTTTTGGGCGTCGATGGATTGGCCGTGGTGGACCCGTTGTTTGGCCCCCCACGCTCACCTGATTTATCGAGCCTTGACTTCTTTCTGTGGGGGGGCCCTCAAATCTATCGTGTATGGATTGCTTGTGGACGGAAATGGATCTCGTGGCGAGACTCGTCTGTGTTGCTGCTACTGTCAAAGAAACTCCAGGTGTGTTTGACCGTGTCCGCCAATCCATGCTGCATCGATATCACGCATGCATCGTGTCTCATGGTGGAACCTTCGAGCATCTGTTGTAACATCATGAAATGCATCCATCTCTTACTCCATTATTAATATTATGTCAAATAAATGTTTGCCACTAATTACTGTCTTGTGTCATTTCTGCTTCTTGTGCCTCTGCTACTACTTTCCCGTGACGTTTCCGGTTATGGGTTCCTATGCGATTCACATTCCTTTAGATGTTACCTACCTCCCCTAAACATTTGTACCAATATTTTTGAGACACCCTGTATATATATTACTGAACTTACGTATTAAAAAATTAATATAAATGCTCGTAGTATGGCAAAACTGTAGAGCGAACTGACCATCTTTGGGGATGCCTACTCTATCGTCCCCATCATTCTACCTGTTTCCCACCATCTCTAGGCTCCTCCCCCACTTTAACCAACAGAGTATACCCCTAACAATGCCTCCAATTTCTAATCGTCTAAAAATTCAGCTGCTTTCTCGTAAATCTCTTTTGGCCTTTCCAAATTCCAGTGTCCCCCCCCCCCCCGTTTTTTTTATTATTTTTTTTATAGGTCTTGCCACTGAAATCCTCGGAAAATAGGTGGCAGGGCCTGCCAGAGTACTTAAATAATTTACTGGGTGCCTGACCTGCATCCTTGTGGGAAATGGTGGGTCCCAATAGGGGCCCAACAGCTAAATGGTCAGAGAAACAACAGAACATAACACTACACAACAAACCACTGTCCACACTGTTTAAATCTCTGGCCTCCACAGAGTTCTGTGTCACTTACAAAGAATACAATGCGGAGATGGGGGGAAACCCTCGGTGCCATCAGACAACTAACATTATAGACCTAATACTATGATGAGTATAACAAACAGCTATACAGAGAAATAGATTCGTCTATTAAATCAGAATGTTAAATCATATATCATATTAAATCAGAATACTAATGATATTAAGAGTAGGAGACCAGCGGAATTACTTAACAAGTACAGGTCACTGTTGAAAAAAAGCCGTGAAGTAGGGTTGAATTTGAAAGTGTCTGCAATTCTGCCCAGACACGATAGGAGGGAGTATATGACGAGAGCCTTGTCGATCAATTCGGCCCTGGAAAGATTGTGCAAGACTGAAGGGGTAGAATTTTTTTCAGCCTGGACTGTACTTGTTAACAGGAGAGATTGCTTCTACAGGGATGGGATACACTTAAATAGAAAGGGTGCAAGAATATTTGCTGATGCTATCGAGGCAGTGTTAGGTGGGTCGGAAAACTGCTAGCTTGGGGGGAGACAAAGACTAATGGATTAACAGTAGCCACTGGCAGAGGTGAAAGAGATTCTTGCACTGCTTCTATTGGAATGAGCAGAAGCCTGAAAAACAAGATGCAGGATATTTCAGAGACTGCTGGAAGTCATTGCGGTACAAGTAAACACATGGGTTGTGTTAGGGTAGCTAAGAATAGGAACAGGTGCATGTATACTTGCGTGTACACTAATGCTAGGAGTTTAGTAAATAAATTTAATGAATTTGAGGTATTACTCAAAACATCAAAGGCAGATATTGTTGGGATATCAGAGACGTGGTGTCACACAGATATAAGGAATGCAGAACTGGAATTTGGGGAGTACAACGTCTACAGAAAGGATAGACAGGATAGGAAGGGAGGAGGGGTTATGCTATTAGTTAAAAAACACATAAAATCCAAGGAAGTGAAGCCAGTTGACATCGCTGGACAGTGCAGTGTTGAGTCAGTTTGGTGTGACATAAGCATAGGTAAATCAAAATTGAGAGTAGGAGTGTGCTATAGGCCTAATGACTCTGATGAGTATAATAAGATACTGTACAGGGAAATAGAATGGGCCAGTAAATCAGAGAGTCTTATAATGGGGGATTTTAATTTCCCAGATATTGACTGGAATTTGTGGGTTGGTCACTCACACACTAGCAAGGCTTTTGTGGATTTATTGGATGATTGTTTTCTACACCAGCATGTTCGGGAGGCAACTAGAGGGAGTAATACTCTTGATCTGATTATCAGTAGTGATTCTTCATGCATTAGGAATCTGCAGATAAATGAACCACTGGGTGGCAGTGATCACAGTGTGCTGAAGTGGGATTTACTCAAGGAGGTAACTACCATCAGAGGTAAAGGGAAGGGTTTTTGCTTTCGTAAAGGCGACTATGATGGTCTGAGACAGTATTTAAATTCTATACAGTGGGACCAACTGAAGATGTTACCAACAGCAAATTCAAAATGGGAAGCATTCAAGGAACTAATCTTGGAAGCTACCAGGCTTTACATACCAACCAAGAAATATTGTTCAAGGTTCAGGCCTAAATGGTTGTCAGATGAACTAATGAGACATATGGCAGAGAAGAAAAATGCATGGGATACATACAAATTAATGGGTGACGTGGAAGCCTATGATAGATATAAGTTGGTCTGTAACCAAGTCACAAAGGAGATTAGGCAGGCAAAGGCAGATTATGAGAAATCCTTGGCAAAGGATGCAAAGAAAAACAGAAAAGAGTTCTTTACCTATTTAAACTCAAGAAGGAAAGGGATGAATCAGATTGGTCCACTGGATGTTGATGGTTCAACAGTTGAGGATCCAGCTCAGGTGGCTAACAATCTAAACGAGTATTTTGCATCTACATTCACACATGAGGAGTTATTCAGGAAGGGTAATGTCGTAGGTGAAGTAAACATTGGCAGTGAGCTAGATGATTTTCTAATAACTGAGAGGAAAGTGGAGGAGAAATTGTTGAGGATAAACATAAAAAAGGCACCCGGGGTGGATGGGATCTATCCAGTTATATTAAAGGAGGCAGCAAAGGAAGTAAACAAACCCCTAGCCATAATTATGAGAGCTTCTTTGGACTCAGGGGAGGTACCCATGGACTGGAGATGTGCAAATGTAACCCCAATTCACAAAGGAGGATCAAAGGCTGACACAAGTAATTATAGACCTGTTAGTTTAACTTCGGTTCCAGGAAAATTAATGGAGGCACTGGTTAAAGAAGCACTGCAGGATCATCTGGACAAGAATTCAGTTATAGCTCAGACACAGCATGGGTTTGTTAAGGGCAGGTCTTGTCTGACCAATTTGATTGGATACTATGATGTAGTCACAAAAGAACTGGATGCAGGGAATAACTTTGATATTATATATTTGGATCTTAGAAAGGCTTTTGATACTGTTGCGCATGGAAGACTGCTGCACAAATTGGAGAAGTGTGGCATTCGAGGCAAATTGCTGCTATGGATAAAGGGATGGTTGAGTGGCAGAAGACAGAGAGTGGTAATCAATGGACACTGCTCAACGTGGACTAATGTTATTAGTGGAGTTCCTCAGGGTTCAGTGTTGGGTCCATTGTTGTTTTCTGTATTTATAAATGATATTGATGATGGTGTATCAGGCTTAATGTCCAAGTTTGCAGACGATACATAGGTTGGCAGGGTTGTTAAGGATACTACTGATACTATGCTGCTGCAACAGGATCTGGAAAGGTTGAGCAGATGGGCTGAGAGGTGGCAAATGAAGTTTAACATTGACAAATGTAAAGTACTACATATGGGAAACAGTAACCCCAGATCAACGTATCAACTCTGTGGTACTACGCTGACAGTGGTAGAGAATGAAAAGGACCTGGGGGTAATTGTGCAGGCAGATATGAAGTTCTCTGAGCAGTGCAGACGAGCTGCAAGAGTAGCTCATGGTGTCTTGTCAATGATATACAGGAATTTTTCTAGCAGGGACAGGGATGTGATTATTCCTTGTATAAGGCATTGGTCAGGCCACACCTTGAGTACTGTATACAGGTCTGGAGGCCTCATTTCAAGAAGGATGTAGAGCTGCTGGAACGAGTACAGAGAAGGGCAACAAGATTAGTGAATGGAACAAAGGGTTGCTCTTACGAAGAAAGGCTTAAGTTTTGCAAATTACAGAGCCTGGAGACTAGGCATCGCCGAGGTGATCTGATAGAGGTGTATAAGGCTTTGAATGGCTTGAGCATGCTCAATGCCGATGGGATTCTTCCTCTTGCTCAGAATAATCACCTGAGAGGGCATAAATTCAAATTGAGGAAGGACGGATGTCGGATAGATGTGCGGAAATTCGCCTTTAGCCAGCAGGCAGTTGGTTTGTGGAATAGACTTCCATCGCTTGTTGTTGAAGTTGATAGCCTAAACAAATTTAAGGCTCAGCTGGACAGGTATTTCGAACGAATTGAGGGGTGAAATGGGAGTAGTGGTTGTTGTTTTTTTTTTTTTTATTGGCTGATGCTGAATAAGCTTGCTTTCTTGCATCATATGCCTCTACTAATGCTAATGCTAATGTGTTATAACGGGGGATTTTAACTTCCCGATATTGACTGCAACTTGGGTTTTGGACACTTCTGCTGATGTGGAGTTTTGAATTACTTTTCTGCAACAGCATGTTAGAGAGGCAACAAGGGACAGCAATACTCTTGATCTGATTACCAGCAGTAATTCTTCATGCATTAAGAATCTGCAGAAAAAATAATCGCTAGATGGCAGTGATCAGTGTATTGACGTGCAATTTACTTAAATATATAACTACCATCATCGGACAGTTTTAATTTCTATACAGTGGACCAACTGATGTTACCATCAGCAAATTCTAAATGGAAATCGTTCAAGGAAATATCATGGAAGCTACTAGGCTTTTCATACCAACTAAGAAATACTGTTTAAGGCTTAGACCTAAATGGAATGATGTCAGATGAAATAATTAGACTTGTGGCAGAGAAGATATAACCTAGTCTGTAATCAAGCCACGAAGGAGGTTTGATAAGCTAAGGAAGATTATTTCTAATGGAAAGCAGGAAAGACTTCTTTACATATATTAACAGTAGAAGCAAGGGATTGCAGCATATTGGTCCAGTTGATGTCAGTGGTTTAATTTTTGATTATCCTGCTCTGGTTGTTGACAAACTGAATAGGTATTTTGCATCTAGCATTCACAAATGAGTGGTTCTCTAGGGAGCAGATTTGGCTAGCCGGGTGGGTAAAGTGCCTACCTGCAACCCAAAGATTGCGGGTTTGAATCTCACCTCGGGCTTGGCATAAGACTAGTGTAAAAACCTTGTGAGGTGCATTTTGGCCACAGAAGCCGATGTGCCAACAACTAATAAAAAAAAAGAGCAGAATTCAGAAGAGAAGTTAATTAAAATTTAATAGGCAGCTATATGATTTATGATCAGTGAGAGAAAAGTGGATGAGAAATTGTTGCAGCTTAACATAAAAAAGGTACCCTGGGTGGATGGGATCTATCCAATTATATTATATTATGCGAGTGTCCTTGGATTCTGGAAAGGTGTCTTGGGTAGCAGTAATCCTAGATTAATGTACCAACTCTGTGGTACATTAATTCCAGTGTACTTGAAAACAAAAAGACCTTGGAATAATTGTGTAGTTAGATGTCAAGTTGCTTGAGCAGTGCAGACTGGCTGCCAGGACAGCTCATAGGGGTTTGTCTAAGATATATACATAAACTTTTCCAGTAGCGACAAGGAAGTGATTATCTCATTATACAAGGCAATGGTTAGGTTCCAACTTGAATACTGTATACAGGTCTGTCAGCCTCATTTTAGGAAGGATGTAGATCTGCTGAAAACATGCGGAGAAGGCAATGAGATTGGTGATGGAAACAAAAGGGTGTGCTTGCCATGAAAAGCTTAAAATGCATTCTGGAGACTAGGTGCCTGCATGATGATCTGATTTAGATGTTTAAGGCTTTAAATATCTAAGGCTTATGCACATATGGAGCATAAATTAAAATTGAGGAAGGAGGATTGCAGCATAGATTTGTGGAAGTTTGCCTTCAGTGAGCGGGTAGGTAATGGGTGGAACAAATTTCCACACGTTGTCCTGGAAGTGAGTAGTTTGAATAACTTCAGGGAAGTACTAGATACAGCTGATGGTGTATGAGCATACTTTCTTGCATCATTTGTCACTACCAATACTAGTAGTTTCAAGCATATTTGTGGAACTAGGATTATATGATTGCATGTTATGTAAAAGTGTGAATGTTGATTATCTAGGAATTATTGGTTGTTTGAGGTTTGGAGCCAGCTAGAGAATTGTTATGATTTTAAATTATCTTGTTTTTAGATGTTTTATTTATTAATTGATAAGAGCAGTTGCCAATGTATTTAAATGAATGTTGATTATCTAGGAATTATTGGTTGTTTGAGGTTTGGAGCCAGCTAGAGAATTGTTATGATTTTAAATTATCTTGTTTTTAGTTGTTTTATTTATTAATTGATAAGAGCAGTTGCCAATGTATTTAAATGTTTTTCAGCTGATATCAGTCTTGCCGACTTTGGTCGCAAGGAGATAATGCTTGCAGAAAATGAAATGCCTGGTTTGATGGCATTGAGGAGAAAATATGGAAACCTTAAACCACTCAAAGGATCCAAGATTGCAGGCTGTTTGCACATGACCATTCAGACTGCTGTTCTTATAGAAACTTTGTTAGAACTTGGTGCTGAGGTAAAATTTTCTTTTACATTGCTTGATTTATTCATGACTTTGGAAACAGCTGACTTTATGATACTTAAATGTACACTAAAGGAAATGAAACCAGAACACCATGAAAGAGTGATCCAATTTTGAACATTATTGATAATGTTAAGAGGTATTATTTTTGATTAAATTTTTGAGAAAGTTGGCTCAGTATTAACAGATCACGTTTATGAGCAAATTCTGGAGTTGATATTATGGTTTTTGTGCATAAAAAGTATAAATTTTTTGAAAGTTTTGATTAAAATATATTCTGAAAATAGACTGAAAATATTTAGGGCTAAAGCCTCAACTTATGGGAAAATTCACTTGATGTAACAGGTTAGTGCATTGGAATGTTTGTACATGGTGAATTACTGAAAATAGTGAAATAGCATCATTTTTATCATATCTCATATTGTGGAATACCTTCAACGAATTGCCTGATATTGCACTACCTCAAATAAATAGCAAAGCAAAAGGCTCAAGCTAATGGAAGTGCTGTGGCTCAGAGCAGAACTGAGGGGGGCAGTTGTCCTCTGACTCACAGCCTTATAAAATGCACTGTTTGCTTGATGTTTGCAGAGCAATTGGGTACGGGACATGATACTGCCATGGGGGATGTCTTTGTGTGTGCGCGATGCAAGGAGTGTATCGATATCAGGCAACAACTCGGCGTTCTTGTGGGCCTATATGAGAGCTTGAAGGACAGGGTGGATGCCCTCGAAGAAACTAAATTGAGGGGCCCATCAAGCTCTCAGCTGCCCACATCAACGCCAGAGCTTTCACTTGGGCATCGCGTGACACAGAGGCAACCCCCAAGGCAGAATGCGCTGGTCCCGAAGGAACTAGTAGTTGTTGGTGACTCTATTGTCAGGGAAACGGGGAACATGCTTTGTAAAAAAGATAGGTGGAACAGGACCAGGGTATGTCTGCCAGGGGCAAAGGTTGATGACGTTGTAGAGCGAATATCATCTTTTAAGGGCACAAAAGGTGATATAGTTGTACACGTTAGCACTAATAATATTAAGAGTAGGAGACCAGCAGAATTACTTAACAAGTACAGGTCACTGCTGAACAAAAGCCGAGAATTAGGGTTGAATTTGAAAGTGTCTGCAATTCTGCCCAGACACGATAGGAGGGAGTATATGATGAGAGCCTTGTCGATCAATTCGGCCCTGGAAAGATTGTGCAAGGCTCAAGGGGTAGAATTTTTTTCAGCCTGGACTGTACTTGTTAACAGGAGAGATTGCTTCTACAGGGATGGGATACACTTAAATAGAAAGGGTGCAAGAATATTTGCTGATGGTATCGAGGCAGTGTTAGGTGGCTCGGAAAACTGCTAGCTTGGGGGGGAGACAAAGACCAATAGATTGACAGTAGCCACTGGCAGAGGTGAAAGAGATTCTTGCACTGCTTCTATTAGAATGAGCAGAAGCCTGAAAAACAAGATGCATGGTATTTCAGAGACTGCTGGGAGCCATTGCAGTACAAGTAAACACATGGGTTGTGTTAGGGTAGCTAAGAATAGAAACAGGTGCAGGTATACTTGTGTGTACACCAATGCTAGGAGTTTAGTAAATAAATTTGATGAATTTGAGGTATTGCTCAAAACATCAAAGGCAGATATTGTTGGGATATCAGAGACGTGGTGTCACACAGATATAAGGGATGCAGAACTGCAATTTGGGGAGTACAACGTCTACAGAAAGGATAGACAGGATAGGAAGGGGGGAGGGGTTATGCTATTAGTTGAGAAACACATAAAAACCAAGGAAGTGAAGCCAGTCGACATCGCTGGACAGTGCAGTGTTGAGTTAGTTTGGTGTGACATAAGCATTGGGAGATCAAAATTGAGAGTAGGAGTGTGCTATAGGCCTAATGACTCTGATGAGTATAATAAGGAACTGTACAGGGAAATAGAGTGGGCCAGTAAATCAGAGAGTCTTATAATGGGAGATTTTAATTTCCCAGATATTGACTGGAATTTGGGGGCTGGTTACTCACGCACTAGCAGGGCTTTTGTGGATTTATTGGATGATTGTTTTCTACATCAGCATGTTCGGGAGGCAACTAGAGGGAGTAATACTCTTGATTTGATTATCAGCAGTGATTCTTCATGCATTAAGAATCTGCAGATAAATGAACCACTAGGTGGCAGTGATCACAGTGTGCTGAAGTGGGATTTACTCAAAGAGGTAACTACCATTAGGGGTAAAGGGAAGGGTTATTGCTTCCGTAAAGGCGATGGACTGAGACAGTATTTAAATTCTATTCAGTGGGACCAACTGATGATGTTACCAACAGCAAATTCAAAATGGGAAGCATTCAAAGAACTTATCTTGGAAGCTACTAGGCTTTACATACCAACTAAGAAATATTGTTCAAGGTTTAGGCCAAAATGGATGTCAGATGAACTAATGAGGTATATGGCAGAGAAGAAAAATGCATGGGATACTTACAAATTAGCACATGACACAGAATCCTATGATAGATACAAGTTGATATGCAACCAAGTTACAAAGGAGGTTAGGCAGGCGAAGGCAGATTACGAGAAATCCTTGGCAAGGGATGCAAAGAAAAACAAGAGTTCTTTACTTATGTAAACTCTAGAAGGAAGGGGATGAATCAGATTGGTCCACTTGATATTGATGGGTCAAGTGTTGATGATCCTGCTCAGGTAGCTAACAAACTAAATGAATATTTTGCATCGACATTCACACATGAGGAGTTATTCAGCGAGGGGAATGCCAGAGGTGTATTCAACTCTAGCAGTAAGCTACAGAATCTTGAAATAACTGGGAGTAAAGTGGAGGAGAAACTGTTGAAGATAAACACAAGAAAGGCACCCGGGGTGGATGGGATCTATCCAGTTATATTAAAGGACGCAGCAAAGGAAGTAAGCAAACCCTTAGCCATAATTATGAGAGCTTCCTTGGACTCAGGGGAGGTACCCATAGACTGGAAATGTGCAAATGTGACCCCAATTCACAAAGGAGGATCAAAGGCTGACACAAGTAATTATAAACCTGTGAGCTTAACTTCTGTTCCAGGAAAATTAATGGAGGCCACTGGTTAAAGAAGCACTGCAGGATCATTTAGACAAGACTTCAGTTATAGCTCAGACACAGCATGGTTTTGTTAAGGGGAAGTCTTGCCTGACCGACTTGATTGGATACTATGATGCAGTCACCAAAGAACTGGATGCAGGGAATAACTTTGATATTATATACTTGGATCTTAGAAAGAGCTTTTGATTACTGTTGCACATGGAAGACTGCTACACAAATTGGAGCAGTGTGACATTGGAGGAAAATTGCTGCTATGGATAAAGGGGTGGTTGAGGGGGAGAAGACAGAGAGTGGTAATCAATGGACACTGCTCATCGTGGACTAATGTTATTAGTGGAGTCCCTCAGGGCTCAGTGTTGGGTCCATTATTGTTTTCTGTATTTATAAATGATATTGATGATGGTATATCAAGCTTAATGTCCAAGTTTGCAGACGATACAAAGGTTGGCAGGGTTGTCAAGGACACTACTGACACTATGCTGCTGCAACAGGATCTGGAAAGGTTGAGCAGATGCCTGAGAGGTGGCAAATGAAGTTTAACATTGACAAATGTAAAGTACTACACATGGGAAACAGCAACCCCAGAGCAACGTATCAACTCTGTGGTACTACACTGACAGTGGTAGAGAATGAAAGGGACTTGGGGGTGGTTGTGCAGGCAGATATGAAGTTCTCTGAGCAGTGCAGACGGGCAGCAAGAGTAGCTCATGGAGTATTGTCAATGATATACAGGAATTTTTTCCAGCAGGGATAAGGGAGGTGATTATTCCATTGTATAAGGCAATGGTCAGGCCACACCTAGAGTACTGTATACAGGTCTGGTGGCCTCATTTCAAGAAGGATGTAGAGCTGCTGGAACGAGTACAGAGAAGGGCAACAAGATTAGTGAATGGAACAAAGGGGTGCTCTTGAAAGGCTTAAGTTTTTCAAATTACAGTGTCTGGAGACTAGGCACCAGCGAGGTGATCTGATAGAGGTGTATAAAGCCTTGAATGGTTTAACCATGCTCAATGCTGATGGGATTCTTCCTCTAGCTCAGAAAAATCACCTGAGAGGGCATAAATTCAAATTGAGGAAAGACAGATGTAGGATAGACGTGCGGAAATTTGCCTTTAGCCAGCGGGTGGTTGGTTGGTGGAACAGACTTCCATCCCTTGTGGTGGAGGTTGAAAGCCTAAATAAGTTTAAGGCTCAGCTGGACAGGTATTTTGAACGAACAGAGGGGTGAAGTGGTAGTGGTTTTTTTTTTTTTTTTGGCTGATGCTACATAAGCTTGCTTTCTTGCATCAAATGCCTCTGCTAATGCTAATGCTAAAAAATAACACTTCACCAGTGGAGAAGACTATTGTTACTTATTCTCAGTGGATACCACCACACAGACGGCTGTTTGGTCTCATCGGTGGGTACCTACAATTGTCTTCTCCACTGGTGAAGTGTTATTTATAGTAACAATAGTAACAATTTAAAGTAACAATAGTCTTCTCCACTGGTGAAGTGTTATTTATTCGAGGTAGTGCAATATCAGGCAACTTGTGTGAGATATGATAAACTATGCCATTTTACCGTTTTCGGTAATTCACTACGTATAAACATGATGCCAGTGCACTAACCTGTTACATTACTTAAAATATATTCCTAAATAATGCTGGGAAGTGATTACTCCATATGTTTAGCTGACTGACTTTAAGAGAGGACAGACAGCCAACTTATAAGAGAGGGGGGGGAAATATAATTTCATGTTATTGCTGAACAAATAAAGAGGTGTCTGCAGTTCAGGATGTTGGACACAGAAGAGGAAGGCATTCATGTTCAAAGACCAGGCACAGGACCATCCAGAACCGATGAAAGGCATATCCTGCAGGTATCTTTGGTTAAACAGGTCAGCTACTTCTGCTCAGACGAGGAGTGTTATGCTCCTTGTGACTCCTATCACATTTCAGTTGTTTCTGGAGGCTGGACTGCTATCTCAAGTCTTGCTGAACTGTTTGCCTCTCATTCTACTTGTCATGTAAACTCCCAGTGTAATGGTTTGGGGAAGCAAATGGCTTACCCAAACTATTAAACCGGAAGTTATAACAAAAAACAAGTCTTTGTGGAGGGCAGTATGATGGACCATTATTATGTTGAAAATGGCATAAACCGAGCGGTTATCCTGTTTTTGGCAAATATGGATAATGCGATGTCCCAACAGGATAATGCCAGATTTTTGCGAGATTGGCACTTCAAGATATGAAATGCCAATCTTGCAACAATCTGCCATGGTGTGTGAGATCACCAGTTCTGTCCCCAATCAAACTTGTCTAGCACAAAATTGGAAGGTATCCAATTACAAATTTGTACCTGCACTTTTAATCCCTCAATTCATATCAGGTGAAACAGGTCTAGAATGATATACTGCAAGGCGACATCCAACATCTCTTAGACCAGTGTTTCCCAAACTGTGTTCTGTGAACAAGTGTTTCGTGAAAAATCATAATTAATAATTTGAAAAATAAAATAAATAAATTTTGCATATTTGTAGCGTACACTACTTTTGGATCATTATAATTTTTAACATTATTTTGTTTCTGTTATTAATATACTGGCATAGACTAATAATCAGATAGACCTCAGAACACTTTATTTTGGCGGGCTTTTGCATAGAGAAGTATGCGTAGAAGTAATGACATCTGGGAAAATGTAGTGATGTAATATTATGCCATTCATATGCAATTTATCCTGGAGTACACGGGTTGAAGGAGAGGGGGAAGCGAACCGATATCATAATTAAACTCACTTCCTTATATAAATTTTTTTTGATAATTATCAGTATTTCAAAATATTATTAAAATAAATGACCATGGATTTGTGGTTGAAATAAGGAACTTTAAAACGAGAAGCAAGTACTTCTAGTATTGCAACTGTGGTTGATAAAAACAAACACAATGATGTCACACTTCAAGGTGAGGATGAACAATCGCAGCCTTTTGTTCCCTCAAAATCTGAAGTGAAGAAACAGGAACCAACTAATGAAAGACCAAAACAAAAGTATGATGACAGTTATTTGAATTTTCAGCTTTACATGTGTTCGAAATAAAGATGCTCCTGATGCACAGTGCGTCGTATGTAATAAAATATCAGCAAACGGTTCTTTGGCTCCCACTAAACTTGTTTTGTAAGTGTTCCATAAATATGTGTTCCGTAAATACAGGGTGTCTCAAAAATATTGGTACAAACGTTTAGGGGAGGTAGGTAACATCTAAAGGAATGTGACTTGCATAGGAACCCATAACCGGAAACGTCACGGGAAAGTAGTAGCAGAGGCACAAGAAGCAGAAATGACACAAGACAGTAATTAGTGGCAAACATTTATTTGACATAATATTAACAATGGAGTAAGAGATGGATGCATTTCATGATGTTACAACAGATGCTCGAAGGTTCCACCATGAGATGCGATGCATGCGTGACACCGACGCAGCATGGATTGGCGGACATGGTCGAACACACCTGGAGTTTCTTTGACAGTAGCAGCAGCACAGACGAGTCTCGCCATGAGATCCATCTCCACAGGCGATTCATACACGATAGATTTGAGGGCCCCCACAGAAATAAATCAAGGCTCGATAAATCATGTGAGCGTGGGGGCCAGGCAACGGGTCCACCACGGCCAATCCATCGATGCCCAAAACACCTGTTCAAATGGTGACGAACACACCTTCCATAATGGGCAGGCGCCTTGTCATGTTGAAACCAAATGTTGCGTCTCACATTTGCTGGAATATCGTCAAGTACTAAGCCGACTAAGCAGTCACTGACCATACCTGCCCACACATTTATTGCGAGGCGATGTTATGCCGCATGGGGGCGCACACCGTGTGGGCCCTCTGCTAATCCGTACGCTATGTGCATGTCTGCCAGCTCATAGTTCGTATATCAATGCATGCTCTTCATGTGGCGACTACTGCTTGAATGTGTAAACCCAGAAATTTTCCCTCTTGTGAACTGTTGGACAGTGCTGTGTACTGACTTACGGTGACGTTTCAAGTTATGGGTTCCTGTGTATATTGTGAGATGAAAAGTGTTCCGTGACTAAAAAAAGTTTGGGAAATGCTGTCTTAGACTGAATGTGCCATCCAGTGCTTGTAATCAAGTACTTGGGAGTCATACCTGATATTAATTTTCAGTAGTATAATCTTTTTTTTTTTTTTTTTGATATCCTGAATAAAATCTACAGAAATAATTTGAAAATTGAATCGGTTATTCCTGTAATTCTTCTTAATATAATCAAAATGGATCATATTTTGTGGTGTTCCAGTTTCCATTTCCTTTGTCATAATTTTATGACAGTGATTAAAACTTATTAGTTATTTATCTGTATGGGTGGTAAAATTGACTAGAGTTTGACATTCCAGCATAAATTTCTGTGCTGCCTAGAAAATCCAGCCTATCACTCAGTATTTTAAAGCTCAATCTGGCAGCAGTATTGAAGCTGAATTGTGTGTTGTGATCTGTGTCCTGCAAAGGTTGTTCAACTTTGGACAAAGATATGCAATGGATTCTTATGGACATTGGATTATTAGCAGCATTGTATTATGGTGTAAATCTGTTGATTGAAGCAGATGTCTTGCAATATGAGTGATGATGAAATGGTGAGAGCCCATTTTTTTTTTTTTTTTTTTTTGAAAATTTGCGAGCCCATTGTTGAGACGATCATTTATTTTACAAATGAAATCCTGAATGCAATTATTGAGTATCCAGAGCCAAAACTACTCTGGGGTAAGCTGGGACACAACCCAAGCATTTGAATGGCGCAATCGATCAGTTATGTATTTTAAAATTGCGGATTGGAGGAATTATCCTGCTTTGTGGAAACACTTTGAATCAGAAGTTAAATATTCCGGATTATTAAAGCGACTTTTAAATCTGGAATTTAACTGTTTAGCACTAATGATTGACATCCTGCAGGAGCTCTTACCTTTCAGAAGCTTTACAGATTCACTATGGTAAAAGTAGATAAATTAATTATTCGAACTATCAATGCTATTGCTAATTTGAAAAATTCTGAAGGAAATTATGAAGCTAAAATTGTGAGCATGTTGAAGTGGAAAGAATTTGAAGGAATCAAAATCCAAAGTAAGAACGCATTTAAAAAATTACCTTGTGACAAGTTATTAAATGCATTGTTTTATCTGTAAAGGATAAGTTATTAATTCAGCTGAGTGATTTTAAATTAAATAAAGAAAATAACGATGCCATTGAAAGAAATTTTAATCATATGCTACCCGAAATCATGGAATGTGAAAGAACTTTCGTCTCGGTAGCAAGACTGAAAACGGAATAAGGAATTTAAGTTTTCTGATAAAATGTGAAATAAAAATTAATGATTTTAGAGATTTTGTCGAAGACAGTTTATCTTTTAAAATCGAGTGAAATTCCCTTTTCAATTAAGAAAGCCAGAAATATCTTTGAAACCATTGCGATTAGCAGTGGTGGAGCTGAGTGAGCTTTCAGCATAATGAATAATATTGAGTGAATGAATGAATAAATAATGTTGACAATTAAACACATTGCAGATTATGATGACCATACATCTAAATCAGTGCCATATTAAGGCAAGGGCTAGCAGGACCCTTGCCCAGGGTGGCATTCTTTAAGGGATGCCAAATTTTACAAATCATGAAAAAAAAAAAAAAAAAAAAAAAAAAATATATCCATAGTAAAGGGGGTGCCGAAATATCTTTCTTTCTGGGGCACGAAAATACCTTGGTCCGGCACCGAACTAAATGGAAAACCATTGCTTCAATTCAATCCGGATCGTTATGTCAAATCATTTGTCCACCTTTCTTTCTGGGGCACAAAAATACCTTAGTCCGGCACCAAACTAAATGGAAAACCATTGCTTCAATTCAGTCTGGATCATTATGTCAAATCATTCATCTGTAATCATCGCTCAGCTATTGAGCAAAGCAGAAGATCGACAACAAATATTAATAAAGAAGTAAATGCATATGGCAATTTTTTGAATAAAATTTTCTTGAATATTTGTGAAACTTTTTTTTTTCATGTAATCTGTGATTTTCGTGTACCTTTTGCAGAATAGTTTGTTTTTTTATGTAATATTTGTTTTTATGTTGTGGAATGTTTTGTGATAGTTTTTATGTTATTTGGGATATGGGAAATATTTCATGTTATTTTTTATTCGCAATATTAAAATTTTATCATGAAAAACATGTATCCCTTATACTTCCCTAGTTTAAAAAAAAAAAAAAAAAAAAACCCGAATAAAAAAGAGGTGCGTGCCCGAGCACTACAGTAGATGGTTTTTGTGAAACATCCTTCGCGTTTCTTTTAGTTATTTTGATTTGTATATATTGATTACGAAATAAAATAACATTTTTATTGTAAATATTTTATTGATCATTCACAAATTTTCATAATTTCTGGAAGACAAGATACAATGGGTTTAGGATAACTACAGTAAGAGATGTATACTTGCGATTGCAATGTATCTAAATATCTCTGGAAAACAGCGACGATCGATTGAATAAAGATTTTGTAGTTGAAACAGCATATACAGCTGTTAGGGGCACTTAATAATGGAATGTAACGAAAATGCGAGATGAAAAAAAAAAATTGTTGACAAATTTGTATTGTTGCAATCATACTTACTGAAGTAGTAACCTTAGGAAGCATGATTGTGACGTCATAGTATTAAAAAATTCTAAAGTTTTTTTTTTTTTAGATAGACCTAGGAACGTTTTACACATTCACTTATATGCATGGTTAAGCGAGTAATAAGCCCCATCTGTCCAACCCCCTGACTCGAGATATCATACCGGTCACGAAAAATATCACGTGCTTTTATCACACTATTAGTATTGCAAGCAGGGGAAGTGCCTCTGGTGGAAGCCGTGGATGATGTCCATTGTGAATCTTGCAGTAGACACAAACTTTGTCAGTCATTTTGAATGTCATTCTTCCTGTGGATATAGCTATAACATTGTTGCTTATTCCTGCAGCAGAATTAACAATTTATCCCCCACCCATCACTAGAAAAGACAACCATATAGTAAAAAGTTTCCAACTGTTATTAGAAACAGGTTAAATCTGAGTTAATACAGATAGTGTGTAAAAATAAATGGGACCAGGCTTATCAGATTTCAGCTGAATTGCTCATCTCACTATCTTGATTACTCATGGAATGAGTAATTGGTTGAGGTGGTGCTTCTTGATACATTGATTGCAGTGGTGATGGTATCCTAATTTCTTTTTCTTTTTTTTTTTGGCACTGCAAGACATCTGCACTGTATGTAAACATCTGATTTCAATGTGCCGTTATGTTGAATGTGTCATTATTTGGGGTGCCGTTATTTTGAAAGTCTAGTGTACTAGGAACAATAATATTCATCATGGAAATATAGCCAGCAGTTTTATGTTATTTTATATGCAATCTCGTGATCAGTATTTTGATGTATAGGCTAAGAATTTTATTTAAATTTTATATTTGTGCATTACCTTCAAGTATCACTATTTACCATTATTTCATATAGGTTTAACTCACTTAATTTGTAAAATTTCACATCATTGGGAACACATGGATGATGGGTCTTATACATACCTCTATTAGATGATTATTAGAATATCCTGAGTATTAGGCCCTTCAATAAAAAAAAAAAAAAAAAATATATATCATTGAAAGTATTCAGAGAAAATTTATGAAGACTAAGTATCTTAACAAGAGTATTCAGCTTGGATTGTAGTCATTCAGATATGCTATTTTATTTTTTATAGTGTTTCAATTTAGAGGCACAGTGGCCTCTTATTTTTAAGTTTAAGCCATTTGTTCTCCTGATTTTTTTTTTTTTTTTTTTTTTTTTGTCATCGTTGGAGCAAATTTCCCGAATTTAATGTTAAAATTGGATTAAATATTTTTAAAATTTTGCATAATCAAGTCATTTTTTAATGGGAAGTTGTTCTCTGTTCCAAGTTTAATTTAAAATCATCGTTGCTATATTTCTAAAACAGATTTTATTTGGAGGGGGGGAAAAATCTCAAATAAAATAACAGCAATTGTAGCATGAGCAGTGCACCAGAAACTGTCCTTGTATAGCCAGCTACATTTTGCAGCTAAATAAATGCATGTACTGAAGGTGCCTCCGTAGCCAGGCGGGAAGGAGCAGCAGTGTGTAGCACATGCTTCTTGATTAGACTGGGGTTCGAGCCCATCACCACCAAATATAGAGGATGACGGAAAGGTCAGGGAATGACCACCGCATATCCTGGAGCAATATGGCCTTAGTTGCTAATGCTCCTAAAAACCCAAATAACAACAACATGTACTGAAGAGTGAATGTTAACAACTATTTTTTTATTTTTTATACAGTCAGTTTATTTTTAGAATTTGACTAAACTGAGGAAGGGAAAGAATTAAGAAAATAGCAGTTCATTAGGAAAAGAACTTTTAAATTTAAAACTTGTGAAATCCAAGTGGTAATACTTAATTCATTAAAATTAATCCATTTTAACATTAAATTCAAATATTTAACCCCAAAATTTGACAAAAGGTTCAGATGACTAAAAGCTTAAACCTAAAAAAACAAGATGTACCTTGGTGTCTTGTGATTGAAACATCCTGTATATCATTTACATGCCAAATTTTCAGGTGCAGTGGTCTAGTTGCAACATATTCTCAACCCAAGACCATGCAGCTGCAGCTATTGCCAAACGAGGGGTGCCAGTATATGCATGGAAAGGAGAAACAGATGAAGAATATATTTGGTGTATTGAACAGGTAACTTATTTCATTTTATTTTCATAGAAATGGCAAGTAGTGGCTATTGTATTAAGTGAGTGGGCTATGAGTTTAGCATTATAGAATTTTTTTCTTGTTTGTGTAGGTCTCTTAAAGCCTATACAAACAAGTAAAAACCTCAGCCCAATGACTTCATTACTGGCCTGAGGTTTTTTGGAACTCCCAGAATTGAATTTTCTATTTGCAAAAATAGTGCTATTTACTAGTAGGATAATATTTTAAAAGTACTTTTGACAATTTGTAATGATAATTCCTTATAAAATGTATTGATGATTAAATGTAATCATTCTTACTAATTTGGTATTTGGTTGTGTTTCTTTAAATTACAAACACTGCTTTTTTCTCCCCTGAAGTTAATGGCCACGACACTTTAAACAAGACAATGCTTATGTGTTTGTCAGTATGCAATGTACAAAAGTAATGATAGTGTAAAAGTCTCCCCTCCCTTTTTAATAAGGATAATTAAAGCATATAAGTTGGAAGAATTTGCCAAAGAATTTTTAATGCATTTGTTAATTCAGTAATTTTTCAGCATTTATTGTTTGTTGAAAAGAGTAGGCTTAATGTCATAACTTGTTATTGAACTATAAGTTTTGAAAGGAAAAGCAAATATGTAAATAGATTGTTTTTACCTTTATTTGTAGCCAGGAGTTGTTTATATGTGAATAGAACTTCCTGATATATGCTGGTTTATTTTTTGATATATGTTACTTTACTATCTGGTACCCATGCTTCTCTTAAAATAAAAAAATAAAATAGCTACATATATGAGAGAGGTGTTAATGACTCACATAACACGTGATTCCTGCTAGTTATGTTATTGTTTGATCTTATGTTAAAGTATAGCCCCTGGTAACAAAATGTTTGGTGGACAGAAGAATAGAGAAAGTTGAAAAAGAATGCTGTATGGTTGTTAATACATGTGTTTAAAAGTGATAACAACAGTAGAAAGATTGATTTTGCATGAGGGCTGTTCAATAAAGAATGATTTTTTTTTTTCTACAACATAACTTTATTTAATCATCCATATTTTTTTGATGGTCCTTTTCAAAGTAGTTCCCATTTGATGAAATTCACATACTGCAATGATTCTGCCATTCTTAAAAACATGGTTAAAGCCATTTTTTGACACATTTGAGAAATGCCTCTGGCAATTTCTGACAACTGGAAATGTTTTCCTTGCAGCACTTTCTTTAACTTTGGAAATAAAAAAAATCACAGGGTGCGAAGTCAGGGCTATAGGGTGGATGAGGGACTCAGCAGTTGACATTAAGGCTGGCTAAGTACCTGATAACAGTATTGATTTGTGAGGTCTTGCATTGTTGTGGTGCAGCATCCACCCACCTGTGAGAAGTTGTAGTCACTTGCAACGAAGGTGATCTCACAAAGTGTGCAGTACATTCTGTAGTGAGATACCATAACAGTCTTATGATAAGGCACAACATGCTGATAAACCATTCCTTGGATGTCAAAAACATCCATGAATGTCCTCTCCCGCAGAAGTCAAAGACACAATGCTTTTTTTCATTGTTGGTGATGATGTGGACCTCCAAACAGAGCTTCGTTGCTTACTCTCTGGGTCGAAATGAAGTCACATCTCATCAGCCATTTATTAACCATCTGTTGCAGCTCCTTACAAACTTCTATGTGAACTTGCTGTTTTGCTCTGGTGTGAGTAGTCTGCCCAGTGTGCACAAACACGTATCATCTACAAACAGTTATGGAGAATACCATGCATGTTTCCTACTGATATTCTCAACATATCTGCTGGTTGCCTTACTGTAATATGAAGATCTCTCACAATTAGAGAAGCAGCAGTGTTTATGGTTTCTGTGGCAATAGCAGTGGTTGGAGTTCCAAGACAACTGATTTTTGTGATTAAATCTCTTCCATCTTTAAACATTCTAAACTGTGCTATATGGACATGTAGATTCACCATAAGCCTCTTAACATTTACGCTTTAGCCAATATTTTCTTGAGATGGAAACAACTTGAGATCAGCATACTGTTATTCTTCATGTGTCACGTCCATTGTTATGTAGGTGAAACTGAACAGACATAAAATTGACCAAATGGTAAGGTCAGTCGTGCACATGAGTTAACTGTGCAGTTGCCATGTAATGCAGCTTGGTTTAGCCTTAAATTCTGCAGCTCAGCTAGAAATACCAAGCAGTACAGTTTTTCATGAAAAATTATGCTGTCTTTATTGATCAGCCCTCGTATTTGTGATAAGCTCATAAATGAAAATGGTTATTTTCTTGCCAGTTATGTTTTATTTTCTTGAGCATAAAATTATATAGCCATTAGCAAATTATTTTTCTTTGATTGTGAGGAAAATTGCAAGTACATATAGTTCTCGACTTTACGAGTTAATTTGTTCCTAGTGCGCTCTAGTAAAGCGGTAATTTATTTCACATAGATATAAGGTTAAAAATAGGGGTTACGTTCTCAACAATGAAATTAGTTAGCTAATTAGTTTGTTTAAACAAAGATTGATTTATTGCAAAGAAATGAAAACGTAGCCTGTAAAATCAAGCAAATTATAATAGTAGAGAAATTATTTACGACTTACAAATGTTAAAGATTGTTTATTCTTCATCATCGACTAAATGCACACTTGTTGATCGCTCATTATTGGCTCGGCACTCGTTGGTTTGTTGCATAAGGAGTCGTCTTCTTCAGAAATGGTTCGATAGGCATTTTTTCCAAGATAATCTCTTTTAATTATAAATTTCACGATTGCATGCATAAGCAAATTGCAACTAACCACGATTTGCATTTACGAAGCTTAAAAAAAAAGGAATAAAGAGAAGATTCTGAAAATTTGTGTATGTTTTTTTATACGATTGAAGATTTCAATAAAGGGGAAACACGTTTCACCATAACACAAAAACCCACACAATTCCAGCTATCGGTATTTTTGCAAATGCAAGAAGATTTGAGTTTACTACCCGTTTATAATTTCCCTCAACATGAATTGTTGAGGAGGCTTCCATCCTGCAGTGGGTTGATAATGGCTGCACTTTACTTTTTTTTATTATTGCTTGCAGTAACAGAAAAGCCCAATAAACTTGAAGTGCAAATTGTTTTTGTTTTATGGTCATGATCTCCAGAAATGTGCTGTAGAAAAATATTACAAAGGCTTTTAAAATTGATTCTTATAACAGAACATATGATAACGATGAAAGTGTAGTGCATTTTAATGATCTGAATTGGTAACTAATACAATCTACAAACCACACTCGCTACTCACTAGTGAGTTTTTAAGGTCATTTTTAAATGTCATTTTTAAGGTCATGAGCGTGACCTTAAAAATGACATTTTAGAGATAAATAGCTTAGTTATACAGCAAATTTCAATATCCGAGATCTTGAAACGAATTACCAAAAAACAATCTGTTATTGGGTTCACATTACGATATTTTAGCAATACTATGGTGTCTCTGGAATTGATTAATATTGTAAAGGTGGGTATGCTGTATTATATAGCTATGCACGTGGTTTGAAATGCAGTATTTATGAATGTTTAACATTCATTGTTTTGCGATTAATGTTCATATTTTCGATTTTGTTGATACTTGATACTTGGGGAAAAAACTCGTAAAACGAGAACTGCCTGTATCACAAAAAGTGAGATTACTTTTAGTTAATTGATTCTTACAAATCCTGTAAAAGTTTTTTTCTCTAATTTATCACATAATAATGTGATCATCTGACTTGGGATGTTACTTTTAACATTGAAAAGGGATGTATATATAAGCTTATTTTTGCTTTATAGGTTAAGTTTAAATGCCAATCTCTAGTGGAATAAAGAAGACTTAGTGAACATTGATCCTTCCTAAAGCTCAGTTCTGACTTATCTCTCAGAAAAAAAGTCTACTGCTTACATGTTCATTTTCAATGACAGTCAGATTTCTAGACTATATCTCTTTTGGGAGAAACGCTGATTTCTTAACTTGTCTTGGCACAAGTATCATAAATACTGCTTACTTTGTATTTTATTTTTTTGCTCTCAGCATGACTTGTCTTCTAAACGGCTAATCACTGTAGCTCAAGTCTGAAACCTGCCTCACCTGGAACTATCAAAGGATTTCGAACTTATAAGAACGGATGTTTGTTGGAAATTTTTACTGTAATTTTTGATTAATTAACATATTAAATTGTGTTTGTCTAATAGTCTGTCATATTCGTTAGCTTATTTTTAAATTTAGCTAGTGATTTTGTAAATTAAGACTTATTATTTATACCGCTACTGTATCAGTGTTTTGGTGTGAATATCATAGCACATAACTAGTAGTGCAGTGGAATAGCAAGGTTCTGATAACTTGTTAGGCATATTTTTTGTTTTTAACTGAGAAATTGTACTTTTTAGTACAGTCGGTCCTCGCATAACACGTGTTTACACAAATTCGATCTACACGATTTATAAATAGGGGAACAATATCTTATATAACATGAACCGAATTCGCTTATGCACGATTTGCCTTTGTATTTACAAGAAATGGCAGTCGAACGCAGAATCACCCCAACCGAACGCAACATGATAGGAATGAAGAGAAGGTTCTGAAAATGCATTTGTTTTTTATATCAGTGAAGGGGAAACACATTTCACCATAATAACGTAAAATTCCAGCTATCGGTATTATCGCAAATGCAATTAGATCGAGTTTACTACCAGTTTATAACAGATTCCACTAGCAGAAACGCAACTGGAAATTGTTTTATGGTAGCAACCCCTAGAAATGTGCTTTAGTAAAATGGTGAGGTGTTAATAGTGTATCTCTGCCTTTACGGTATTGTTTATTCAGTTGCTACACGCACGCAGCTTTGTTTATGTGTATCAAGCATGCCTCCTCGTTTTGTAATTGTGCTTTATTCCCTAAAAATGAGTAAAATACTTAAAAGGTGTGAAAAGGAAACGTCCTGGTGAAGACACTGCAGATTCAGAGAGAAAAAGAAAAGCATAAAAAATGATAAACAGAGGCGGACTGGGTCAAAATTTCTTACCCGGGAAAATTTATAGTGGCCTCATACTATGGTTTATGGCCAAAATCACACTGGCCTCCAGCCCACCGGGGTTTCCCCGGTAACGCTTATGGCCAGTCCGCCTCTGTCGATAGAGAAAAATATGAAATTGTGACACGCTTTGAGCGAAATAAAAGACCATGTGATATTGCACGTGCTACAGACCTAAATGAGGCAACGCTGAGAATTACAAAGAATGCAGAGAAAATAAAAACAACTTTCGTAGCAGGAACAACTCAAAGTGTAATTAAAATCCATTAGATTAAGACAGAAAGAACTGGAAGAGATGGAACGGCTGTCATCTGTTTGGATAGAAAATCAAACAAAAAACAAGTTTGCTTACGATAGAAGCAAAAGCATTAGCAATATTTTATTACGTAATAGTTGTAATAAAATACTTACGTATTTTATTACGATTATTTATTGTATTTGGTATTGTTTTGGTTACAAATGTATGTTCAATCTGGGGTGGTCGGCACCTAACCCTATTTTTCCCATAGGGTCTGTTTATATTGCACGATTTTGCATTGCACGAAGGTTAGCATTAGTAGAGGCATTTGATGCAAGAAAGCAAGCTTATGCAGCATCAGCCAAAAAAAAAAAAAAAAAACCCACTTCCACTTCACCCCTCTGTTCATTCAAAATACCTGTCCAGCTGAGCCTTAAACTTATTTAGGCTATCAACCTCCACCACAAGGGATGGAAGTCCGTTCCACCAACCAACCACCTGCTGGCTAAAGGCAAATTTCCGCACGTCTATCCTACATCTGTCTTTCCTCAATTTGAATTTATGCCCTCTCAGGTGATTTTTCTGAGCTAGAGGAAGAATCCCATCAGCATTGAGCATGCTTAAACCATTCAAGGCTTTATACACCTCTATCAGATCACCTTGCTGGTGCCTAGTCTCCAGACACTGTAATTTGCAAAACTTAAGCCTTTCTTCGCAAGAGCACCCCTTTGTTCCATTCACTAATCTTGTTGCCCTTCTCTGTACTCGTTCCAGCAGCTCTACATCCTTCTTGAAATGAGGCCTCCAGACCTGTATACAGTACTCTAGGTGTGGCCTGACCATTGCCTTATACAATGGAATAATCACCTCCTTATCCCTGCTGGAAAAATTCCTGTATATCATTGACAATACTCCATGAGCTACTCTTGCAGCCCGTCTGCACTGCTCACAGAACTTCATATCTGCCTGCACAACCACCCCCAAGTCCCTTTCATTCTCTACCACTGTCAGTGTAGTACCACAGGTTTCTAGGAATACAACTATCATGCTCTACGAGGACTGACTGTACTGATAACTAATTTAAAACTGATCATAATGGCATAACATATATATTGAACTTGATAGCGTAATTGAACTTGATATCACTGCATATAGGAATCTATTAGCTTAGCGTAGTATTGTCAATTAATCAGTTAAAATGATTAATTTTGTTAATAATTTTCATTGTTGATCAATTAAATTGTATTTAAACGGAAATCATGTCACAGACCAGACTAGAGCAGAAAAGCAACGGGCACAAAGAAGAGCTGGAGTGCTGTGGCTCGGGGGAGAACCAAAGGAGGCGATTCTCCTACGAATCACGGCTTAACAAAATGTGCAACATTTGCTGATCTTTCTGGAAAAGGACATGATACAGCCAAGAGTGAGTGAGTGTGGTGCAAAGAGTGTGAAGAAATTAGGTGCCAACTCGGCATTCTGATGGATGTTTGAGAGTTAAAGAGAGGGTAGATGTTCGGGAAGGAATTAAAATGACTGGTCCCATCAAGCTCTCAGCTGTCCAATTCATTGCCAGAGCTCACACTTGTGTATCTGGCAAAACAGTAGCAATCCCCAAGACAAATGTGCTGACCCCATAGGAGGTAGTTATTGTTAGTGACTATTATCAGGGAAATGGGAAATATATTTTGCAAGAAGGATAGCTGGAATAGAACTGGCATGTTCTATTCCAGGGGCAAATGTAGATGATGTTGTAGAGCAGATATCATCTTTTAAGGGCAAAAAGGTGGTGATGTTGTATATGTTGGCACTAATGATAATAAGAGTAGGAGATCTGAAGACTTACTTAACAAGTACAGGACAGTGTTGGAAAAAAAGTCTTGAGTTGAGTTAAATTTGAAAGTGTCTACAATTCTGCCCAGACATGATAGGAGAGAGTATATGATGATAGACTTGTCGATCAGTTCAGCCCTGGAGAGATTGTGTAAATCTCACGGGGTAAAATTTTCTTGGCATGGTCTGTGCTTGTTAACAGGAGAGAATGTTTTTACAGGGATGGGATACACTTAAATAGAAGGGGTTCAAGAATATTTACTAATGCTATTGAGGAGTGATAGGTGGGTCGGGAAAACTGCTAGCTTGGGGAGGGATAAACAGACTAATAGAATAACCAGAGCTGCAAGCAGAGGTGAAGGCAATGCTTGCACTGCCTCTATTGGAAAATACAGCAGCTCGGAAAGCAAGGTGTCAAGGATATCAGGCCCTACTATGGATCACCATGGAACAAGTGAATACACAGGTTGTGTAAGGGTAACTAAGCGTAAGAACATGTGCATGTATACTAATTCCAGGAGCATTGTAAATAAACTTGATGAATTTGAAGTATTGATTAAATCATCAGATGCAGACATTGTAGGGATAGCAGAGATGTGGTGTCACTCAAACGTAAGTGATGGTGGATTTGAATATGGGTAGTGAAATGTATAAGGAAGGACATTTTGTATTATGTATATTGTCAAGCAGCACTGGGGTTTCTCCTACAAACTGAATAATATACGTTGAAACACTACAAACTCTGTAAATGCCAGAGATGGTGTAAGTTTTAGTGTTGGGTTGTGAAAATGCTGGGAGAGGAGGATATGAAAAGGGTTGAGAGTGAAGAGGGAGGGAGGGAACAGATGGCGGGTAAGGTGGGTGATGGGAAGGCTATCTACCTGGAAATAGGAAGTTAATGGGATAAAGGGTGCCCCTGTGGATGGAGCGCGCACACACACACACACACCGTTAAGGAAATGTAAAGGGTTTGTGGTGGTAGGATCCACCAGGCAAGAAGTTGGGATGGGAGGTGGGGGAGGAAAATCATAAGGTCAGAGTGCCCTACGGGAGGGGGGAAGTGCGCTATAGCCAATGTCAGCAAGGTAAGGGTGTTCCCGTTGGGTTACCCCTAGTGCAGTCCATGCCAGATTACACACACTTACACACACTCTCTCTCTCTTCATATGCACACCAACTAATCCAACAGATACTTATTCAGGGACAGACTGGTAGGTAACAACACACAACAATCACTCACTCATGTGCCTCTTTTCATCATCATGCACTCAGAGACAGGACTTAGGTGCCACCTAAATAAACATGATCAGGACATTCAATTTTTCTTTAAGCTCATCACAGTACATTTACTCAGGCAGTGCATAGTTTACACAGATGACCATAACATTCATACACATTTACACAACTTAACCTGCGAACTTAGTGGAAGTACAGTAGAGCATCAGTTATACGGAATAATTAATGTCAGACATCTTCTGGATAGCAAAATTTTCCGGATAATCGAGCTTAAGTTAAAATTAAACAAATTCTGTTATAATGTTATTAAGGTAAAAGAAAAAGATTTTAAATGGTGTGAAAAAAAAAGAATTTATTTAATTAAAAAAAATAACTTTTACATAAACATTCGCACATTTAAATATGTATATTCAGATAGGTATTTTACTGCAAATTTTATCTGGAAAAAAGTTAAACTAATTTTTTAAAATAATGTTCGATCGTGTTTTGTTTTGTTTGTTGTGGCCTATTTTTTTGCTGCTAAATCTCACGTTCCTTGATAATATCAATTTGATTATATCGCATTCTTGGTTTTCTACCCATTTCAGTGCTGTTTCTTTTCGTTGACATTTTACCATAAAAATAACTGAGATAAACTATAAATCGCACAATTTCGGGCCGATATTATTCTTACCGAATCTGGAGTTGAGCTAAACATAATATGAAATGAAGAGAACAAAATATGTCATGGGAAATTGGGTTCATGGAAGCAAATGACTAAACTCTGTCACTCATGGTTTCTGAGAAAACCCATCTGTTCTAATCTAACACTTCACCAGATATACGACGTAAAACAGACACAAATACTCTCGTAGCATAATAAACATTTGTCTCAAATGCTACCATTAATAATAATAAAAAAGAAGAAAAATCAGCCCTTCAAATTATTCCATATAACCAATGTGCTATTGTATGTATATATTTTTTAATATAATATTCACATTCAGGGTACAACATTTAACACTTATAAGACATTCTCATTCACTCAGCTTTTGCAGACGTAACACTTAATCGACACCCACACACACACACACACACTTTTTTGGTTAGGTGGTTGCATTTCCCACTCGCTGTATAAACTGACTAATACACAATTCATACGTACTCGTTCGTGAAATCTGCGCACGTGCACTTACTCACCTCACAAGTGGTTGTATATTTACACTCGCAGTATTTATACCTATTGATACACATGGATTACAGCACATAATTGGTATAGTGGAAATATAGGAAACAGTAATAAAACGGTTTTATATATATAGTGTATAACAAGAGTTTTTGATTTTATTATGAAAGTAATTAGGAACCAGTTTAATATGCAATTTCTCACTGGGTGGGAAATGCATCCTAGCAGGCCAGTCACATTTAGGTTTGTACCTTGTGAAGGTAAGTTTGTTTGTTGAAATAGAGGAGGATGTCACAGTTTGGGGAGTCATGGCATGATTGCTTTTCCTGGTCTCTGACTCTCTGAGCAAACTTGGAGAAGCCCATGTAGTCTCTCATCAGAAACTAGAAACTGCTCATCGCGGTTTATAGGTCCAATCTTTGTGATCAGTCTGCATCTGTGGGGAACATAATTGGGATAGTCATATATGACACATGCCCAATTGTCATCAGCAGCACAGGTACATTTAGGGTCCTATGTTGAGGCCTAGTTGGCACAGTTTTGTATTCAGGGAATCGTGCCCTGTTATCAAAAATGTGTTATATAGGTCTGGTGGAGGCTTGGGGGGGTGGCTAGGGTTGCCTGTGGCAGGAACTTCCTAATAATGTCCCCCTTATCTGATTGGTCCTACCTGTTTGCCACTTCTGGTACAGATAGGTTTGTATTCTTTTCTTTTCCTTTATCAGGTCAGGTGTATTGACTGTGGCATGCCCTAGTTATTATGAGTAATATGACATGCTGGATTGATCCTAGTTTGTGAATGCTGTTAGCTAGAAGCATCCTAGAAACCAGACACCAGCTCCATAAGTAATCACTGGGAGGAAGATTGCCTTATAGATAGGGCAAGGGTCTTACTCTTTCAAACCCTCGCTCAGACCCGCTAATTCTGGCAATACTCTTGATCTGGTTATCAGCAGTGTCAGCATAGGTTTCCACTTTTCTACCAACATATGTCAGATGAGGGTGAAATGTTAGTTTGGAGTCAAGGATGACTCAGAGGTATTTCAGTTCTGTTGTCAGGCTATTGTTTTTCCTGAAATCTGTATCAGAGGTGATCTTATGCTTTTTAGTAAGATAGATTTGGTTTTTGTACTTGAGAATGAGTTTATGGGTTTATGCCCAGTTCTGTAGCAGGTTCAGAGCATGGTTTGCCTGATCCTCCAGCTGGTGTTACCCTTCAAAAGGAGAACAAGGGCTACCTTGTCCACTAGGCCTGTGTGAGTCCACCCCCCCCCCCAGAAACTTGTGCAGGGGCCCAGCACTGAACCCTGAGGAGGTCATCCATGGGTAACATTTCTCTGTAGACATTGATACCTAGTTTAAACTGCTATTTTTGTGTTATGAAGATTGGCCTTAATACAGTTATACAGATTCTGTGGAATAACAGCATGGCATATTCTCCTGAGAATGCTGGGGCACCATAAGGTATTTAAAGACATCAGCAAAATCAGTTGAAATATATAAGGAAGGACAGACAGGACAGAACTGGTGGGATGGAGGGGTTTATGCTCATAGTTAAGAACCATATCAAATCTAAAGCAGTGCATCCAGTTGACATGGGTAGTTGAGTCAGTTTGGTGTGATATAAACACTGGGAAAACAAAATTGAGAGTAGGAGTGTGTTAAAGGCCTAATGACTGTGATGAGTATACCAAACAGCTGTACAAATAAATAGTGGCCCAGTAAATCAGAACATCTTATAATGGGAAATTTTAACTTTCCAGATGCTGACTGGAATTTATGGGTTGGTCACTTACACATTAGCAATACTTGTAAATTACTTGGACTGTTTCCCACACAGCAGGCAACAAGAGGAAGCAGTACTCTTGATCTGGTTATCAGCAGTGATTCTACATGCATTAAGAATCTGCTGGTAAAAGACCCACTAGGAGGCAGCAATCACAGTGTATTAATGTGGAGTTTAATTAAAGGTGTAACTAATGTCAAGGGTAAAGGGAAAGGCTTTTGTTAAGGGTGACTACAGTGGTCTCAGACAGTTGTTAAATTCTATACACTGGGACTGACTTGATGATGTTACCAACAGCAAATTCTAAATGAGAAGCATTCAGGGAAGTAATCATAAAGCTACTAAGCTTTTCATACCAATTAAGAAATACTGTTAAATGCTTAGACTTAATGGATGTCAGCTGAACTACTGAGACAAGTGTCAGAGAAGAAAAGTGCATGGTTTGCATATAAATTATCAGATGATTCAGAAGCTTATGGTAGATACAAGCTAGTCTGTAATCAAGTCACAAAGGAGGTTAGGCAAGCAAAGGCAGATTATGAAAAATCTTTGGCAAAGAATGCAAAAAAAAAGCTCCCAAGATTTCTATGCTTATATTAACAGTAGAAGGAAGGGATTGAATCACGTTGGACCACTTGATGTTAATGGATCAACTTTTTATGACCCTGCTCGGGTTGTGGGCAAATGGATATTTTGCATCTACATTCACACATGAGGAATTCTGTTGGGGAGGGCGTGACAGAAGTTCATCAAACTCTAATGTAGAGCTAAATGACTGTGATAACTGAAAGGAAAGAGGAAGAGGAATTGTTGAAGCTGATCATAAAAAAAAAAAGGCACCTGGAGTGGATGGGATCTATCCAATCATTAAGAGAGATAGCAAAGGAGGTGCACAAGCCATTAACCATAAATATGAGAGCATCCTTGGATTCAGGGGAGGTTCCTATGGACTGCAGATGTGCAAATGTATCCCCAATTCAAAATGTGGGATAAAAAGGCGACATGAATAATTACAGACCTGTTAGCAAAAGGCATCTCAAAGGCTGAGTAGGTAATCATACAACACTATTAACAATGTAGACTTTAGTTTGGCTATATTGCTCTTCATGTATTGCAATGGGGCACCATACATCTGTTCCAGGGAAAATTATGGAGTTGCTGGTTAAAG
Source organism: Mastigoproctus giganteus (assembly GCF_048544385.1). Classification (NCBI taxonomy): domain Eukaryota; kingdom Metazoa; phylum Arthropoda; class Arachnida; order Uropygi; family Thelyphonidae; genus Mastigoproctus; species Mastigoproctus giganteus. The sequence continues at coordinate 2,252,065 of NC_143584.1, forward strand.
AAGTGATGCTGGACCATCTGGACGGGAATGCAGTTATACTGCAGTCACAGGATGGATGGTGGTCTTTTCCCAATCTGATAGGTTAGATGCAGTGACCAAAGAACTGAATGCAAAAAATAATTTTGACATCATATACTTGGATTTCAGGAAGGCTTTTGATACTGTTGCACATAAGACTGCTGTACAAACTGGAGCAATGTGGCATTAAAGGCAAGATACTACTGCTATGGATAAAGGGATGGTTAAGTGGTAGAGGACAGAGTGGTTATCAATGGGCACTGCTCTTCACGAACTAATGTTATTAGTGGAATTTCCCAGAGTTTGGTGCTGTGCCCATTGTTGTTTTTAATATTTATTAATGATATTGATGAAGGTATGTCAGGCTTAATATCTTAGTTTGCAGATGATACAAAGGTCAGCAGGGTGATTAACAACAGTAATCAGGGTGAGGTACTGCCACAAAATTATAGGCGCAGTGGATCAATGGGCTGAGAAATGGATGTTGAAGCTTCATTGACAAATGCAAGGTACTGCATATGGGTAGCAGTAATCCCAGAGTAACATATCAACTGTGTGGTACTACACTCAGAGTAGTGAAAAATGAAAAAGACCTGGAGGTAATTGTGCAGTCAGATATGAAATTCTCTGAGCAGTGCAGACATGCTGCCAGAACACTCATGGTGTTTTGTCAGAAACAAAGATAATCACCTCCTTATCCCTTTGTACAAGGCCATGGTTAGACCAAATCTTGACTATTGTATATAGGTTTGGAGGCCTCACTTTAGGAAGGACATAGATCTTTTGCAGTGGGTGCAGAGAAGGGCAACCAGATTGGTGAGGGAACATGAGTGCTCTTAGCTAGAAAGGCTTCTTCTGCAAGTTGCAGCTTCTGGATACTATGCATCTGCTTGGATGATCTGATTGAGGTGTTTAAGGCCTTGAACGGATTGAGTAAGCTGAATGTGAATGCATTCTTCCTCTTGCTGAGACTACACACTTGAGGGGGCATAAATTTAAGTCGAGGAAGGAAGGAAGGTTGCAGGATAGATGTGCAGAAATTTGCCTTCAGCAAGTGGGTGATTGATTGTTGGAACAGGCTTCTGTTGTGGAAGTGGATGATTCGGATAAATTCAAGAACTAGACAAATTCTTGGAAGGTATGAATGGGAGAAGTGCATAGTGCTTTTTTTTGGCTGATGCTGTTTAAGCTTGCTTTCTTGCATCATTTGCCACTACCCCCCTGCAATGCTGTTTGCATGGCTGGGATCTGGACAGATCGGTTTCCCACCTGTTTACTTTTCTTAGCAGAGGCACCGGGGTTCTAAGAATCACCAACAATATTGTATTATTTAAATTATTTGTTATAGAACATTTTTTGAAAATAACCTTTTTTTATTTGATAAAATGTGTAAATTTATCAGTTAAAGTTCATTATGTCAAAAGCAAATTTTGTCCATTTCAGTTGTGTTTAACAGTTACAATCCACAACTCTGATTTCTGCAGTTTATAACAATTGACACCTATTGATCATATGCCTATTATTGGATATTAATGGTACACTGACTAATGATAGTTGGGTTCGGCTTCTCAAAAATATTTTTGTGTCTGGCATCTCAGCTTTTAGTATAGCTGTAGTTGGTAGTCTTTGGAATATCTGTAAAATGTATTCAAATTAAATCATTAGTTTTATCAAGGGTAGAGTTTCACAAATTCATTTATCATTTTAAGGGATCATTTGAGATCATTTGATCATATGATCAATGATCATTTGATCATTAGACTTCTGTCCTAGAGCCCATACAGTAGATTGTCTAGTTGATTTTAGTGGCTAGCTTGAGAAAACTTAAAGCTGTTCCTTTGTTGGTGATGTAAGGAATGTTGGGTCATCAGTCATGGTTTTAGATTACTACTGCTGACTTCCAAAATATAACACCAGAGGGTGCTGCAATCTACCTTTTCTAGTATTTATGGCATCACAATTTCCTGAGATTTTCTCCTGATTATGGGCTTTTAATACAGTCTGGCTTAACATATTTTTACTACTCTTTAAGTGCAGTTATGCCTTAATTTAATCTGTTTAGCTCTGTAAATATATAAATTATAAAAGCATATAAATATAGGATATCAGAATGCTTACCAGGCATGTTTAGAATGAGTGTCAGCTAATATTGTGAGATAGCTGCTAAGGAAGACAATGGTATGCACTCTTTGAATGTATTTCTGTATGTAGAATTCCCAACAAAGGAAGTTCTGTATACATCTGAGTCAAATGTTTAGCAGACTAGAAGATTATCAATCCAGTGATGTATGGATTCCAAACTGTCTTGTAGGGAATAGTCAAAAATTCGAGGTCTGTACATTGAGGAGAATACAGGGAAATTTGCAGTTATCTACAAGATGCATACTTGTACATTGGGTAGATAGTGGTGTATTTCTCTGGTGCATGGTGAAACAATTTTTGAAGTTTTGAATATTTTGTATTGCCTAGGAAATTTTCTGGTAATGTATTTTTCACTAATGAGATGAAATTATGGTTCACTTTGGTTATTATGCATTCTAGTGTTTTGCCAACTAGAATATGGCTTTCCTTCAGTGCAGTGTTTGAGAATGAAATTTCCAAGACTACACATGAACTATGCTTTCCAGCAAGGCTATTCCTGCACATTGACACAAATTGATCATAAACTTTGTCATTTTATGTTATTGCCAAACCCTGTTTTTGGTATTTGTCTGAAATACAATGAGAAGAAAGCACCAGAAATAGTTTTCCACCTTCAGGGATGTTTTATGTATATTTAGAATATCATTTGTCTTTCTGGCAATTCTATATCATAGTAAACATACGTGGCCTCTGTTCTCTAAACTCACTTTATCATAAAAATGGTAGCTGTTGATTGTTGATTAATTCTTTGTCTAATAATACAGACGCTCGTGTTTCCTGATGGGAAGGCTCTTAATATGATACTTGATGATGGTGGTGATCTAACACAACTGGTTCATGAGAAGTATCCCCAGTACGTACCAGGTAAATATTTGAAGCATTTAATTAAACGAGCAGCTATTTCATTAAATTATTTTCAGCTTTTTCATTAAAAGAGAAGCTAACATTTCATTAGAAAAGAGCAGCTATTTTAAATTGCTGTATTCGCACAGGATATATATATATTATAGGTTTTTTTTTTTTTTTTTTTTCCCCTAATGATGGAAGAAATAGAAATAACAGTTGGTTTGACTTGAATAATTTGAGGTTCTGATCATGGAAAAGTAGCAAAATCAGATCATAAGGTTAGGAGTTATAATAGCATTTCCAAATATGAAAGGTTAGTGAAATCTGTAGTATTTAAGTATTTTCAACAGCTTGAAGATTTAAGCTAGGATGAATGACATTGGACTTGAATTTCTGTAGGTATGTTATTTTTGGGAACAGAGAACAGAAGCAGAGTGATTAAAAAAAAAAAAAAAAAAAAAGCAAACAAGCATTTAGTTATACTGTAAAATGGCATCAGTATAAGTTAGCAAGAAGATAAAGCAGTTGTTTAATATTTTTGTGAAAGAGGGTTCAAGCTGGTTGCCATTCACTGAAGACTTGCACTACAGTTTGGGAAGCACAGATTTATGTGGTGTTATATGGTATTAAGAGTAAAAAAAACTGAGACACCGAGCAATTTCTCCATGCTACATGACTGCAGACAGCAGTCAGTCACGTGAAAATTAACAAAGTTGATATTTTTATTTTGGAAAACTGCTGTATTTTTGTGCATGAATCTCAGAAGCAGTAAACATTTTGTGTGATAGAGATCATTCATGACTGATCATCTTTGCTTCTGAAAAGTGAGCATGAGATGGTTCCAAAGATACTGACAATGACTGGACTTGACATGACTGGACAAGAGGAGTGGGAAATCCTGGGCCACTTAGGTACAGTCTTGTTATATCTTTAGATTTCCAATTTTTCCAGATCATTAAAAGAATTTTTGGGAGGATAAGTTTAACAACAACAACTTAAGTGCATATGGGCTTCCTTTAGTGGCTGAGAATCTATCCTAAAGAATTCTATATTTCTGGCATAGTTGTATTTCTCTCTCTCTCTCTCTCTCTCTCTCTCTCTCTCTCTCTCTCTGTCAGTCTGATGATGAAAACTCTAAACACAAAGTTATTATGCATAGTTTGAATGTAGATTTTAATTTTTGAAAAGTATATGTGAAAAGTTTGTTCTAAAGAACAGAAGTAGAAAGGATAAATGAGGAAAAGTTGGTTCTGTAGTTTGGAGTTGAACCAATGGATGTAGAGTAGATGCCAGTCGAGAAAAAAAATACTTGTAGAAGTATCTCTAAGATTTTGTCTAAGACAAGGCATGTAGCAGAAACTGTATGAGACAGAGTGGAGAGACTTTGTAAGAGATGGGTCATTAATTAACCTGATTTTTTTTTTTTTTTTTTTTTTTTGGATGTAATCAAGAAGCTTGACAAGTTCTAGGGGCACCAACCTAGATGGACAAATAATATTCCATGGTAGAGTGCATTTGAAATTTATACAGAGTGAGTAGTTGTTTAGAAGAAAAGTAATGCTGAGAGTGAAAGAGAAAACCCAATTTTTATTTTTGGTGCAGAAGAAACAGTGTGCACTCAAGACAGATTTGAGGGTAATCCCTAATAGAGATATGTGATCTCATCTAGAAATCTGTGTTATTGAAGATGAGCACTGAGCACGAGAGCAGTAGTTTTTTTTTTTTTTTTTGAGAAGAGAATAAAGTGAGAAGACTGCCTAATATGATGAAACAGGAAAGGTTTATTGATATGCTGTGATAAAAATTCTAGGTAAAATTTGAAATTTTCCTCCTCTTTGTTGTCTGTAATGTTATTGTTTATGTGCATAACAAATAAGTGACTCATGGATATAGTTTAGTGGTGCTCAGTGTTTTAATGGCTTGAGTTTCTATTCATTCTTCGATTTCAATGAGATGAAATTGAAGAACGAAGTACGAGATATTTTCACGTTGTTTTGCACCCTAAGAGATAATTAAAATGTATGCTCTTTTTAGGTTATCTTTTAACATAGCCAACTGCTTCTTTAGAAATCAAGCAGACAATTTTCATTGCCAGTCTGTAATGAATTATTTTTCTTTCACTGTTAATTAAATGCAGGAAAAGTCAACACTAAGTCAACTTTATCCAAGCCAAAAAATTTTAGGGGAAATCAAAGAATGAAATACCTTGGGGTAGGTGGATGAAGACAACTAACTGTAAAATTAATGCTTCATTTAAAAAATTTAAATTTGTATTTAATTATGAATATCAAAAGAAAAGAACTTACTTTGTGAACCTCTAGAAATGATCTTGAAACACTTGCATTGCAAATATGCCAAAATCCAATTATTCTGAAGTGATGAACATTGCAGCTGGTCACATTCAAGTGCAACTTAATGGACAAGTCTTTGGGTTATCTGTATATATCAGTTGTCTCTGGTGCTGACTTTTATTTCATTTATACACTGAAAGGACAGAATTCATGGGATACCTGGAATGCGATGCTGTCACCCCTCTCACTAGTGGATGAACCCACCACTTGGCGGGTATATAGGTATACTGCATCACAACATTCATGTAGACTGTAATTCGATGTCAGTATGGATAAATGTTGTGAGTTAACGGACTTTGAAAGAGGGATGTTAGTGGGTGCCCGAATCATGGGTCATTCTATCACAGAGGTGGTACAGAAATTGCATCATCCCCAGTTGACAGTATCAAGGTAGTATTGGAATACGCCATTTTCGTAATAACATCTCACCATGGACAGTGCTATGGGCGGAGAAAGGTGGTGGATGAACGTGGCCGTTGACGTCTGTCTCGCATTGTTTAAGCCAATCGGAGAGCGACAGTGGCACAAATCACCACTGACTTCAACAAGGGAGGTGCCAGAAATGTCTGCCCAAAGCCCATCAGGTGATCATTAGCCGCAATAAGTTATGGGAGCTGCCAACCCACAAGAGTCCAATTGTTAACACCGTGACACAGGACTCTACGCCTCAACTGGGTGAAAGAACATCGGCACTGGACCTTGGATGATTTGAGACGAGTCTGCTCTCTGGTCCGATTAGTCCTGTTTTGAGTTATTTTGAGCGGATGGGAGGGTGTGTGTCTGGTGGAAACTGCCAAGCTATGCATCCATCATGTCAACAAGGAACTGTTCAGGCAGGTGGATGGTTGGTAATGGTCTGGGACATGTTCAACTGGCACACATTGGAACCTCTGTTATGTCTAGATGCATCTCTGAACGGTCCTTGCAGACCATCTGCATCCCTTCATGGTCATTGTGCACCCACAGGGCAATGGACACTTCCAGTTCTTCTCCCCACAGATGTGGTGACTAGAATATGGTTGGAAGAGCATTCTGCAGAATTTATCACTTGTAATGGCCTCCCCATTCACTGGACGTGAACTCTGTGGAGCATCTTTGGGATGCCGTGGAAAGGTTCCTTTTGAGCTTTGGATGCTCCACCCAGGAATTATGGACAATGGTGCAGCAAGCATGGATGGAAATACCTGTGGAATGCTTTCATGAACTAGTGGGCTCAATGCCTTGCTGTGTGACTGCCCTTATCTGGGCGAAAGGTGGGCCTACCCATTACTAGGTTAGGTATCCCATGATTTCTGTCCATTGAGTGTAGTTTAATTTTCAGTTGAGTTGAGTGCACATTTGGTGTTTAAATAATACTGTTACTGGTTTAGTGTTAGCATTTCATTACCAAAAATAAGGGAAGACAATTTTCAGGGAACCATTCATGTATATTTTCATATGAAATGCTTAGAAATTTTAAAAACCTTAGTATTTATACATTTAACAAGTAATTTTCCTCTTTAAATATAATTTATATATTTAATTTATTATACATTTATAATAAAGTAATGCATCATATGCTCAGTTTAATCAAGGTTAAACAGCTTAAATTAGTTGACAGTTTCAGTTATTTTAATAATTTTATATGTAAATATTTTAAATTTATAAATTTCTTATGTGGTTCTCTTTTAAAATATTTAAAACTATTTTATTTAGGGATCAGAGGTATTTCAGAGGAAACCACAACAGGGGTACATGGTTTGTATCGAATGCTCAAAAACGGAACTTTAAAGATACCAGCTTTTAATGTTAATGATTCTGTTACAAAGGTTAGTAATGTTTGTTGTGTGATGTACTTCAATAAAAATGTGAAATAAGCATTAAAGTATTTAATGAACCAATTTGATTAACATTACTGGACAACTTGGCATTACTAGCTATTTCATGGCATTCCTATGCAGTTTCCTTGCAAATTTCCCATTTCTTGACCCCTCTATTTTATTGTCTATTGCAGTGCCTCTTGATTTTTGTTGTATCTCCTAACTGTCATCAGTTATTCTCCTTATGAGTTAAAATTTTGTCTGTTAATACACAAAAATGTTCAGAATGATTTTGCTTGGGGGTGCTTAAAATAACTGAGCAAGCTGGGTAAAGTGAGTTGGCACCATACTTCTCAAAACTAAATACCATTGTCATCTCATGTAGAGCTAAACAAACATGGTTTCCACAGCAATAATATTTAAGAGATCAGTCTACTAGCTAAGTTGTTAAACTGACAGTTTTTTTGTTTTTTTTTGTTTTTTAAATTGCTGCAGTCTGTATTGCTCAGGAATGGGCATAATTGGCATACCAAACTATGGGCAGTTTTATTCTTGTGGATTAAAAGAACACGATAAAGAATAATAGCTTAATCAATCAGATCTGGTTTACATTTGGACAGTGTTGAAAATTGAAGTTACCTGGAGAGTATTTTGTAGCTGCTTTCTTATTCATTATCAATATAGTAGATAGAGTTCATTGGTCTTTTTAATTGTTTGGGGGGGAAAATATTTGACTAATTGGTATATGCTGGTTTGTGAAGTTGGCATAATGTAATGCTAACAAGTAAGGTTAGCATTATTTTTTTTTACCTTATGAATTTGGCAACAGCCATAACAGTAATGGGCATTGCAGAAGACTTCTTTTTTACTGTGCTGTTTCTCCACTCCTAGCTGGTGGCTAGATCTTAAATTTTTTGCTGCCTAATCTAGTAGTAGAATTTCATACCATCATTTATGCTGCCATGGCAAGGGCAGTCTGGAAATTTTTGGTAATACTATCTTGTATGCAATAATTGGATTCAATTTTGATATTGTTCTTCAGAGAGACAACACTTGTTATCGGACAAATAATGAAGAAATATTATCTTAGTGATGTGTATTTTTGAATAGTTCTTCAGTTATTATAATTAGCTGATGCCTGGTGAAAGGAGTGAGGTCTTCTCTGAGATTTTCCAGATTTTTTTTTCGGAGCCCACACAAGTAGACCAGCTTGTGATTGACACAATATGGCCTAAGATGCCGATTTGTCATAAAACTGAGAAAATATATAAGTACATTTAATTGAGTAGTGAGGGAAATTAAATGAAAATGGCTGTTTTACTTTCAATTTTGATATTGAAAATTTGGAAGTAAAATAATCAGCCCTATGAGTTGTACCAAATGAAACGTGAAACTGAATTGTTAAATAACTAATTGCTTAATTTAAGAAGTGTATACATAACCTTCTTGAGCATAAAATGCCCAGTAAGTGATCAAATCCTTAATGAATTATTTATTCAGGAATTGTTGAATTTACTTGGTAATTCAGGATTTTAAAAATGTGACTGCATTCTTTAGACATTTAGAATAGACTGTCTAGTGCAACTTATGGCAGTTTACATTTCTACTATTTTATTTACAATTTAGTTCATAATTATCAGTTCTTCCTATCTCTCATCATTTTTTTTTTTTTTTTCCTTTTTTGTTTTCTAGGCTGCTACCACATTTTTTCACATAATGATGAACATTCATTTTAAGAGACATTCAATACTAGCCCACAATATACTTAATAGCAGTGGTATATATTTAGTTTAAGGCTATTCAATTGCTGAAATCATATTGGGCTGTTTATACATCCAATTAAAAAAAAAAATTGGACAATCACAACATCCATACTTGAGGCAGCATTTGAACCTATAATTTATTTCTCAAGCAAGAAGGCTACCCAATCCTCATATGTGTTGACATTTTGGCATAATGCTGGCTATTGTTCAGTGAAGATTAGAAGGAGCAGAGTTACTGTATTATCCAGTAAAAATAACAAGTTACCTTGAGTACTTAAGCTGTATGCATAACTTTCAAAAATCCAAAATTTTCAAAAATCTGGAACATACTATATCCCTGATAATTTCAAATTCAGCAGATTTATGAGGTTCTGCTGTACTAATCAAGAGTATATATATAGAAGTAATGTGTCAATTTTTATATTAGTATCCATATTTTGTATTTTGCTGTAAGTAGTCTGTATTATGCTTGTGATTCTATTTTTTGATTGTATGCTACATTTGAATTTCTTTACTGTATATTTATTGAAAATAAATATTTTCAATTTTTGCTGTTTATTCTATTATTTTTGTGTACTGTTACTTTTCCCATATGAAAATTTATAAAACTTTAGAAGTCAGCACTTAATTATGGTAATTGTTCCACACATGCTCTGTTTATCAAACTGGCTTTTTTTTTTTTTCCGCTTAACTTTCTAAGTTCAGTTTGGTTGGTGGTGGTGGTTCCTTCTTTCTGCTGAAATTTGCCAGGATATGATATTCGCCAGTGTTTCTACTAATTTTTCTAGATTGGAGTAGAATTCTTAGTGGATACGAGGTGTGATTTGTTTCTATGTTAACAGTTTTGTCTTGGTATGAGTAACCATGCTCTTCAATCAGTCAGTCAGTGTTGGAAGTTAGATTTTTTTTTAACTTATGCTTTGTACAGGTTTTTGTAAAGTGTTAAAAACTGCCTGTGTCATGAAGAGGCTTGTTTTTTTTTAGTGTCTAATTTTATTGTTGCCTGTTGGTTTCTTAGATACGTTTTATGACACTCTTGTGCTCACAAGCTTAAATCTGAAAACCTATGAAGACCATGCATAGTTTACCCATTGTGCCTTGAATTTTAGTTGCATTCAGTTGTCATATTGACATAATTTTCTTGTTAGTCTAACAACTTCTGCAGATCACCCTGTGCCCTCCCCTAGGAACCTCCACTCTGCTGTTGACATGCTGGTGTGATTAAAGCTTTGGAGGACTGTGGATAGAAACTAGTAAGAGGTTTTGTCCTTGGTGATCCAGCCTGCATTAATAAATTATTCATATACTCTTCAAGTGTTTCTGAATATGTAACTGATCTTATATGGTTAACTAACGGTGCTAACTTTAATTAGTTGAAAGAAATTGAAAGACACAGCTTGGTCTTTCATAAGCTTGAAATACCCCTACTACAGCTATTACTATTATTATCACTGCTACTATTATTAATATATTAATTTATTCTGTTTACCACAATGGTCTCTCTTCTTTCAAAGAAGTCACATTGAAACATTAAATATTGAAATGTAATATTCAGAAGTTTTTTTCCCTTTTTATCTTGTAGAAAATGTAATAAAGAATCAAGTTGATAATTCTTATAGTCTGATAGTTCTTATAACTTTAAATTACAGAGTAAATTCGATAATCTCTATGGTTGTAGAGAATCCTTGATTGATGGAATCAAGAGAGCAACTGATATTATGTTAGCAGGAAAAGTGTGTGTTGTGGCTGGTTATGGAGATGTTGGGAAAGGTTGTGCACAGTCATTACGAGCCTTTGGTGCAAGAGTTATTGTTACTGAAGTAGATCCTATTAATGCTTTACAGGCAGCAATGGAAGGTAAGTGCAAAGAATATAAGAATAAAATTGACAATTTATAAAAGTTTTTTTTTTTTTGTTTGTTTGTTTGAACACTGTCAGAAGACTTGTTTATATAATTATACAAATGATAGTCATTTTTTGGAGAGTATGATACTCTCCCCACCACTCACTCATAAAAAAAAAGGGTCCAGAATGCTTTGCATGTTACAGAAGATTCATTCAGATGTCAAAAGTAAATTATTTTCTCGATGCATTTTCAGAGTAGTTTCGTAATGCACCCCTTGATCAGATCTTGATAGTTGCTGTACTCTAGTTATGAATGTTTTGATAACAATCAAAGCGGAAAGGACAATTTTTTAGATTTGCTATTTATTCATTGATGGACTAGTCACTAGTCAAACAAGGTTGACATGGCTAGTACAAGTGATAAATTATATAAGAGCATGAATATACAGGGTGTCCCAAAAAGGTGTAACCAATTTTAAATGTTTGTAACAAATGTAATTTTAATGATAGAAACACAAAACCTGTGCTAAATGTGAGAAAAACAGTTGAAGTTTTTACTGACATTCAACATGTGCACCACTTGTCACACGAACAAAAAGGTGTAACCAATTTTAAATGAGCAATACAAACATGCATGTTGGAGAAAATGGAACAAGATGAACGTGTAATGACACGGATTTGTTTCACAGACAAGTGCACATTTCATGTTTCGGGAAAGGTGAATAAGCAAAATGTCAGAATTTGGGGGACTGAAAACCCACACTGTGCGCAGGAGTATCAGCGAGATAGCCCAAAGGTGAATGTGTGGTGTGGCATCATTGTTGATCGTGTTATTGGACCCTTTTTATTTCAAGAAGCGACTGTGAGAGCAGATAATTACCAGGACATGCTTGAGCTTTGTGTATCCTCAATTGGATGAACTGCCAAATAGGGTTATTTTCCAACAAGATGGAGTGCTGCCATATTGGGCTTTGAGCGTGAGGAGGTCTCTTGATGACAAGTTTCCTGGCTGTTGGATTGGGTGTGATGGTCCCATTGCATGGCCACCACATTCACCAGATTTATTCCCTTGTGATTTCTTCTTATGGGGATTCATCAAAGACACAGTCTACAAGACCCCTGTTGCAGACATTGCAGGATTACAAATGCAATTACCATGATTAAGCGTGACATCCTTGAAAAAACATGGGATGAACTTTATTACCAATTACATATTGTTCATGTGATAAGTGGTGCACATGTTGAATGTCAGTAACAACTTCAACTGTTTTTCTCACATTTAGCGCAGGTTTTGTGTTTCTATCATTAAAATTACATTTGTTATAAACATTTAAAATTGGTTACACCTTTTTGGGACACCCTGTATATAATTATGCTTATATATCTGCTTCTGATTTTGTTCTGCAAGCACCAGAAAAGTATGTTTAAGTAAAAAAAAAAAAAAAAAAAAAAAAGAAATAAATTGCAGCCATTATCAACCCACTGCAGGATGAAGCCTCCTCAACAATTAATGCTGAGGGAAATGGACCATAATCTGCCATGCTGGTCCAGTGCGGGTTGGCAGATCATGTTTAAGTATTTGCAGTTAATTTTTTTGCTCCTTTTGCCTTTGAAAGTTAAATGGTATATCCTAATTAATTTGATATCAGATTATTCAAAATGTAATTTATTTTGAAGTTTTTACTGTTCCCTGACCAACAGTATGGGGTTTTGTAAGCATTTTAAATGGATTGTTTGAAATACAGCTACAAGGAAATTCAAAGTCTGAATTGGATCCTACAACTTATGAATAGCTTTTCTAATTTGAAAAGACTGTCTACTAGCAAACATTGTTATAATGAAATTGAATGGAGCTACAGTGGAAATTTGCTAGGCTAACATTCTCAATCTAATTGACTAGATAAGTTCACATGTTTCTTTAATTTTATCCTTGAATTGTTGAAGTGATGGTTTCCTGCCATGCACTTTTTTGGTCATGAAGCTGCATTTTGGTTGACACATTGGTTTGCTTTTGTGAGGTTTCCTATGTGTCGATTATTCAAAATTTTCATGCATTCCTAATCTTGATGGTCACAGGCGATTTCAGCACTATTTAAGCAGAAGCAGTTCCACAGTTTATATACGAAATTTCCATTGCATAGTATGCAAAACCTGTTTTTTTTTTTTGTGTGCTAAGAATCGGTTTCATGGAAGCTAAGAGGACTGTGACTGAAAAGTTCATTAGATTCTTTAAAATCTGACAATTCTTTTGGATAGTTTTCTCTGTTGTTTTGATAAGTTAGATCCAGTGAATGGATAAGGCATTTGCTTTGGTTTTAGAATTTTATGGTTTTTGATCAGATACCTGATTAGAATGATTTTTTGTTGACATATCTCATTGTATGTTGTGTGGATTATTCTGGATTATTTAAAATTTCCATGCTCAGCACTTGATAAGTGGCTTATCAAGTCTGCCCAATGTTTGAACTTTTGGTTATGATTTAAACTGAACTTTTGTCTTAAATTTGCTTTATTCCCCATTTTTGATGAGTTGTCAGCATTATATGAAGAGGTTTTTGCTTTGGGAGGTGGTGCCAAAAGTATTAAAGTAATTTCTGTTCCTAAATCTGTTGTATCACTTATTCCAGATATCTGTGCATTCTCCCTTTTTTGAAACTCCTTGAGAAAATTATTGAATTAAATCACTGCAGGCCGCATGGTGATAGATTCATTATGGTGTTAGTTGATGGTCACCTTTCTCCATATTTAATTGGTAGAATCAAATGTACAATCATTGATTGAATCAAATTAATTGGTAGAATCCAATGATGCAAGAAAGCAAGCTTACGCAGCACTTGCCAAATAATAAAAAAAAATAAATAATAAATAAAATAAAATAAAGTTAACACTTCCCATATCACCTATCCATCACTTCTAAAAGTTTTTCTTCCTTGAATTTGTTCAAATTGCCAACCAGATGTGAGTTTGTTCCAACAATCAACTACCCACTGGCTGTCTAGTTCTTCCTCGAATTTGTTCAAATTACTCACTTCTGCAACACCAGATGAAAAGCACAAAAAGCACAATGTATTTATCGTATGCATATTGGTAAAAGACATTGCATAAAATGTCTGCATACATTAGCATATCTGGATGGGACTGTAATTCATGAGATTCCCATTTTCTATATTCAGGCGTATTACGATTGTCTCATATTACCTTTCATTAGTGTCATGAACTGTGTGTGTGTTAAATCTTTTGTGAAAACTGAGGAAAGAGACAGGCAAAACAGTTGGATAAAAGAAGTAGCAGTTAGTAACAATATGCAATAGTTTTATCAGTTCCACCAATTTGGAGAATGATGAAGATCAGTTGAAAGTGAGCTTGAAATCTTTCAGGATCATGAAATTGTAACTGTTTTACATACATTGGTTTGAAATGCTGGTGTGTTGAGAGTTAGCAGAAATAGTTTTCTCTGGTTCACAACATTTAATCCCAACCAATGATTTGGAATGAAATCCATTCTTCATCAAAGTGATGTGCCTATCCACTCACTGCAACTTTTGCACCAGTTTTGTAAAACACCATATCCACCAAAAGCCAAAGCCTCTATATACATATGACTAAAATTTTTTTGTGCAACTAAAAACCTAAAAAAGACATTTTATGATATGGAAATGACAAAACAAAATATGTGTAAAGTAACAGCTTTAAAAGATTGCAGAAACCACTTTTCAGAGAAGTTTCAAACCAACCATGGCCAAAATGTGAGAAATGTGTGGCTATAGGGGCATGCTTCATGGAAATTAAGATTTCAGTTAATGTTTCCTAATTAATTAACGTTGTATATGATTAATATTTATTTTTATATTAAGTTTTTTAATGATTACTTGCATATTGCTCTTCTTAGGTTATGAAGTAGCAACAATGGAAGAGGCAAGTAAGAAAGCATCATTATTTGTCACTTCCACTGGCTGTAAAGATATTATCTGTGGAGAGCATTTTATTTGTATGAGAAATGATTCCATAGTGTGTAACATTGGACATTTTGATGTGGAAATTGATGTCAATTGGTTGGAAACCAATGCTGTGGAAAAGGTGAACATCAAACCTCAGGTATGTATATATGAAGTACCCCCCCCCCCACCCAACAATTTATTTCTGTTTTTATTTTGTTAATGCCAGAAAATTAGTTTCTTGTATTAATTGTATAAATTTAAAATCAGTAGTAAGTCTGTCGATTTTAAATTAAGTCTTGGCATGCTTATGCATTGTAAAATCAGTTATGCTACAAACCTCCACATTTTTAATGGTATGTAAAATGCACCCATATGCAGTGCTCATCCTCAGGTTTAAATAATTGTTAATAGGTATTTTATTTAAAAGACCAGTGAGAATTCCCCCATTTCCCATATAAGCTGCCACCAATGGTTACAACTTTATGGTAGTAGCATTAAGCATGATATTTAATTTCACATTTGCCAACTTCCAGTTTTGTGTGGTATTTCAGAGTCATATTTTTTCCATCAATTTTACTTTTCTTCTGGATTTTAGGCCATTTTGGATACCCCCCTCAACAAATATTTTGTACTGTACCACTTGTCCTCTGCATGTGTCATCTCAAACATAATATTTGGAGTGCTTGTGCAGCATAAGTATGTTGAAAACCATATGGGTCATAGATTGGAACTAGATTTCCATACCATTTTAATAAGCTTTCTATGCATACAACTGCAACTTATGAGTCAATTGAAATCAACTCTAGCAGATCTTATTCAAAGATAGAAGATCATAGGGATATCCCAATAAAAAAAAAAAAACCTCCCAAGCATTGTAGATTGTGTTCAATGAACCATAAAGGGGGTAGTTCAAGAGGCAGCAAGAACGTCCATTAGTATTCTAACTAGCTGTCTATGTGTAATTACTTTTGGTCAGATATTATATATCTAATTATCACATTTTATATATCGGTGTGGACTTCAAAAACCACTTTCAGGTGGTGCTGGGCAAATTTGTAGTAAAGAATAACTAACAGTCATGTTCTCAATATATGGTTTCATGTTCTCTTTCTTGGAGAATAATTATAGTCCTCAGAAAGTGTGATCTTCTTCAGTTTAAACATCTTCACAAACTTTTTTTTTTTTTTTTATGAAAACCCCAAACATGAAAGGTATCAAAACCTATAGTACTTAGTACTGTGCATGGGTTGAAGGAGAAGTAAGGGGGGGGGGGTGCCGGAAACTTTGCTCTAGAGACTAAACATGGGTTTCACCACTTCAAGCCTCCAATAAGCAAAGTGGTGGTATTTCACCGGTTGATGAAAGTCATCTACCACCTACAACAAGGGGTCTTCTCATTCTTCTTTTGATCTTTTTAAAATTTTTGGCACCATCTTGTCGCACACGTTACTCATGCCTAAATTTTCAGTTAAAATTTGTCTGTTTCTTTGTCCGTATTGAGTTCTGATGCAACCATTCTAATGCTTAAATGATGATAATGTCTAATCAACGTCTTTACCCTGTCAAATTTTCATCAGTTTTAATGGATACCTGACAATTTGGTCATTAATCATCTTCCACATTTTTCTCTTCCTTCCAAAATTCTTTTGTGCCATTCAAACACGTTAACTCTTGATACAGTACCTTCCCCATAAACTTGATATAACAACTTATAACTTTCAGTTGGTATTTTCTTTTGATTTGTTATTCAATTCATTTTTCCAGTAAACTACAACATGCCCATTCACTGCAAATTGAATGGGCATGTTGGAATGTGACTTGGCAGACAACTAGGGAAATGCTCAAAGTCAATTGCCTTTGTTTCATAGATGGCACTTGGGGTGTAGTAGCTGCTTGGTATACAAGGTGTGTAGTAGCTATTAAATAATGAGACTGCACTCAGTCTTGTTATTTAATAGCTACTACACACTTTGTATACAGAGTGTCCTAAGGAAAGTTTCAGGGCACTTTTTATCCATTTGAAAACTTGTGTATTGACGAGAGCCTGCTTCTATTCAAAGGGCGACTTGGCATAAAACTGTAAGCGGAGCATTTGAAAAAAGCGTGGTCTGAGCATGAAAGAGTAGTGGTTATAGTGTTAAAAATTTCTATACTTAATGTATAATGCTTCAAATAGTTTCATGCAGTTTCAATGTCTTTTTTTGTAATTTTTATTATTATTTTTTTAATTTCTGGTCCTGAAGTTAAAGTTGTGTGAATGAGGAAAGATGGACAAAACCAGTCACTGTGGAGTCATCCAATATTTAGTGAAAGAGGGGCTAATGCCAAAGGGAATTCATGAGGATATGGTTACAACATTGGGGAAGATGCCGTTCCTATTCCATGGTTAAAAAGTGGACAGCAGAATTTAAATGAGGAAGGGAGAGCCTGGAAGATGACCTATGTTTTGGAAGATCTGCAACATCCATCACTCCAGAAGTTGTTGACAGTATGCATGATCTTGTGTTGAGTGATAGTTCAGTATATTGCCAGCATCTCATCTCAATGTGTGTGTGCTATGTAACAGAAGTTCTTGCTATGAAGGTGTCAGCACAGTGGGTCGTAAAGTTGTTAACAGTAGATAAAATGCACGAGAGTTAAGTCAAGTGAACATTTGCATTGCTTTTCAAGGATCCAGCAAATTTCCTTGCAAGTTTTGTGACCATGGATGACATCTGGATATGTCACTTTCAGCTAGAGACAAAGGAGCAGTCCAAACAGTGAAAACATAGCTGTTCTCCCTTCCAAAGAAAGCCAAGTCGATTCTTTTTGCTGGTATTGGTTTATTGGGATGCTGATGGAATGTTTGCTAGTGGATTACCTTCAGAAAGGCCAGACAGAACATATTATACAGACCCTGTTAGGTGTTTTTGTGAAAACAAAGATAAACACTGACGGAAAACTCAGAAAAGGAGTCTTGTTTTCAAGAGGACAGTTCACTTGCTCACAAGTCTCCTGTTGCCATGTCTACACTGCATGAGTGCAGCTTTGAAATCATGGATCATCCCCCATATTAGTCAGTTCAGCCCCATTGAACTGTTACCTATTTCTTAATTTGAAAAAAAATTACCAGACTGGCAGCCATTGCTGCAATGGATGTATGGAGGCCCAAGAGAACTTTCTTTCCATTTCCACCACCTTTTCTGAAAGTTGTATAGGGATGCTAAAGATTTCCTTTAATGATTTGTTATTTAATTCTGGTCTAATAATGCTAAGATCTTCCTTCTCAGGATCATTTTCGTTCTCATTTTAATTTATCCAACTCTTCTATTGTAAGTTCATCTGCATTGAGTCTCAATAAGTTCCTGAATGTCTGTTGCATTTTTTTTTTTATAAAGCCCCTGTTTTCTATTCCCTGTGCGATTGCTACAATATCAGCAATCAAGGGTTTGCCGATATTGTAGCAATCGTAGGGGTTAGAAAACCAATTATTTTTGTAGAGGTTAGAATAGAACTTGTCCACAATAAAGTCACTTTCTTTTAACAATTAACACACTCGAAAAAGTGTGTTTACACTAACACACTGCAAAATGGTAGGTTTTTTCACTTTCATAAGCATATTGTTTAAAAGCAAATGACGAAACCTTCCATGACAAGTGCATAACACATTCATGACAAACCTTCCATGACAAGTGCTGAACAAGGATTAGCAGGATTGTCACTCTTCTTCCCCACCCACCGAGTGCTGTCTTGACCAGGCAAGATGATTTTAGCCACGCCCATATATTTTATGGCTGAAAGTGTTCGCTGCACTTTAAAATTCACACTTTTTAGGTTTGATTTTATATTAAATCAGCGACTGAACACACACACATGCACACGTATGTGTGATATTAGTGGAGAAATGGATATGACTGCACTACTAGCAAGCTTGGGAGAAGAAAGAGAAAAACAGGTAGATAGATACAAGTTGTTTAATGGTAACCATATCATTCTCCAAGAAAATCAAAAAAATCTGATGTTTTGCAATATTGTCCTCCCCCCACAACATGGCCACACCCATATGTGCTTGAAGTAATTTAGAATTATTTATGAAATGCTCCTTTTTTTTTGTATGAGTTAAAGTAGTGTTTTAAAACTTTATTTATAATAAGACTAATTTTGTGATACAGTTTAATTATGGTATATTTCATTGATGCAGGTAGACAGATACAAGTTGTCTAATGGTAATCACATCATTCTTCTGGCTGAAGGAAGGCTTGTGAACCTTGGCTGTGCTACTGGCCATTCAAGTTTTGTTATGAGCAATTCATTTACAAATCAGGTTCTTGCCCAGCTTGAGCTCTGGACAAAACCTGAACTCTATCCAGTTGGTGTATATTTCTTGCCTAAGAAGGTAAGTTTACTGCAAACGCTGTTAATAATTCATTTTACTGCAAATTCTGTTAAATACTGACATCATATTTGATTATGTTATACATTTTAAAAGTTCTGTCTTCTGATATGAGAGTTGAAGAGCATAACTGAACTGTGCAAGTTAAATAGAATAGCTAGAAAACTTTATTGCTATAATTAACATAATTTATGTAATTGTTTAAACAAACAATTGCATTAAGAAACTTAATGATAGTGTGATCTTTTCCTGGAATCTTGTAATATGTAGCAAGAAAATGAACTAAAAACAGTTAACACACATTTGATCCAAAACATTGTTTTTTGTTTTTGGTCAAATGTACTGAAGGCTTATGAGTGTAGGGAGAAGCTGCTTTGGATGAAACTCAAATAGATTGGCCAGACTTGCTGCCAAGAGAAGCAAAATCAGCAGTTAAACTTATTCTCTCTACCCCACTTTGGTCTCACCCAAAGCAGATTTTTCCTGTACTCATTGGCCATCAATCTCTCTCTCTCTCTCTCTCTCTCTCTCTCTCTCTCAGAACTTCTTGTTCATGACAAATGAACAGTATCTGGGCCTCTGATGTCAAGGCTGTACTGGCATAGCTGTAACGAAACTCATATTTACAGCTGTTTTATTTACATATTTACAACCTAAAACTCTTATTTTGTATAATTTCCTAGTGCAATTGTTTAGTTGTCAACAATTCAATTCTTTGTAAATTACACAGTGAAGTATTCTATTCTAATTGACCTCAGGTGCCAGGCATATTTGTGGCTAAGTGAAACTTGTGCAATCTGTAGAGTGCCCTTTGTTTACCAACTAAACTTCTAATGTCTTTCTCCATTCAATTTATTTAAAGTAGTTCTTTACTTGAAAAGACAAGTATAACTCCGGAAGGAAAGGAACATTTCTTTTTCTTAGCATACTTATAAACTAATGTTACTAACACAACAAATCTTTCAACTGCTTGACCATCTAGTGGCACTGCTTCTGGTAACCTGTGGAGTAAAGATAAACCCCCAGGGCCAAAAGGAGCGGCCATGCACATTAACATCTTTGGATTAGATCTTTGCGTTCAAGAATTGAGTCATCTCAAGTGCATCTCAAGTGCATCATGACTCCAGTTATCTTGAAAGGTGGAATTCAGGATCATTTATTTTATTTATTTTTTTATTTATTAAATCTGTTTATTGCTCTGCTGAAGAGCCACCCCCTGGACAGCAGGAAGCTAGGGGGGGTGATATTTACATACAGAGGTTAAGACAGGGACATGTGTCCGGTGGTTACATGGAGCACATGTATGCTTAACCCGAAAGGTACAGAATTTAGTGTTTATTATTTTACCTAATTGAAAGTTGTGCAATACCGAAGTGTCTCGAATTATAGGATATTATTTTATCAAAAGTGCTATAAATTACAAAACCATGAGAGAAATGTACAAAATATAGAGAAATGAGGCAGTCCTTCACCGGTTGTTGCATGTGGTATCTCTTCAATCTTGACTGTCCTAGTGCTCACAGCCAGGTGTCTTTGGAGTAGTAGATTCTAAGAGAGAGGACCAGTGGCTTCACTTTATTTTCCTTTTCACCTATCTTTAACGGGATACATTGTCGTGGCAATTTTCCTTCTTGGCGTCTCATAAGTGTATGTTTGCATATGTGTCCTTTAGCTTCTAATGTCTGTATATATGTATGCTGCTTGTAGAATCTATCCAGGTCGATGGCTAGATTGTTCATCAAATCTACCGTGTTTCCTGGGAATGTGCGTCTCAATCCTTTCAGGTTGTTCAAACTGATTGAGTGGGAGCCTTGGGTCCATTTGATTCCTTCCGGCAATGCAGGGAGTTTTTTTATTAGATCAGTAATGTCAGGGGTGTCGAGTCGTCTTGTGATTAGTCTGGCAAGTGTAAGAAGGTTTGCTGCCACAATCTGTTGTTTCCATGGGGTGACTTCCAGATTTATGTAGAACTAAGCCCTAGAAATGGTGTATTGGTTGCCAGTCCGCCAGTTGAGCCATTTCAGGAGCCAGTATTCCAAACTAAGGAACTTGTTGAAGTGTGTTGTGGGAGACCAAATGGTTGCGGCATAAAGAGATATGGGATAGACACATCGGACAACATATTTCTTTACCAGGTCGGCGTCATGAATTCCTGTTAGTTCCTGGCAGATTGCCCACATAGCGGAGTACATTTTGGTTTTTGTGTTCAGGAGGTGAGCCTGGAATGCGAGCCCCTCATTCCATACTAATCCAAGATCCTTGTGTGTTTTAACTTTCTGAATAGGTGATCCATTGATGGTAAGATTAATGTCATTGCGTGACTTCTTCCAGGTGAAGGACATTTGAGCTGTCTTTGCTTGATTAATCTGTAGTCCGATGGAAGCCAGATATTGTTGAAGGTTATATATGGTTTTACTTGCCTGCAAGGTAGTGCTAAGAACCTGAGTTTGGTCAGAAGATGTGATATAAAGTTTCAGGTCATCAGCGTATGATTGGAAGTCATACGGGTAAGACAGCTACAAATTTTCAGGTTGCATTGACAAGTTAAATCAGCTTCCTTATTTAATTGACAGATGGCACACGTGGTTGGGTGCTGAGTGTGTTCATCCTGCATTTCTTATTTTATTATCCTGTTGAATTTTGAGCACTTAGAATCTGATTGCGTTATGCAACAGATACTGTTCAGCGAAAGGAATGTATTTGTTTACGCCTTGTCTTGCCGAAGGCAGTTGGCGGTGGCGGCGGACTGCTATTGTTGGGATAAGCTTCCTGAGGGGTGACGACCTTGTGCTGACCTTGATTAATATCCATAGGCTTGGTGTTCTGTTATTGTAGTATGTTCATAAAGAGGGCAAAGACAAAGCAGTGGGGGAGTGGCTAATATAAAAATAATAAAAGTTTACCTGTTGGAAGATCTGTGGAAAATTAGTAGCTGACGAGCAAGTCTTTCCTAATCAGTACAGTCTTTAGCTGGCGTTCCTACATGAACTAGAACTACTTGAAATTATGGATTAAAGGGGAGCACTTGGATAATCGACCACACTGTGGACGGCAATGGACTTATAGCATTTAGATAGAAATGGAATTCTGAAGGATACTCAGAATGGTTTTATAAAGGGAAAATCATGTTTAACCAATCTTGTTTGCTATTTTGACAGGATCACTCAAGAGCTGGACTTAGGGAATAATTTCGACAGTTTTTTGGATTTCAGCAATGCATTTGACTCAGTCCCACACGAGCTGTTACTTTATAAGCTGGAACATGTTGGAATCACAGGGAAAATCCTTAGATAGATAATTGGATGACTTCAGGGCAGGAGGCAGAGGATTATGATAAATGGTTATTGCTCAGATTGGGTTGATGTAAAAAGTGGGGTTCCCCCAAGGATCAGTATTAGGATCACTGTTGTTTTTGATTTTCATAAATGACATTGATAAGGGATAGAGGGGGTGATGTATAAATTTGCAGATGATGTAAAGATCGATAGAGTAGTTAATGATGACTGCCAAGCAGAGCTTTCTTCAGAGTGATTTAGACAGACTTCAGGGATGGTCAGAAAAATGCCAACTATGCTTTAATCCAGCAAAGTGTAAGGTATTACACCTGGAGAACAGTAACCCTAAAATAACTTATACACTTAGTGGAGTTGAACTAAAGGCAGTAGTAGAGGAAAGGGACTTAGGTGTTATGATACGGTCAGACATTAAATTCTCCGAGCATTGTAGACTGGTTGCAAAGAAGGCCTATGGTGTCCAATCGATTATTTATCAAACAATTGCTAGTAGAGATAAGGACATAACAATCCCATTATATAAAGCTATTGTTAGACCACACTTGGAATACCGTGTTCAAGTATGGAGACTGCACCCAAAGAAAGACATTGTTTCTTGAAAGGGTCCAAAGACTGGTAATTTGCCTGGTGAGATCGGCAAAAGGGCATCCATATGAGGAAAGACTTAGAATATTTTGGTTGCAGAGCTTGGAAACTAGGCACTGCAGAGGAGACTTGAAGTGTTTAAGGCTCTGAGAGGCATAAGTAAAACGAATGAGGACAAAATTTTCACGGTTATAAATGATTCTAGAAGTAGAGGCTGTAATTTCAAGTTAGTGGGGAGGGGATGTTTAGATAATTGCAGAAAGTTTTTTATTTTAGCCTGACAGTTTATAAGTTACCTACCTACATGAGTGGTGGAGACTGGCAGTTTGGGGAAATTCAAAAGAAAGCTGGATAATTCTCTATGGGAAGAAAGAAAATGCATAGGTTGTCTATTTCCTTTTCTCTTATTAATTATTTATTTAAAAATTTTTTTTTTTTTTTTTTTTTTTTGCTGGTGCAGTGTAAGCCATAGGCTTCCTTGCACCATGTGGCCATTGCCAATACTAACCCATATAATCAGTCTTTCCTCATATGGATTCACTTTTGCCGTTTTCACCAGGCAAGTTATTATTATTATTATTATTAGCAGCCATATGGTGCAAGGAAGTCTGAGGCTTCCATACTCACCAGATGTGAACCCCAGGGGTTACCCATCTTTGGACCCTTTCAAGAAGCTCAGTGACTTTCTTTAGGTGCAGTCTCCACACTTAATTATGACATCCTTATAGAGATAAGGATGTCATAATCTAGACTAGCAAATGTTTGATAAATCATAGATAGGATACCATGGGGTCTTCCTTGCAATCTGTCTACACTGTTCGGAGAACTTCGTGTCTGACTGTATTTTAACACCGAAGTTCCTTTTCTCCACTACTGGCTTTAGTTTAACTCCAAGTGTATAAATTATTTTGAGGTTACTGTTCTCCAGATGTAATACCTTACACTTTGCTGGATTAAAGCATAGCCGTCATTTTTCTGACCATCTGTGAAGTTAAGGTTGAATGTGAAAGTGTCTGCAATCTATCCAGACACGATAGGAGGGAGTATGTGATGAGAGCCTTGTTGATCAGTTCGGCCTGGAAAGATTGTGCAAGGCTCAAGGGCTAGAATTTTTTTCAGCCTGGTCTGTGCTTATTGACAGGAGAGGCTACCTCTACAGGGATCGGGTACACATATAGAAAGGGTGCAAGAATATTTGCTGATGCTATCAAGGCAGTGTTAGGTGGGTAGGAAAACTGCTAGCTTGGGGTGGGGATACACAGACTAAAAGGTTAACAGTGGCTGCAGGCAGAGGCAAAAGTGATTCTTGCACTGCTTCTATTAGAATGAGCAGCAACCTGGAAAGAAAGGCAGTGGAGATTTCCAGGACTGTTGGGAGTCATAGTGGAACAAATAAATACATGGTCTGTGTTAGGGTAACTAAGAGTAGAAACAAGTGCATGTATACTTGCATGTACACCAATGCTAGGAGTTAATAAATTTGATGAGCTTGAAGTGCTAGTCAAGACATTAAAGGCAGATATTGTTGGGATACCAGAGAAGTGGTGTCACACAGACATAAGTAGTGCAGAATTGGAATTTGGGGAATACAATGTGTACAGAAAGGAGAGACAGGACAGGAAGGGAGGAGGGGTTATGCTGTTAGTTAAGAAACACATAAAATCTAAGGAAGTGCATCCAATTGATGGTGGACAATGCAATGTTCAGTCTGTTTGGTGTGACTTAAGCACTGGGAAAGGAAATGAGAATAGGTGTGTGTTATAATGAATGAATCTGATGAGTATACTGAGCAATTGTGCAGAGAAATAGTGGGCCAGCAAATCAGAATGTCTTATAATGGGGGATTTTAACTTTCCAGATATTGACTGGAACTTGTGGGTTGGTCACTCGCACACTAGCAAGACTTTTTTGGATTTATTGGATGACATGTTTTCTACAGCAACATGTTCGAGAGGGAGTAATACTCTTGATCTGATTATCAGCAGTGATTATTAGTGCATTAAGAATTTGGAGATAATGGAACCGCTGGGTGACAGTGATCACAATGTACTGGTGTGAGAATTACTTAAAGATGTAACTACCATCAAGGCTAAAGGGAATGGCTTTAGCTTTCGACTACAGGGGTCTCAGACAGTTTTTAAATTCTGTACAGTGGAATCAACTGATGATATTACCAATGTTGAATTGTAAATAGGAAGCCTTTGTGGACTTAATTTTGGAGGCTACTAGGATTTTCATTCCAACTAAGAAATACTGTTCAAGGTTTAGGCATAAATGTATGTCAGATGAACTAATGAGGCTTGTGGTAGAAAAGAAAAATGTATGAGATGCATATAAAGTGAAAGTATCAGGTGACAGAGAAGCCTATGGCAGATATAAACTAGTCTGTAATGAAGTCAAAAAGGAGGTTAGGCAGGCAAAGGCAGATTACAAGAAATCCTTGGCAAAGGATGCAAAGAAAAACAGCAAAGAGTTCTTTATATGTAAACTCTAGAAGGAAAGGGATGAATCTGATTGAATCACTTAACATAGATGGGTTGACTATTGATGATTATGATGATAGACTGAATGAGTATTTTGCATCTACATTCACACGAGGAGTAATTCAATTAGGGGAGTACCAGAAGTTTATCAAACTCTAACAGGGAGCTAAGCGGAGAAGAAATTGTTGAAGTTAAACATAAAAAGGGCACCTGGGGTAGACAGGATCTATCCACTTATATTAAAGGAGGCAGCAAAGGAAGTAAGCAAACCCTTAGCCATAATTATGAGAGCTTCCTTGGATTCAGGGGAGGTATGCAAATGTATCACCAATTCACAAAGGGGTTTCAAAAGTTGACACAAGTAACTATAGACCTGTTAGTTTAACTTCTGTTCCAGGGAAAATAATGGAATCACTGGTTAAAGAAGCATTGCAGGATTATCTAGACAAGATTGCAGTAATAGTTAAGACACAGCAATGATTTGTTAAAGGGAGGACTTGTCTGACTAATTTGATTGGATACTATGATGTGGTCACAAAGGAACTGAATGCCAAAAATAATTTTGATATTATATACTTGGATTTCAGGAAAGCTTTTGATACTGTTGCACATGGAAGACTGCTGTACAAATTGGAGAGGTATGGCATTAAGGGTAAGTTGCTACAATGGATAAAGTGATGATTGAGTGGGAGATGACAGAGTGGTAATCAATGGACACTGCTCTTCGTGGACAAATGTTATTAGTGGAGTTCCCCAGGGTTCAGTGTTGGGACCATTGTTGTTTTGTATATTTATCAATGATATTGATGAAGGTATATCAGGTTTAATGTCCAAGTTTGCAAATGATACAAAGGTTGGCAGGGTTGTTAATGACAGTATGCTACTCCAACTGGATCTAGATAAGTTGGGCAAATGCACTAGAAGTGGCAACTGAAGTTTAACATTGACAAATGAAAAATACTGCATATGGGTAGCAATAACGAAAGAGAAATTTACCAACTGTGTGGCACTACACTCAGGGAAGTGGAAAGTGAAAGACATGGGGGTAATTGTGCAGTAAAATGTGAAGTCCACTGAGTAGTGCATAGGGGCTGCCAGGGCAGGTCATGGAGTCTTCTTAACTGTCAATGATATATAGGAATTTTGCTAGCAGGGACAGGGAGGTGATTATCCCGTTATACAAGGCAATGGTCAGGCCACACCTAGAGTACTGTGTACAGGTCCTGAAGCCTCATTTTAGGAAGGATGTAGAGTTGCTAGAATGAGTACAAAGAAGGGTAACAAGATTGGTGAGGATTGGTGAGATTGCTCTTACCAAGAAAGGCTTAAAGGTTCTGCAAATTGCAGTGCCTGGAGAGTAGGCACCTGTGAGGTGATCTGATTGAAGTGTATAAGGCCTTGAATGGGTTGAGCAAGCTGAATGCTGATGGGATTTTTCCTCTTGCTCAGATTAAGAACCTGAGTGGGTACAGATTGAAATTGAGGAAGGACAGTTGTAGAATAGATATGTGGAAATTTGCCTGTAGCCAGTGGGTGGTTGATTGACGGAACAGACTTCCATCTTTCGTTGTTGGAAGTTGATAGCTTAAATAAATTTAATGCTGAGCTGGACAGGCATTTGGAACGAATGGAGGGATGAAATGGGAGGGTTTTTTTTTTTTTTTTTTGTCAATGCATCATAAGCTTGCTTTCTTGCATCATATGCCTCTGCTAAAGTCTATCTAGGTCACTCTGAAGAAGCTCTGCCTGGCAGTGATCATTAACTACTCTACCAATCTTTACATAATCTGCAAATTTAGACATAACATCCTTTATCCCTTCATTGATGTCATTTAGGAAAATCAAAAACAGCAGTAGTCCTAATACTGATTCTTAAGGAACCCCACTTCTTAACTGAACCCAATCTGATGAATAACCATTTATCACAACCCTCTGCCTCCTTCCCTGAAACCATCCAGCCATCCATATAAGGATTTTGCCTGTAATTCCAACCTTTTCCAGTTTATGTAGTACTGAGTCAAATGCTTTGCTGAAATCCATATAATGTTGAAATTATTCCCTAAATCCAGCCCATGGGTGACCCTGTTCAAAATAGGTAACCAGATTTGTTAAACATGATTTTCCCTTTACAAAACCATTCTGAATAATCCTGAATTGCATCCTTGATTACTGCCTCCACGATCTTCCCTACTACTAAAGTTAAGCTGACCGGTTGGTAATTTCCCACTTCACTCTTAGAACTGCCCTTATGTTATTGGAGATACATTGCCACTTTTCCAATCAAATGGAATCACTCCTGAGTCCAGTGATGCTCTCATAATTAGCCTCAATGGTTCAATGCACTCGCTGCCTCCCTTAAGATTATAGGGCATATGCCATCAACCCCAAGATCCTTACTGGCCTATAGGCTCTAAAGTTTTTTTTGTTAAATAATAGTGAAATTTCAATATCATTAATTACATATTCTTCAACTTTACTTCCATAATTTCTCTTTGACATAAAGGGTTTTTCTTCTGTAAATATAGATGCAAAGACTATAATTAAAAATAGCAAGAACTCTTGATTTTTTTTAAGGAGTCCTTATGTGCTGTAATGTAATAACTAGATCATATGTATAGCTTAGCTTAATTTTCAGCACTCACCTCATAGTAATCAGCTTAGCTGGTGGTGAGTTTTACCACATACATAGTGGTTATAGGATTTTAATAACTTACAGGGATTATGGGTTTAAAACTAAGTTATGGGCTATAAAAAAATTAAGAAAGGAAAGTGCACCTTCCATTCTATGGTTGCCTAATTAAATTAAATTAAATTAAATGAAGAAAAAATAGAAGCTAATAGTCGCGCACGAGCGACTTTCGAGATTCCTCGTCTTCAGTTAGCTATAGTGGGTGGGGGAAGAGATACTATAGCTTTGTTTTAGAAACATTTGGATGTTGTTCAGTTATCTGCACGTTGAGTGGAACAATTAATTGATCTAAAAATATTTCTTTTTTTAAAAGAAATAAACTATGTACACCAAGCATCTCTCATATTATGGAGTTATACTTCATAACTGGGTCATTACTATTGCAACAACAGGGTACCTGCCCACCCACCGATGAGTAAGCCAACAAGCTTCGAAACGGTGACATCTTGGGTGGTGGTATCCGCCGAGAATAAGTAACATTAGTCTTCTCCACTGGCGAAGCGTTACTTATTCAGAGCAGTGCAATACCTCGGCAACTCATTGTGATGCTGATCACAATATGAGATATGAATAAATTATGCATTCATACTACCTGGGTAGTAGAAATGATCGAAGTGCAGTACCCATGCATAAACAACTGCTTTAAATTAATTGATCTGTTTTCTTATTTCAATTTATTTTTTATTTTGCATTGTGTTAGTTTCAGGTAATTGCAACATTTTCAAGAGTGATATTTTTGTTGTATTTTATATTAACTTTTTTTTCTTAATTACTTAAGAGCAGGCATTGCTAATAAGAATCAGTAGTGAAAGAATGAAATATTTTTTTCATTATTTACAATTGGTATGTTTTCTTTACAGGAGTTATATTTTAAAATAGTATATCATTGTTAATTTCTCTTTCAGTTGGATGAAGAAGTAGCAGCTCTGCATTTGGAACACCTTGGAGTGAAGTTGACAAAGTTGTCAGTTGATCAAGCCTCTTACCTTGGAGTTAATTCTGAGGGACCATTCAAAGCAGATTATTATCGATATTGAGTTGCGACCCTCCTTTTTTTGTGTGTGTATGCCTTTCTATATGAGAACAGGAGAAGGAATGCATAAAGCAAGCATTAATCTCTAAAAAGGATAAGTCAACACTCATTTATAGAATTTTTTTTAATTTCAAATAACTGTATATTGTTTTATTAAATTTTATCACTGAATGTGACATAAATGGAAAGGAACATCTAAATGTAAATTTATTTGATACATGGAATGAATTATTTTTTTTATCGAGGCCTGTTATGAATTTTAATTCTGTTTGCTTTGAAATCTAAAAAATGGAGACTTCATAAGTATAGTGAAAATCATGTGAAACATACTGAAAGTTTAAATCTAAATAAACTTGTCCTGTGGACAAATTTCTTAACATTTATATATTGTATATAAGGAAGAGACAACTTGTTTTATATGATATTTGTACTTTTTTTTTATTTTTCACAATTACACTTTTTTTTATTAATAATGCCAAATGTTATCAATGTGTTTGAAACTGTTGACTTCTGATAATTAAAGATGACCAAAAAAAAAAAAGTTATTCTCTGTGTTTGAAATAAAAACAAGTTCTGCAGCTAATCTGAAAAGTGGTCTTGTATAATGCTACTTGGAAATAAAGGATTACCTGTTTGTATAATACTTAAAAAAAAAAAAAAAAAAAAAAGTACGTACATGATTAATTATGTAAAGTAGTGTTTATCTGTGATGCTGAATAGAGAATCATAGAATAAATTGTGTAACAGATGTTTGGAGAAAGTGATATTGGTGGTATGAATGCAGGTTTTACGTGTGTAATAAGTTGTTTCAGAAATGTGTAAACTATCTTAATCATTTTCTTATGTTTAAGAAATGATTGACAGTCTACACATTTCTTATGTTTAAGAAAAAAACTCCTGAATAAATTCAAAATTGAACAGTGGGAGCTCTCTTAACAGAGTAAACAGGCCAAATAGTGGAAAGTGAAGAGAAATAAAGTTAAAATAACTTGGTGTATGAGTAAGGTTATCATATGTAATGCAATAGATTTTATGGGATTTGGGGGCGGGACAATACTGACTTATACTTGTGATCAACTAGATCTTGGAGGCAACAACAAACTTTTCAAGTGCATCAAGATCTGAACACAAGATTTGAAATGCAGTTTCACCATGTGATAAAGAGGGACAACATTTCCATACTTGTGAAGGTCCTAAAATTCATACATACTGTTACCATGTGCCTTCCTAGCTCCTTGTTTACAGTACATGTTTTTCATCCCGAACCATTTTTAACTATACTCTCCCTAGCCTGCAACTCCTGGATTTCTGTTTCCTAGGTGCAAACCTTACATTTGGCATCTAGGGAACAGAAATCTTCAACCAAGTTAATTTTGGTTTCTCTGATCATTTTTTTCCTTCTTTCTCTTCTTCCCCCATATTAAAAATGTAACCTTGACATTCTGGTTTATTAGGACCATGAATGTTAGACTATATGAAACAATCTGTGCCCGAATATGTAAATTGTGGTTGCACACTATGAAAGAAAGCACAAGTGTTCTTGTTCTGTGCAAGGTTTCTGTTAGCAATTACTATCAAATAGGGAAGTTGCCAATGTTCATTTAGCAGATATACCAGTGAGGCTAGCTGTAGTCAAATGTTTAGCGATTGTCACTAGTCTTTTAACAAATGAAAAAAAAAAACAACCAAAAAACTCCCAGAAAACTTTAGCATTAGTAGAGGCATATAATGCAAGAAAGCAAGCTTATTCAGCATCAGCCAAAAAAAACACACCACTCCCATTTCACCCCTCCGTTCGCTCGAAATACCTGTCCAGTTGAGGCTTTAATTTGTTTAGGCTATCAACTTCAACAACAAGTGATGGAAGTCGGTTCCACCAACCAACCACCCGCTGGCCAAAGGCAAATTTCCGCACATCTATCCGACATCCGTCCTTCCTCAATTTGAATTTATACCCTCTGAGCTGATTATTCTGAGCAAGATGAAGAATCCCATTGGCATTGAGCATGCTCAAACCATTCAAAGCCTTATACACCTCTATCAGATCACCTCACCGGTGCCTAGTCTCCAGACTCTAATTTGCAAAACTTAAGCCTTTCTTTGTAAGAGCAATCCTTTGTTCCATTCACTAATCTTGTTGCCCTTCTCTGTACCCGTTCCAGCAGCTCTACATCCTTCTTGAAATGAGGCCTCCGGACCTGTATACAGTACTCAAGATGTGGCCTAACCATTGCCTTATACAAGGGAATAATCACCTCCTTATCCCTGCAAGAAAAATTCCTGTATATCATTGACAAGACACCGTGAGCTACTCTTGCAGCTCGTCTGCACTGCTCAGAGAACTTCATATCTGCCTGCACAATTACCCCCAGGTCCTTTTCATTCTCCACCACTGTCAGTGTAGTACCGCAGAGTTGATACGTTGCTCTGGGGTTATTGTTTCCCATATGTAGTACTTTACATTTGTCAATGTTAAACTTCATTTGCCACCTCTCAGCCCATCTGTTCAACCTTTCCAGATCCTGTTGCAGCAGCATAGCGTCAGTGGTGTCCTTAACAACCCTGCCAACCTTTTGTATCATCTGCAAACTTGGACATTAAACTTGATTCCCATCATCAATATCATTCATAAACACCCAAAACAACAACGGACCCAACACTGAACCCTGAGGAACTCCACTAATAACATTAGTCCACGTTGAGCAGTGTCCATTGATTACCACTCTCTGTCTTCTGCCACTCAACCATCCCCTTATCCATAGCAGCAATTTGCCTCCAATGCCACGCTGCTCCAATTTGTGCAGCAGTCTTCCATGTGCAACAGTATCAAAAGCCTTTCTAAGATCCAAATATATAATATCAAAGTTATTCCCTGCATCCAGTTCTTTTGTGACTACATCATAGTATCCTGCCCTTAACAAAAACCATGCTGCGTCTGAGCTATAACTGAATTCTTGTCTAGATGATCCTGCAATGCTTCTTTAACTAGTGCCTCCATTAATTTACCTGGAACAGAAGTTAAACTAACAGGTCTATAATTATTTGTGTCAGCCTTTGATCCTCCTTTGTGAATTGGGGTTACATTTGCACATCTCCAGTCTATGGGTACCTTCCCTGAGTCCAAAGAAGCTCTCATAATTATGGCTAGGGGTTTGCTTACTTCCTTTGCTGCCTCCTTTAATATAACTGGATAGATCCCATCCACCCCAGGTGCCTTTTTTATGTTTATCCTCAACAATCTCTCCTCCACTTACTTTCCTCTCAGTTATTACAAAATCATCCAGCTCACTGCCAATGTTTACTTTACCTACATCATTCTCCCTCCTAAATAACTCCTCATGCATGAATGTAGATGCAAAATACTCGTTTAGATTGTTAGCCACCTGAACAGGATCCTCAACTGTTGAACCATCAATATCCAGTGGACCAATCTGATTCATCCCCTTTCCTTCTTGAGTTCAAATTATGTAAAGAACTCTTTTCTGTTTTTCTTTGCATCCTTTGCCAAGGATTTTTCGTAGTCTGCCTTTGCCAGCCTAATCTCCTTTGTGACTTGGTTACAGACCAACTTATATCTATCATAGGCTTCCATGTCACCCATTAATTTGTATGTATCCCATGCATTTTTCTTCTCTGCCACATGTCTCATTAGTTCATCTGACAACCATTTAGGCCTAAACCTTGAACAATATTTCTTAGTTGGTATGTAAAGCCTGGTAGCCTCCAAGATTAGTTCCTTGAATGCTTCCCATTTTGAGTTTGCTGTTGGTAACATCATCAGTTGGTCCCACTGTATAGAATTTAAATACTGTCTCAGACCATCATAGTCGCCTTTACGAAAACAAAAGCCCTTCCCTTTACCTCTGATGGTAGTTGCCTCCTTGAGTAAATCCCACTTCAACACACTGTGATCAATGCCACCTAGTGGTTCATTTATCTGCAGATTCTTAATGCATGAAGAATCACTACTGATAATCAGATCAAGAGTATTACTCCCTCTTGTTGCCTCATGAACATGCTGCTGTAGAAAACAATCATCCAATAAATCCACAAAAGCCTTGCTAGTGTGTGAGTGACCAACCCACAAATTCCAGTCAATATCTGGGAAATTAAAATCCCCCATTATAAGACTCTGATTTACTGGCCCACTCTATTTCCCTGTACAGTTTCTTATTATACTCATCAGAGTCATTAGGCCTATAGCACACTCCTACTCTCAATTTTGATTTCCCTATGCTTATGTCACACCAAACTGACTTGACACTGCCCTGTTCATCGATGTCGACTGGCTTCACTTCCTTGGACTTTGTGTTTCTTAACTAATAGCATAACTCCTGCCCTGTCTATCCTTTCTATACCCATTGTATTCCCCAAATTCCAGTTCCGCATTCCTTATATCTGTGTGACACCACGTCTCTGATATCCCAACAATATCTGCCTTTGATGTTTTGAGCAATACCTCAAATTCATCAAATTTATTTACCAAACTCCTAGCATTGGTGTACACGCAGGTATACATGCACCTGTTTCTATTCTTGGCTACCCTAACAGAAACAGGTGCATGTATACCTGCGTAACATTCATGAACAAAGAGTGTAACAGGACCTCATTTATTACAAGGACATCACAATGTCCCACATTATGCTGAGACCTCACCTAATACTGAAAAGCATGAATCAGGATTAGTGCTTTTCAGTATTAGTGAGAGTATACCATGTGAGGCACTGGAAACATTCTTATATATGTATTCTGCTGGTAGTGTAATGGTATAGGGCATATTTTTTTAGTTTCCCTGATCCACTAGAGAGCGCTGAACCCCAAAAGCATCTGAACATTGTGAATCAAATTCACCAACAATATTATGGTCTGATGGTACCTTCAGACCATAATATGCAATCATGTTATACTAAATGTGTGGAATAGTGGCAAAAGTATTTGGTAAGCATTAGCTGTTACAACTTTAATATGGACATTTCTTAATTTATGTGATAGATCAGTGGTTCCCAAACTACTGAGATCCACGGATCCTTTCAAAAATCAAAAAAATTCACGGACTCCTTAAAATATATAAAAAAAAAAGTTTGCAGACCCTTTTTATATCGACCCCTATATATAACATATGCATGTTATATATAGGGGTTGATATGTTATATATATAAGGGTGTGTGTGTGTGTACACACACACACCCCTGGAACAGGTCTATGGACCCCAGTTTGGGAAATGCTGTGATAGATCAAAATATAGCAAAAGCTTATCTCTCGGTACTCACCTACTATATATTTATGTGATTTATTACTGAAAAATTTACTGCATAAATTAAAAAAGGGCATTTCATATGAGAAATGAGGGAAGACAGGATTGTGCAAGGATTAAGCCAGTGGTTCTAAATCTTTTGTCACTAAGTCATGAAGTTAAAGGATGCATATTTGCGGCACACTTAGTGATTGCCATTGAATTCAGATGGAGTTTTTCCTAATCTTGCGGCACACTTGAAAAGGGGTTGTGGCACACCAATGTGCCGGGGCACTTTGAGATTCACTGGATTAAGCTGATGTACATGGCTGAAATGCCAGCCGAGAAAATTGTTTCAAGTACCAAAAGTTATTGTTATATAGCAAGTATTTTTAAATGTCTGTTGTTTGATTGTGTACACCAAGACCCTATTTCTTTATAGTTTTTCTAGTTAAAAATTTTTATTTCATATTTTTTTGTTTTTCTTTCTTTTATGTTTCTTTTAGACAGTTTTATTAAACCCAAGACAAGATAGCTCTCATCACTGGAAATCTTCAGTGATTGCTTTGGCTGTCTCTTGGAAGTGTGTGAAACAGCCAAGTTTGGTTGTTCTGCAAAAGTCAAATCTGCCCCACCTTCAGTACCGGTGGGAATATTCTCTATATCCGAAAGTCATACCATTTTGAGAACAATTGGAGAAATACAATCAGGACCTGGAACTTTCTTAGCATCAAGATTCATCAAAATCCTGACATCCTTTTGATAGAAGACCACAGGAGGTATTGAATGGAGCGTGTTGGGAGATGTTTTACCAAGATCATTAATACATGAGTTTGAAGAAAAATGGGATGCTAGCAGGTCAGCTTCATCCTTGGCTGAAGTGACAACAGAACCATCTGGTTTTTACAGAGGTGGAAGCAGTGCATAACATGGCATAACACTAGTTTATGTAATGATGGCTTAAAAAGGCTAGAACCACATTCAAATCCCATCAATGAGGAATTTTTATGGGCCTTTTTTTCACAATGTGGCTGAGTTGGTCTGTCTCAGGTGAGGGTAGCATTGTTTTTTTTTCTCCTGCAAACAGTTTTTTTGTCCAATATACAGAAAATTTACCTCAGAACAGGTAAATTTTCAGACAATATATATGGAGCAATATGGCCTTAGTTGATAATGCTAAAACTCTACTACTAGAACCACATCTTACTGCTAGAGCAAATTTTAATTTTGTATAATGGGTAATGTAGTTCAGATCTAACATTTCCAGGATGCAGCATTAAAATGGTGTTTTTTTTAGCTTGTCCAGTGGACAAGCTAAAACCAGACTGCATCTGGTTTAGAAAGCACTGAACCAGATGCTTTCTAGTGCTTTAGAAAGCATCTTTTTCAGCAAGTAGTCTGTCCTCTCTGACAATATCATTGTTTCATCCCTCAATTGGAGAGGCCTGGTTTAAATCCTATTGATGAATTTCTAAAGGTCTCTTCCATTGATGGGGTGTAGTTAGCTGATCTCAGGCAAAGAAAATAGTTTCCCCATGAATTCCAGGTTTTACAGCCTGCATGCCCTAGTGGATTTGCAGATTTTGTATAATCACTCCTCCCCACACCAGGTTGAAAAGACCAGAGTTTGAAACCTATTAATGATTCGAGGACTTAGGATTTTTTTTTACAAAGTGGCTGAGTTGGTCTCAGGTGAAGGTGGCTTGGTTTTTGCCCCTCAGGAAACTAGGACAATGATGTAAAATAGTTGGACTGGCCAGCATAGATATGGGCTGCTGCTGTTCTTTTCAGAACAGTTGGAATTAGAGTGCCAGATTACCTGGTATTGGCTACTGTACAGGAGGAATGAAAGCAGATTCTACTATACCAGTGACTGGTAGAAAGTATGCCCACTTGGGGTTAAGGCTGTTGTACAGAGCCTACTTCATTTTTGGAATTAAAACCCCCTTTTTGGCAACCAAACATTTGGTTATATAGCATTTATGACTAAATTATTATGGTCTGTAGTGTCTGCCAGGGGCAAAAGTTGATGACTTAGAGCAGATATCTTTTAAGGGCACAAAAGTTGATATTATACACGGCACTAATGTAAGAGATATGCGGATTTGCTAAGCAAGTACAGGTCAATGCTGAAAAAAAAAGCCGCGAGTAAGGGTTAAATTTGAAAGTGTCTGCAATCCTGCCCAGACACGATAAGTGGGAGTATATGATGAGAGCCTTGTCAATCAATTCGTGGAGAGATCGTGCTGCGCTCATGGGATAGAATTTTTCTCGGCATGGTCTTTGCTTGTTAACAGGAGAGATTGCTTCCACAGGAAAGGGATACACTTAAATAGAAGAATATTTGCTGATGCTGTCAAAGCAATGTTAGGTGGGTTGGAAAACTGCTAGCTTGGGGGGGGGGGTAGAGATTCACAGACTAACAGTTAACAGTAGCCGCAGACAGAAGTGGAAATGATTCTTGCACTGCTATTGAAATGAGCAGCAGCCTGGAAAACCAATTTCTGTGGATTTCAGAAACTGTTGAGGGTCATAAACCAAGTAAATACATAGGCTGTGTTAGATGTATACTTGCACATACACCAATGCTAGGAGTATAGTAAATAAATTTGATGAATTTGAGTGCTTTGTGTTTCTGCCCTATTTTGCAGGTAACAGTTGTAATTGCTCTCCTACATCGGGTGGAAAAGACGAGTTCGAATCTTGTCAATGATGCAATGAAATTTTATGGACATTTTAGCAATGTGTCTGAAGTCTCAAGTGAAGGTAGCATGATTTTCTTCTCCTGGAAACTTTTTTTGTCAAGAAAACAGGCAAATCGACCACAGAACATGCAATTTACAGTCAATATATTCAGAGCATTATAAGCTCTACAAGAATAGCAGGGTTTCTCAGATTAGAAGGTAGTGTGATAGCATAATGAAAGGATTCTAGTAGCGGAAGGAGCTCGTAAATATTGAAGAAACGAGTGAGAGAAAGAAGACAACCTCTGAAAATACAAGCATTAGTTGAGAAGTTAGAAGATAGCCATTTGTCATTCATTACCCACAGAGTGATAAGTGAGAAAACTCATAGGAAGCTTGTTTAGAACACCCTTATGCTAAACATGGTCAGGTCCCCATGGGTAGCACAGTTAGTATAATCACACCCTTCCCCACATCGGGTGGAAAAGAAATGAGTTTAAATTCTCACAAAGACGCGAAGAATTTTTATGGATTAATTACCTTTTACACAATGTGGCTGAGTTAGTTGATCTCAGGTGAGGTTATAATGGTTTTTTTTCTCCCGTCCAGCAGACAGCAAATCGACCACAGAACATGCACAATTGATAGTAATAGATATAGTGTAATAGGCCTAAGATGCTGATGCACCTAAAATCATAGGACGACAACACTGGAAATCTGAAGTTTATTGTTTGATAATAATGAGTAATTTTTTTGCACAGTTTTAAAATTAAGCCTTCCACAATGTTTGGCACTAGTGTATTGTAAAGTAGGCCAAGTTGTGATCTTAAGCTAGAGTGGATGCGCATTTTTTTTATTTTTTATTATTATTTTTTTTTTTTTATTTAAACCCCAAACACGAGAGATATTAGAACGTATGGTACTTAGTACCGTGCTTGGGTTGGAGGTTGAGAAGAGGAAAGATATTTGTTGATATTGGACTTGAACTTCTGTAGATTGTAATTTTCAGGAAATATGTATGAAGGAAGGTTCCAGAAAACGGCAGTTGAATAAATAAACAAAGATGAAAAGTTGGTTCTGTGAGTTCAAAGTTGAACAGTAAATGGATGTTGGTGTGGGAATTATAGAAGCCAATTCAGAAGAACATCTGAAATATCTAGAAGTATGCAGCAGAAACAGTACATGTATGGGACAGCGAGAGGAGAGACTGTTAGAGATGAATCATTAATTAACCTAACTGCCCTCTTCTGAATGGAATCAAGAAGCCTGAGAGAGGTTTTGGGGGGGGTGCCACACTAGATGTGGGAACAATATTCCATGGTAGGGCGGATTTGCAATTTGTACAGAGTGAACAGCTATTTGGAAGAAAAGTAATGCCGAGAGTGAAAGAGAAAACCATGTTGTTTAGATGCAGAGGAAGCAATCTTTGTAATGTGCTTGTGCCAAGAGAGATTAGAAGTCAGGGTAATCCTCAGAAGAGATATCATTTTGCCTAGAAATTGGAGTGTCACCAAAGATAAGCATAGGAGCAGAAGAATCCTTTTTGTGAGATATAAGACAAGACTGAGTTTTAGAAGGATTGAAATCAACTAAGTTGTCTTTGCCCCACTGGAGAATTACCTGGAGATCGGCATTTAAGGAAATGGTAAGGAGATTTTTGAAAAGTTGAAGCTGATTGAGCAGGGCAAGGTTTCTCAAAATGGAAAGTGGAATGCAATGTGCTATCATTGGCAAAACTATGAATAGGATTTCCAGTCAATGGAAGGAAGAAGGTCATTAATATACAAGAGGAAAAGAGTGGGGGAAAGAACTGAACCTTGGGGGACACCGGCATTAGTGGAGAAGTTAGAAGACAGAGTCATCTACCATCACCCTCAGTGAGAAAACTGGATAACCAATTAAAAAAAAAACAGTAGGCAAACCATAAGACGGAAACTTGTTTAGAAGGCCTTTATGCCAAACACGATCAAAAGCCTTTGAGATATCGAGAGCAGCTGCTTTAGTTTCACCGAACTTTTCCATTGAATTAGTCCATAAATGGGTAACAGGCCAGAATATAGACACTGGCGGAATGCATACTGGTGATCGTAGATCAGATGGAAGGTTTCTAGGTACTTTAAGAGTTGGTGGTTAATTAATTTCTCCATTACTTTAGAAAGAGCAGAAGTAATTACAATGGGATGATAATTGGATGGGAGGGATTTGTCACCCTTTTTAGGAACTGGATGGATATGAGCAAATTTCCAAGCAGAAGGGAATAAGAAAGTGAAAAAAGGCGCCAAAGAACAGGAGTAAGTTCAGGAGCACAGGTTTTGAGAACAATTGGAGAAATACAATCAGGACCTGGAACTTTCTTAGCATCAAGATTCATCAAAATCCTGACATCCTTTTGATAGAAGACCACAGGAGGTATTGAATGGAGCGTGTTGGGAGATGTTTTACCAAGATCATTAATACATGAGTTTGAAGAAAAATGGGATGCTAGCAGGTCAGCTTCATCCTTGGCTGAAGTGACAACAGAACCATCTGGTTTTTACAGAGGTGGAAGCAGTGATGGCAAAAGTTATTCAATAGCTTTGGCAAGAGACCAAAATGCTCTGCTACTATTAGGACAAGAAGCAAGGTTTCTACTCGGCCTATTCTAGTTTGGACTGATTAATAACTCCCTTACAATTATTGCAAGCTTTGATGTAGGGTAAATGAAACTGAAGAATTAGAAACAAGCCAATTACGATATGCAACGTTCTTCTCTTGAACAGCCTTAGCACATTTACTGGAAAACCAAGGTTTAGATAAAGGACAAGATTTTAAAGTGGAGTGCGATAAAGGATTCCATTCCTACAAGAATAATTTTGCTGACACAATCAGAGCAAACGTTGACATCCCAAGTTTTGAAAGTAATCCGACCAAAGAAAAGAAAATCTCGCAGGTCATTCCATTTTGCATTCTTGTAATGCCAAACAATATGAGGTTGGGAATAGCCATGAGATAAAGGCTCCATTTGAGAAGAGACAATCACAAAGTTGTGATCTGAGGTGCCTAAAGGACCTCTCACTTCGACCGTGTACTTAGAACGGTTGTTTGTGAGAAAAAGATCAAGCGTGTTGGCTGTATGGTTACGATTGACCGGTATTCTTGTAGGTAAATGAACAATCTGTGTAAGGTCATTAGTAATTGCAAAACCCTGCATCTCGACCAGCTGGGTCGGTATGACTAGAAAATGGAAGCCAACTGGAGTTGTGAACATTAAAGTCGCCAAGGAAAATTACTTCACTGTTAGGAAAGTTGGACTGGAGAAATTCAAGTTGCAAAGAGAGGAAGTCAAAGAGCTCCAAGTGATTAGTGGAGTTGGGAGAACGGTATAGACAATAGATGAATTTGACACAATGAGGTAGAGAGATTTTAAGCCAGAGAAGATCGAAAAGAGGAGATTCCAAGTTACCAAGTCTCTGACGGAATATCAGAACGGACATATGCACAAGTACCACATTTGAGGCGAAAGTAATACAGCAAATAATTTGGGCAACTGAATTCAACAGTAGTTGAATCAACCGATATCTGAGATTCTGTCAGAAAAAGTACATGGGGTTTGGTAGACTGCAAGTGGAAATGGACATCATTGAGATTAGAATTGAGACCACGTATGTTTGTGAAATTAATTAGGAAGTGTTTGTGAGGTTTAGATCTTTTTGCAGATAAGCTTACTCTTAAGAAGTTTGACAATTCATGGCGTAATCAATAGTGAGAAAAAGTGGGTGGGACATGCTGTATGAAGTAATGAAATTTTTGGATATGTCGTAC
Organism: Mastigoproctus giganteus; assembly: GCF_048544385.1. Taxonomy (NCBI): domain Eukaryota; kingdom Metazoa; phylum Arthropoda; class Arachnida; order Uropygi; family Thelyphonidae; genus Mastigoproctus; species Mastigoproctus giganteus. Next base: position 2,292,940 of record NC_143584.1, read on the forward strand.
ACGTGGTAAGAATATACCCAGATCCTTGACATAACGTGGCCTCGACAATTTCCCCCCCGTATACACACTGCTCGGACTCCCTCCAGTCTCTATCTGGCAGAGTAGAGGTAGCAAGATTATACACTAGCTGATCCGGAAGCCTAAAGAGTTACCAATAGGTTCAGTCCGGTGTCCTAACTAGCGGCCGGCCTGCGAACACCGTTTTGCAGCTGTATCCTCGAAATGTAAGGAAGATTGGATCTCATGATGTTCATCATAACCTCAAAAGTCATCAATCATACTGCAATGGAAGAGATGGGGAACAGTTGACCGGAACTTAGCTCTGGAGACTAAACACGGGTTCCACCACTTCAAGCCTCCAATAAGCAAAGTGGTGGTATTGCTCCAGTTGATGAGAGTAATCTACCACCTAGTACTGCCTGGTAACACAGAGGGGTGGCATTCCTCCATGTGATGTGGATGCCACACCTCGACCCCTGCTTACGTTGGATCACATCTGGGTGGTGACCCACCATGTGCTTGTGCATGGAGGTTAATTAAGAAGTGAGAGAAGGCCATACTTTATCTCAAGAATCGTGTGTTTATAGTAATAGTCTTGATGTTGAGGGTAAACCCATGTTGAAACCACCAGTGGTTTCGCACAACTGTGCTGTTGGTACTCTTGTGTAGTAAAACATCACTGAATGTCAGAAGTGTTAGTATTGTGTGGTTCGTATAGGGTTGTGCTGTGTTCCATTGTTCTGGCTACTTATTGCCCGACTATCAACGCGAGGATGTGAGCTATGCAGTAGGGACTGTCATTCTCTGGCTAGTACTTGCCAGGGTCGCCTGATCTTTCTGAAGGAGAACCAAGTAAAAAAAAATAAAAATAACAATAAATAAAATAATAAAAATGAAAATAAATAAAAAAAAAGGATTGTATGTGTGCTCATTGAAAATCACTAGCCTCTTTTTTTCAGCATGAAAATAGTCTAAAACTTCATGTCTGGAAGTGTCAAACTTCACTAGATGAGGAGAATACGTCATATTCGTTTGGTGTTAGAAAGCAACGAGTTGATCTACTGCTATACTCGCAAGGCAGAACTAGACAAACATTTGGAACGAATGGATCAGTGAAATGATAAGGTTTTTTTTTATAAGCTTGCTTTCTTGCATCATATGCCTCTATTAATGCTAAAGTTCATCCTCACTGGAAGCCAAGAATCGAAACTTTTAAGCTCAATTAGTCCTGGAATGTATTCAAACACGACTGTTACGACTAGCAGGGCTAGTCGTAGCGAAGCGTTGTTGCTAACAGCGCTAGTCGTAGGGTTCAGGGCGTGCAAAAATTTTGATACTGAAGAATTTATTTGGATTTGGGGCCCTTTTCAGTCGGGAATCTTTAGCATTAGCATTAGTAGAGGCATTGGATGCAAGAAAGCAAGCTTATGCAGCATCAGCCAAAAAAAAAAAAAAAAAAAACCCCCTTCCACTTCACCCCTCTGTTCGTTCAAAATACCTGTCCAGCTGAGCCTTAAACTTATTTAGGCTATCAACCTCCACCACAAGGGATGGCAGTCTGTTCACCAACCAACCACCCGCTGGCTAAAGGCAAATTTCCGCACGTCTATCCTACATCTGTCTTTCCTCAATTTGAATTTATGCCCTCTCAGGTGATTTTTCTGAGCTAGAGGAAGAATCCCATCAGCATTGAGCATGCTTAAACCATTCAAGGCTTTATACACCTCTATCAGATCACCTCGCTGGTGCCTAGTCTCCAGACACTGTAATTTGCAAAACTTAAGCCTTTCTTCGTAAGAGCACCCCTTTGTTCCATTCACTAATCTTGTTGCCCTTCTCTGTACTCGTTCCAGCAGCTCTACATCCTTCTTGAAATGAGGCCTCCAGACCTGTATACAATACTCTAGGTGTGGCCTGACCATTGCCTTATACAATGGAATAATCCCCTCCTTATCCCTGCTGGAAAAATTCCTGTATATCATTGACAATACTCCATGAGCTACTCTTGCAGCCCGTCTGCACTGCTCAGAGAACTTCATATCTGCCTGCACAATCACCCCCAAGTCCCTTTCATTCTCTAACACTGTCAGTGTAGTACCACAGAGTTGATACGTTGCTCTGGGGTTGCTTTTTCCCATGTGTAGAACTTTACATTTGTCAATGTTAAACTTCATTTGCCACCTCTCAGCCCATCTGCTCAACCTTTCCAGATCCTGTTGCAGCAGCATAGTGTCAGTAGTGTCCTTGACAACCCTGCCAACCTTTGTATCATCTGCAAACTTGGACATTAAGCCCGATAAACCATCATCAATATCATTTATAAATACAGAAAACAATAATGGACCCAACACTGAGCCCTGAGGGACTCCACTAATAACATTGAGTCCACGATGAGCAGTGTCCATCTTTGTGCATTACATTCTGCACCTCCCTAGGAAACAGGTCCTCCTAGTGTCTATTCTATCTCATGGCATGTAGAAAAGGTCTTGGATGAAATTTAACGCCGGGGACTCACATCTGGTGAATATGGGCTTGGCACACCCAGGTTCCTGAGCTGGATATCATCATACTTCTCTTCCTTGGTGGTTCCCTTCTACTTCTCTCTCTCTCTCTCTCTGGGTAAGTTAGAATTTTTTTTTTTTTTTTTTTTGCCTGGTGCAGCAAAAGCCTCAGGCTTCCTTGTACCATATGGCTAATGATAATAATAATAATAAAATAATAAAAATTCTTGTGGCAAGCGAGAGCTCAATGTCCCTCGTGTTAGCATGATCGCTGTTCTTCTACACCATCCGTAAATGTAGGAGGAACTTTTATCAACCTTTTCGCAGCGTGGCGGAGTTAATTGTTTTCTGGCTAAAAAGTTATACAGTTCTTCTTGGAATTTGCCACTACGAATAGTCGAGTATTTCATCCAACAAATCGATTTCACATATTTGCTTTGGCTAAAACATAGTCAACCTTTTTGACCATGCAGTGTATTGTTTTCTCCCCTCAGAAAGTCAATTTTTAATGAATTTTTTTTTTCGTTGCCAAAATATACAACCACAGAATAAACAAAGTTTTCCAACGATATAGAACCGCTTCATGGTCTTTATTAGTCGCTTTGTTGAAAATACTAAATGGCAAATGAAGGCTCCAGATATGTATATATTAACTTGGACTATGACACCACAGGACAAAATTCGCTTCTTTATATTACTGAGGCAACGAAGGCATGAGAGGTGCGATATTTCTGCTGGTGAGCATGTATGGGAGAGGAGAAAGGGAAACTAGAGTTTTTAGGAAGGGATAACTCCTTTCGGAGTTATCTACAGCCTCCAGTGGGATTAAAAAAAACAGACTTTTACATCGAGATTCTTCAGTCTACAAAGGGAATTGAGCTTTATAATAAATTTCTGTATATATTCACGTTTAAAAAATGGCCGCCATTTTAAAGGGAGCGATAGTGGAATTGTAATTTTATTTCCAAAATTCTTAGGCGCGTTAACATATGTGCAAAATGCATTGTCTTTACCATGACTATCTGTCTGTCCGTCCACAAGTAAAAATAATTGGACCCCCAGTCAGCGGATTTTCATGAAATTTTAAATTTTCTGTCTTTTAAAAAGATTTGTCGAGTCATTCTTATTAAATTCGGACCAATAAAAATTCGGAAATTGTTATTATATTTTTTTTTCGTCCTCATGTAATAACTCGACTCCCAGTGGATGGATTTTCACGAAAGTTTATATTTAGGCCTTTTTAGGCCGTCCTAAATTTCATTAAAATCGAACTCTGAAATTGGACAGTTATTATTTCTTCGTCCTCCCGTGCAGAGTAGTAACTCGGATTGATTTTCATGAAATTTAATGTCTCGTGTAGTAAAAAATCGAACCCCGGAAGTTATTTTTTCCACGCACATCAGATAGGCTGTCCATTTAAGGTGAAGCGCTCGATATTATATTTATTGCTATGTGCTGGTTGCAGGAATGCATAGAAGCGAAATTTTCTCAGTCGCGCATAAAACTCGTTGCTGTTTGCTATCAATCATGAATTATAATTTGCTAACACGTCTGAAATGACACGCATTACATTAATTAATCCTGACTACACTAATTAATTTGTTTATGTTATTTTCACTTCTGTAAGCGAAATCACGAGGCTTCGAATATCGGTCTGTAAATAGCATGTATTCGTGGTCGGTTTTCACAATGTGGCTGGCTAAGTTGTCAGGAGCGTGAAAAACACCCTTGAAGGTTTCGGATAAAATTTTATTAGAATCTAATAAAATAAAATTTTATTAGAAGAGGCTTGCCATTTGACCAACGTATAGCCAAGAAGTCGGAAACCGAATTCATCAAATGTTTTTACTAGTCTTCCTCCTTCAAAAATTGTGGACTAATAAACTTAGTATTCACAAACAAAATAAATTCATAGAAAAACTAAATCTGATGTCCCATTGAACAGCACAGCTTCTTTCAAATGATGGAAAAGAAGTTAGCCAAGATTAGTCATAGCTAACGGACAGCTAGCCATGAAACCGGCATACTCTGCCTGCTACATTAAGTGTGTGGGAAGATATTAATTTATTCTGCAAGAAAAAACTCTTATTTATAGATAAATACATTAGGAGTGGGTAGTAATAATTTTTAGGGGACGTAACAAGGGAAGATGATGGATAAGAGACTGAGAGTAAGCAGGAGAATTGGAATGTTGGTTGGTTTGAATAGAGGCTGAAGAAGAGGACTGTGGGGACAAGTGAAGTTAGCATTAGTATATGATGCAAGAAAGCAAGCTTGTACAGCATCAGCCAAAGACAAAAAAAAAAAAAAAAAAAAAACACCTCGTTTCATCCATCCATTCCCTCCAAAAGTTTGTCTAGTTCTTCCTTGAATTTATTTAAGCTATCAACTTCTTCCACAACGACAGATGGAAGTTTGTTCCGGCAGCCACCACCCGCTGGCTAAAGGCAGATTTCCGCACATCTATTCTGCAACTGTCTTTCCTCAATTTGAATTTGTACCCCTCAAGTGCGTAATCTGAGCAAGAGGAAAAATCCCATCAACATTGAGCTGGCTCAAACCATTCAAAGCTTTAAACATCTCAATCAGATCACTCGGAGGTGCATAGTCTCCAGACGCTGCAATTTGCAGAATTTAAGCCTCTCTTAGTAAGGGCACCCCTTTATTTCCCTCAGCAATCTCGTTTCCCTTCCCCGTACTCATTCTAGCAACTCTACATCCTTCCTAAAATGAGGCCTCCAGACCTGTATGTAGTACTCAAAGTGTGGCCTGACCATTGCCTTATACAAAGGGATAACCATCTCCTTATCCAGATAGAAAATTTCTGTATATCATTGACAAAACCCCATGAGCTGTACCTATCAGCCTGTCTGCATTTCTCAGATAACTTCATATCTGACTGCACAATTACCCCCAGGCCTTTTTCATTCTCCACTACCCTGAGTTTAGTACTACACAGAAGGCCGCCGTAGCCTAGTGGTTAGGCGCGCGGGTGCATAAGTACACGTGCCTTGAGTGACCGGGGTTCAAGCCCGTGACTACTGAATACGGTGCTGTTTCTTGTATTCTGTCTATCTTGTGAACTCCTCTGACCGTTTGGTCGTCCCGGAGTATAAACAGAAAATTTATTTTAATAGGCCGCCGTAGCCTAGTGGTCAGGCGCGCGGGTGCATAAGTACACGTGCCTTGAGTGACCGGGGTTCAAGCCCGTGACTGCTGAATACGGTCCTGTTTCTTGTAATCTGTCTATGTTGTTAACTCCTCTGACTGTTTGGTCGTCCCGGAGTATAAACTGAAAATTTATTTATTTACTCTGGGGTTGCTATTACCCATATGCAGTACTTTGCATTTGTCAAAGTTAAATTTCAGTTGCCACCTCTCAGCACATATGCCCAACTTTTCTAGATCCTGTTGCAGTAGCACACTGCCATTACTGTCATTAACAACCCTGCCAACCTTTGTATCATCTTCATACTTGGACATTAAGCCTGATGTACCTTCATCAATATCATTGATAAATAGAGAAAACACAATGGGCCCAACACCGAATCTTTGGTAGAATAAATCTCCTTTTTTTTTTTGATAGAAAGACTCCACTGATAATATTAATCCCCAAAGAGCAGTGTCCATTCCATTACCACTCTCTTTCTTCTCCCACTCAACCATCCCTTCATCCACAGAAGCAACTTATCCTTAATGCCATACTGCTCCAGTTTGTACAGCAGTTTTCGATGTGCAGCAGTATCAAAAGCTTTCCTGAAATCGAAGTATATGATATCAATTATTTTTTGAATCCAGTTCCTTTGCGGCTACATCGTAGTATCTATTCAAATTGGTCAGGCCAGATTTTTCCTTAACAAATCCATGCTGAATCTGAACTGCAATCTTGTCTAGATGATTCTGCATCACTTCTTTAACCAGTGATTCCATTATTCTCCCTGTAACAGAAGTTAAACAGGTCTGTAATTACTCGCGTCACTCTTTGTCCCTTTTTGTGCATTGGGGGATACATTTGTACATCTTCATTCCACGGGGACTTCCCCTGAATCCAAGGATGCTCTCATAATTATGGCTAAGTGTTTGCTTACTTCCATTGCTGCCTTCCTTAATAGAATTGGATAGATCCCATCACTCCTTTCTTATGTTTAACTTCAACAATTTCTCTTCCTGTTTCCTCTCAGTTATTTAAAAATCATTTAGTTCCGTGAGAACATGCATTTGATTTGCGGCTGTTGTGGCACAAAACTTATGATGATATATTTTATAATATTAATAATACGAATGTGTTGAAAACGTTTTGTTCTTTGTTTTTAATAAAATTAAAATATATACAAATTTGTATGTGTAGAAAAATAAACGAATAATCTGTACTTTAGGGTGCAGATTATTCGAGACAAATAAAATAATAATGTGGATTTTCTCAAGTTCGCTCAATAAGGATGGAAAAATGAAACGGGAAAAGATTGTGCCTCACTTGAGGCACACATTTTTTGTCATTTATTCTACCGAGACTCACGATAAACGGATAAGAAATGATCATTTAATTTTTGAAGTGGAGATACGATTATTTACGACATATCATTTGGATTTGCTTTCCGTATAACGTGCACCTCTGGCAAGACATTGGATCCATGTCTAATTACATCGATATTCCTAAGGGAAATGACACGTGATTATCTCTGTTACTGATTGATATTTTACATTTCAACTGGTTTTTTGTGGGAATAACCTGTCACGACAAGATCGTCACCATCTATACCCTCTTCCTCTTCCACAGCCCTCTTCCTCAGCCTCTATTTACACCTGAGCTTCGTTCTGTGAACGAATGCGCTCAATTCCGTTTGCCCCCCCCCCCCCAACAAAACCTTACAGTGTTTCCCACATCCATCCATCCTTTTTAGGCAGCGCATTAAAAAGAATATCCACGCTCCCACTCAGCAATGCTCTGGCTTCGGTCCAAATTTGGAAATTTCAATAGCGAACTTATAATGAAAGTATGTTTATCTGTTGAGTCGGGGCTGTGGGATGCTGTGGTCACGAGATGGCATTTTTACGGCGTTAGAAATGCATATATTTTGACGGGAAGCTTTTTGTTTTTTGTGAAGTGAATGTCAGGCGAACGCTTAGGCTCCTGATAACTGGACGAAGTAAATGGATTACATCCGCCTTCGCAGACTTGGGAATGTGGCATTGACAAGATTAGTGCTTGCGAAGGTTGTCAATTAGACTTTTTTTTAACAAAGTGGAAAAAATAAAAATCATTCTGTAATATTTTTCTGCACGGCTTCAAGTGGACAGGGGGGAGGCATTTCATATTCATGTTGAAAGAATGCACCACGCGTAAAACAATATTGCAGGAACAGAGGGAACATTTTCTTTCCACCATTACAGCTGTTCCAGACAGTTGCACTTTGTCTCCCACTCTCCTACTTTCCTATTTTTAATTTTTGTAGTTGCAAATTTCGAAAGCCCAGCGTTTCTCGCAAAGCTGATTGATAATTTGAACTGCTTTGCATTGGAATATCTGATGTCCACTTGCTCTCTTCGGTACCATAGAAATAGATGTCAAGACAGTATTTAAAATAAATATAAAAGTACTTTAGGGAAGCGCTGTTTATAAGAAAATAATGCAAAACCGGGTGGAAAAGTTGAATTGTACTTCCAGTGAGAGAACTTTAACTTTTTTTTTCTTAGTGGCTAGAGTAGAATATAATAGACATAAAGCAGAAGCAGAAAGAACAGTACCGAAGAATAGAACGAAAATATTCGTTCTATTCTACCTATTTCCATAAGCGTTGTCATGGTTGGCAGCAAGCAATTTGCTCCGTATTACATCGCAGGATAAGCTCCAGCCTGTATTACGATACTTGACCTCCACGAGCTGCTGACATTTTGTGCGCAACACAAGCGACTTCCATTTACATGATTTAGCGGCTCCCCAACACTGCTCTTCCAAAATTGTTCTCAAGTGCATCGTCTTAGAAAAGATGGCTGTCAAGGTAAAGGATACGAACATATCTGAACTCCACCTTTCGCTACAAGGTTACCTAAATATTTAAATAAGCGCCTGAGCTTCTTCCTTTCTTATCTCGATTGGATATCCTTGAACTGCACTTTCAATAACATTATAGTAACGTGTTACGATATGCGCGGTGCCTTAGAGAACTTTTTCCTTCTTTTTTTTTCTAAATTGGGCATTCGTATTTATTCTAAATAAATTCAATATTCACATTAAAGCATTTTCCAGAATATCAAACGTTGAATAAAATTATAAATAGACAACGGACGTATTGTGTACGTACATTATTTGGTGCAGCCAATCCTGTACATCATGAATAATTACACTAGTTGACAAATTTAAGTTTGTTCACTGGGGTTTGAATTTCAATAGGTCCTACTGCCGAAATATGTTGCTGTGATTTGAAATATGACTTAGAGTTTTTTCTATCACATCCAGATACATCACAATTTAAGAAATAAAAAAGTATCGTTTTTTACGAAAGTATATAACTATTACTATATAAATATTACTAAATACATTTAGTAATGACAAATTGATAGGATTACATTTTCATATCAAAAAATACGTAAATACTAACAAGTATTAATCAAAATTCTGAAACTTTCATTAATCAGACCTTCGTCTCTTTGTTTGAAAAGAACGTTTAATCGTTTTTATTTTATGGCCAGGTTTCTCTGTTTTTAAAGATCAGCAGTAGTCGGCCATCATGCTTGTATTCCACCTTCCCTGGTACCTTTGCTCCATTTCCTTTATGTCCCAATGGAATCTCTCCCCTTGTTCTTCGTTCATCTGTGCGAGATTTTCCGGGAAAAAATCAAGATGGGCATGCAAAAAGTGAATTTTGATGCAACCTCATATTGCAACCTAATTGCGAAGCTTTTCGAGCATATTTTGAACAATTTTCTCATAATCCTGTGATTTATGATTTTCTAGAAAGTTTTCCATTACACTTTTAAAAGCAATCCAGGCTTCCCTTTCAACGTCAGTCATAGTAGTTTCAAACTGACCGTCTAAAACCAATTTTCTAATTTGGGGGCCAATGAAGATGCCCTCCTTAAGTTTTGCGTCAGATAAACCAGGAAATTTACTGCAAAGGTACTTAAAGCAGTTGCCATCCTTATTCATTGCTTTAACAAATTGCTTCATTATGACCTAACTTGATATGCAGTGGATGTAAAAGTATTTTATCTGGCTTCACCAAACTTTCGTGCACAATATTTTTTGACCCCGGTGTAAGATTGTGCCTCCGAGGCCATTGCTTCTTTGACCAGTGCAGCGCTTTAGTTCTGCTATCCCATTCACAAATAGAGCGTGGCATTTTAGTACCCACCCTGTTACCCCAACAACACACATAACACTTTTAAGTCTCCACATAGTTGCCATTCGTGATCTTGATATTTAATTTTCTCCAGAAGCAACTTTAGATTGTCATAAGTTTCTTTTAAGTAGACTGAATGAGCAACTGGCACAGATGTGTACTTATCTCCATTACACAAGACAACACCTTTTAAACTAGTCTTAGAAGAGTCTATAAATAGTCTCCATTCACTAGGAACATATGATGGAGCTCCTAAGGCTCCATCATATGTTCCTATGTTCCCATCACTTATTAAACCAGCGATATCACTACAATATACGGGAGGACCTTCTTGTGAAAAATACTGTATAAACTCCCTTTCACGATTTCTGTACCAGGAAAATGATGTACCTGGTGCAAGTAAGTTCTTCGCTTGAAGTCTGGATCCCAGAATTTCAGCATCATACTCGGGAAGACCCAAGTTCCTTACTAAATCGTTCAGTTCGACTTGCGTGAATTGCTGTGGCGTTAAAATATTTTCTGGTTGATAACATTCCTCTTCACTAACCTCTTTAGCTTCTGCTTCGGTGGAAGATGTGGACTCCAAAGTTTCTGGTGAAGGTTTTACAGGCAGATCAGGTCCATGCGGAACCAGTCTTATGGCTGACGGTAGATCTGGATATTTGATGTCCTTTTTATTTTTTTGAATTGTAACCTTTAATTTTGTCACATACACAAAAGTAACGTTCGGCATGGCGTACTGGCTCGTGCCACACCATAGGAATAGCAAACGGCAAGCACGCCTTTTTTCCTTGACTCCATTTTCTAAGATGTTCGACACATGTATGGCATACTTCATGCGGTGCCCACGATTTATCCTGATCGCCTAGTTTTATGTCAAAGTATGCGTAATACGATTGTTTTTACAAAATCGGTAATATTTCCGACGGTTTTTACAGGAGTACTGTGACCGCATAAGGGATGTGCCACTTATATAGGCTCTGTGGTTGAGTGGACTATACAAACAAGTGAGTGCATGCTCAGACAAGTTTAACCAGTAACTACACACAGGAGTCTCCCAGACTCCACTCGGAAAATAAAATTCTGGGAATCACAGATGGGTCGGAAATGCGGAGTGGGGGTCCGTCTACCTTCCTGGGTCAAGGTCGGCTACCTTGCAGTATGACCTTGCAGTGTGTGTGTGTGTAGTTACGGGTTAAACATGCGCAATCTGTTGTATTTGAGGCAAATATTTGATACTGATTACTGATTAATATAGGGGTATAAAACTTGTAAACCATTGCAGAAACTATAGTTATGTACACATTTGCGTATAATATTTTGTTAATGAATTGTGAAAAATCTTTACGTGATAGAAACAAACGGACTTCGGTTTAGTAATCAGTAAACATGCATAAATAACTGCAACATACTTTTACTCAAACCCCAGATACACTGTAAACCAGTGTTATACGTTATCTACACTGTGGCAGGAAGCGCTGACATGTAGATAGTGTATAGCATGGAACCTTCCATGATATACACTAACATAGATAATGTACAACATAAAGGGTTGTATGACATGGAACGGTGTGTCAACGTTCCATGTCATACAGCAACTGCTTTGAGACCTTTTTGAGCAACTGGTCAGAGACCATTCGATTACGTCGAAAAGTTGAACTTGGCGGCTGAGAGCTCAGACCTCAACTCTCAATGAACGCCTGTGGGAGAGATTGGAGCACCGGATTACGCTGCACCCAAAACAACCTTCTTCCAAAACTAGCTCTGGCAGCTCCTTCGGAGGAGGGATGAAGGCGAATTCCGGCTGATATTTACCGGAAGTTGGTAGAAAGTATGCCCAGTAGGATTCAGGTTTTCATATAGGCCAAAGGTGGTCTGGCTCCTGTGTATTATATTTTTGGATTAAAAGCGCTTTTTGCAACTACCCAATTGTGCGGGTTCGAATACTTTTGGTCATAGAGTGCGTTTATCAATGCATATGGATTCCCAATTATGAATGGGACTGTTGGACGGCAAGGAGAGTAGCATATTCCACAGGTTACATAAGGAATATGTGGAATATCTGTGGATTATGAATGCAAAAAAAAAAAAAAAATAATAATAATAATAAATAAAATAAATATATAAAAAAATAAAAATCATATTTATTGTAGAGTTAAAGATATTTAGAGTTGAAATTTTACGTGTGACTTTAGTAAATTTAGTTATGTCTACTGTAAAAAATACATTAAATGCAATGAAACATATTTTGTGATTCCGAAAACATTAACCATCATAAATAAATTTATATTATGTTCTTTTCGGAAGGTGTCATTTTATAGTAAAATTGCGCATATTAAATTTTATTATTACAGTTCTTTGTCCTCATTGTATAAATGGGAAAGAAACGTGTTCTTTAATAATCCAAGGATGGGTTATTTTATACATCGATTTTTCAGATCAAATAAAAATCTTAATATTTAATAAAATCATTCAAAATACTGTAGTAGGAATCTTTCAAATGCAGTCCACAGAGTACATTTGAATCCAAGTGCGCCGAAAATATTAATGTTGTTGTATGGTGAGTTCCCTGACGCAATGCGACCCGAAATATAAATAGAATATTTATTTAAATTTTCTCCTTGCACTTCAGATGTATTAAAATTTCATATTGCAAATATGAATAAAATCGATGGTTTCGAAACAAGGGAGTAAGAGAAATTTCAGGAATAGCCAAATGGTTCAAGTAATGGGAAGGAAGCCATCAATTAGAAGAGCCCATAATTTCTTTGAGGGCGCTGAGATCTAATCTGTGGAAAATGGAAAATAGGTGTAACCAAGCAGTATAACTGCAGTTACAAAATGAAGGCGCAATACAAAATAAAATAGAACACATTAAAAATTGAAAAGGTGTTGATAAAAATAAAACATGTAAAACCGCTAAAACCAGAAGGTGCCTTCTGGTTTTAGCGGTTTTTCACAACATGTTGATCTTGGGGGAACGATGTGGTTTTTCCTTACAGAAATTCAAATTTTCATCCCTCAAACCAGAAAAATGTACCATAAAATACACATGATTTACATATTCATTCACCATCGAGTTCAGCACAATGGTTTTAATTCGTTGTAAACAAAAAAAAAAAAAAAAAAAAAGATGCTGTATCCTGCAGTTGGCTTCAGAACATATATTAGATTAGTTTCTTTTTAAGTTATTTTAAAATATATTTTAGTTTTTTAAAAATTACGGAAGTTGTAGCTGCTTTAAGGAGAAGAAGATTTCAGAGAGGTAGGTATGCGGAAGTTTTTTTTTTGTGAGATTTATATAATTCTTTACAGCCGTTTGCATCTGACCTTAACCCCTTGAATCTGCTCGGAACTGTACTCTGTACCTTCTTGGCCGCTGTTTACAGCCACGTTACTCTAAATAGGTCATGGAGAAAACCCAGTCCATTGACCTTAGTGCAAGGCTTTCCATCTGATGAATACATTACCGAAGGCTTCGATATGGCTATTTATTTTTATTTTGCATCCGGAGATAAGTTCAGCACTTGGCCACACAACACACTTTGCATTTATCGCCCACGAAGCTCGTCTTACTTTTCGCATTAGAGACCAATCTTTACACGTTCCGCCCACGGAATTCTGTCCTTTTCATCTACTGCAAGAGTATCAGTCCTTCAGCTTTCTGTCAAAATTTACCACAACGCCAGGAGGTAGGCGTCAGACGAACAGAGTGTCATCTGTGTTCTAACCACCTACGGGTTGGTATTAGTAGTGTTGCTGTCCACAAGGTTTGTCACTAGGAACCATAATGACCTGGAAGACAGACCTCTCATAGAGCGCATCGCTTTAGACTCTCTTTTAGAAGGAATTTTTCTGACTTAAAGATGGTGTTCCTGGACCCGTGCGTCTTTTGGTTCATCATTGCTTCGGTGTCTGCAGGTCCAATAGCAGTTCTTACCCCACCGCAGAAGGTAAAGTACATTTACCCACTCTTGTTTTGCTTCTTACAATCATTTATTAATTTTCTTTGTACTTTAGAAATAAAACCGTTCGTTATTTTTTATCACTATCGTAAACTTATGACATGTTTCTGTCTGAAGATTTCTGTGAATTTTACTCAATTTTAAAATAATTTATTAGTAAAATAATGTATTGGTGGATTTCTTTGCTAGGGAGATCGATATGGGGAAAGGAGAGCGAAGTAGAGAGAGAGAGAGAGAGAGAGAGAGCGAGGAGAGAGAGAGAGTAATATTTGACTAATTTATGTCATGAAAAAATTTACTTCTACACTTTCAATGTTACCTTTCATTCTTCATACAGCAAAATGTTTGACGTGTGGAGAACGCAAACTCCAACATATTGTAAAACAGTACATCTTCGGGAACAGATGGACATTCCTACTGCACGAGTGAGTTCTCTTGATGGTTTTCGTTCTTTTCAATCTTAATAGCTTAAAACTGTCAATAGTTTCATAAAAATAGCGTCAAGGACTAATTAATTAATCTATCAATTACAGGGATGAAAAAATTTCACGCAGTAAGGGATACAAAACAGCACTGCAACGTAACGCACTGAAATATAGTTCAGTTTCATTCAGATGAAGGATTTATCCCAGTGGCATCTCTCATTTCCTTTACTTTTGGCTTAGCAGAGATTAATAACTTTCAACGAAGGTTTAATCTCAGTTAATAACCCAGCTAATATATCAAGCTGAATGAATCACCACTGAGCATAACTGTTATTGAAAACAGTTTTCATTTCTGATGTGGTCATATTTTTTTCCGTTTTTTTCAGTAATAGTTATTCTAATGATCGAATTCAAGCTACACTCACTGAATAAGATGCTGGAAATCGTTTAGTTCTTTAAGCGTTTAAATTTATTAAGCGGTGTAAATGGACGCGGCTCCATATAAACACCTTCCTGATCAATCCACAGTTTACGCTGACAAGAGTCCACAGAAAAAAATCTTTATCCTTTGACCTTCCTTTAAGTGAAAGCGTAGAAACTTTAAATGCGGAACTGCGATGTCAGCTGTGGCTTCCTGTTGTAAAGCAATGAACTCCGCTGTGGTGAGTTCCGTCATTTGACACTTTCCTTTATCTCTTGAACCATCCAGACCTCAAGGTCTCTGTCGAAGTTTCTGTGTGAAGTTCAATGACCAGCACTTGGGGCCCGTTCGAGGGAGTCAGTCAGCTGAGTTGCGTACTGATGAAACATGATTTGGCAAAGAACTAAATGAATTCCACATTGAAAGAAGTCGCAGTTTCAAACGAAAGAAAAGAGTTTAAAAGCTTTGTGCCAAGGAAATGTTGCACAGACTCTTTCCATTTGCGAACGTTTATATTTTTCTCTTTTATTTCAGAAGAGTTACTCTAAAAAAGTAACCTGTGAAGTCCTCTACCATATTACCACAATAGAGCAGGAATAACATAGGAAATAAGAATAATAATCAATTAAAATAAAACAAATGAACACAGAATTACAGACATGCATATAGTTTTCCGAAAAGACGTATCCTTGTTCTCGTTCAGTTCTTTTGTTCCTTGTAGTATAATATTTAATTTCACGGTTCTTGAACAATAAAATTTCCCCTTTAACTTCGGTGCAGTTTTTACGATATCAATCCTCCCGGGATTCACATCTGACCCTTTTCTACTCACTGTTGTCATAACTGAATTTTATTTTCCTCACACTCTGGGTGCTGACAATCATCTACCAGTTGCTGT